>NC_092335.1:409180000-409801500 GCF_046630445.1 Rutidosis leptorrhynchoides
GTATCTGTTCCCTAATTCTTAGATTACCAGACTAAAAGGGGCATATTCGATTTCGATCATTCAACCATAGAATGTAGTTTCAATTACTTGTGTCTATTTCGTCAAACATTTATAAAAGCGCATGTATTCTCAGTCCCAAAAATATATATTGCAAAAGCATTTAAAAAGGGAGTAATGAAACTCACAATACTGTATTTCGTAGTAAAAATACATATGACGGCATTGACATATGCAAGGTTGGCCTCGGATTCACGAACCTATATTAATTATATATATTTATGTTGGTCAATAACTGTCTAACAATTTAAGTCAGGTCATAGTGTATCGCAATCCTAATGCTCGAGATGATATGCAAAAGTTAACAAAATCAGTTTGACCCAAAATGACTTTCAAAATCTATACATGTTTATTATATACCTTAAATATAGTCATTTTATATATTTAAATATATTTATCATATTTTATTAGAGTAAATAATAAAAGTCATTTGTTAGTAAAATTTTATATTAAAATATATATATGATAAAAATATACTTTTATATATCTTAAGTAATAAAATTTATAAAGTTCACTTAATATCATAAAAATATAGTGGTATGTATTATTAATATAATTATATTACGCGTGGTAAAAATATCTTTGTATTACATATTTATTTGATAAAATAATATTAATAATAATAAAAGTTGTATTATTTTGTAATAATAATAATAATTATTATTATTCTACTAATAATAAAAATATTTATATTTACTAATGATGATATTAATTATAATAAAATGATTATTCTAATCATAATAATTTTAATAATAACGATACTTTTTATTATTAATTGTAATAATAATATTTTTTAAAGATAATAATTTTATTCAAAATGATAATTTTTAATAATAATAATAATAATACTAAAATGATAATAATAATGATATTTTATAATAACAATGATATTTCTATTAAAATGATAATTTTAATAAAAGTGATAGTTTTAATATTAATGATACTTTTAATAATAATAATCACGATAAAAATAATAAAATGACAGTTTTGATAAAAATATTAATTATTTTAATAATAATAATAATATTAATAATAATATTAATAATAATAATAATAATATTGATTATTAGATAATAATAATAATAATAATAATAATAATAATAATAACGATAATAACGATGATAACGATAACGATAGCGATAACGATAATAATAATAATCATTTTAACAATAATACTTAAAACTATAGATAATTCAATTGACGATATCTTTTAATCCGTTCATCGAAATCATACGCTTTCTAAATGAAAAGTTATTAATTTTTCGCCAGCTTTTCAACGACATGCATATCATATACCTTATATCAGTAATATATGTAATAAATTCGTGATTCATTAAACACTAATTAACGACAAAATTAAATATACAAGCATGCATGATCATATATAATCGAGCACTAGTCAGGGATCGCCTATTAATATATAAAAGTTAAGTTATCAGTGCTCACGTATCAATATTGTGATTCAATATTGCAGGAAAGTACGTAGATGCAACGGAGATGATAAACACTAGATTGCCTTCACGAGCATACCCCCGAACGAAACCCATAACCTCCATAGCTATACCCATAATTTCCTTAGTTCTATCTCTCTCAAAAACTCATTTTGAAAACATGCGAGCAGAACCTCGTCGTAGTATTTTATGTATAATACTAATAATAATACCCATATTACTAGTTAAGATTAATAATAATATTAATCTTAATAATAATAATAATATAGATATAAGTAATAGAGAGAGATCAGTGTATATGTGTGTGTGATTACAAATGAATTCGTTCGAGATTTATAATGTCACCAGCCTTTAGACCCCATGAAATCGCATGGGGTTTGTGTGTCTCAGCCATGCGAACGCATGGATGCTGCTTCCAGCTCACTTTTGCCCAAAAGTCTTGTCGACACTCGTTTTATAATATATATATATATATATATATATATATATATATATATATATATATATATATATATATATATATATATATATATATATATCATATTACATTTTTGATCATAGGTGATTTGGAAAATTAGTTCCGATGAATTGTACGTTTACACTTGACTTATGTCCCTTTTCCGGTTTTCCGAATATCCTTTCGTACGCTAAGAAAACTTGTCTTTTTCATTACGCGACGTGTACCTTTATCAATAATTAGACTTAATCATCGATAGACTATATTACCCAAAGTATAACCTTTACATTTGAGTGTTGTGGTCATTTGCTTCTATAAATCGACGTCTCGTTATATATATATATATATATATATATATATATATATATATATATATATACATATGATAATATTTAATTTAAATCAAAACGTTTTGTATCTAATTAATACTATTTTTAATTATTTTTTAAAATATATATATATATATATATATATATATATATATATATATATATATATATATATATATATATATATATACATATATTCTCAAAGAAAATATAATCTTGTACATATTATTTAGGATTGAAATATTTATTTAATTATATATTTTTATCTTTCAAAAGTAATTATATTTCAAAGTTCATTTATAATCGTTAAATAATAGAAAAATATTATGTCATATCACGTTTACGTTTTTGAAACACTATATATATATTTGTAATTTATAATATAAGCTTTAATTTAATTCTTCCTAATTCATATACAAATTATCTTATAAAACGTCTTGATTAATAAAGTTCTTTTTAAACTGAAACGTTTTTGTACGTTTGAATCAAATAAAAAAATGATAACTTTGTTTTCTAAAAACTAAATAAGAATCATTTTATTAAAAAAAATTAAAATGGAAATCGTTATATTATAGAACATTTTTGTAAAAAAAATAAAGTTATTCATACTCATAATAGGTTTCAAGCTTTTAAATTACAGTTTGTTGATGAAGCGTGAGATAAGTTCAAAGGTTAAATAAACGTATGAATTCGTCTTAATGTAAAATGTCGATTTACTTAATTTGTCAATATCTAACATCTAAGTTATTTACACTACACATTCTTACTTTCACATTAAACAAAATGAAAGTTATAATAATTATCTTATCAAAGTCACGAGGAAAATGTTGTAAAGCATAAATTGGAAATCAAACACGAATGTCCACTAATATTTGTCTAGTATTCGATAATTTGCATTTTGTTCTCACTTGTAAATCACTTTACCATTTATTCCGAATACCATTAAAAATGAACGATTTCTCAAATCACCATGGACCTCACAACAAAGACTCATAATTATACAATGTATATGATAAATCAATCATTTGATATTATCATTTAAATCTACCGATAAACATATTGAAACAAATACGTTTATGTAAAGTATTATACGTTTAATACTTTGTTAATATTCTCAAGTTATAATATATACATATATATAATCATATTCATTTATATAATGGTTCGTGAATCATCGGAATTTGGTCGAGGTTAAATGAATGTATGAACACAGTTTAAAATCCTTGAGATTCAACTTAACAAACTTTGCTTATCGTATCGGAATAATATAAAGATAAAGTTTAAATTTGGTCGGAAATTTCTGGGTTGTCACACCATAGCCCAAACCTTAATCGTCTTCCCATTTTTGTGACAAAAGGTGACATCATACAAACCTTTTGCCAACCCCCCGTCAACCACATCTCAATCCAAAATGAGGGTCTTCAAGCATACCATGTTGCACCCAAATATGACCTCTGGCTACAGGTCATAAGCAAGAATGTGTACTGTAAAGGCAAAAGTCTATTTCCTCAAATACATGCCAGTGAAGCCGCTCTCCTATGGTGTCTCAAGCACCATATTCTAGTCATTATGGCTTTCTTCATGGAAAGTTGGATGAATGGGCTTGTGCATGATGATTCTCTTCCTCTTCCGTATAGGGCTCACCTCACCAAGCTTTTCTGGTAATTGAAAGTTCAAGCACTACACTTCGATGGTCTAACCACCTCTCCAATCAACTATGATTCGGTTAGACCATTCAATGAAGTTACGGAGGATGAAAACATGCCGACATGGAGCACAACCGGGTCTGAAGAAAGCATGGAAGAAGTTCAATTCATCTCCCTTCGTTCACCAATCCAATGGTCCGTGCTTCATCGTCAGAATCGTCAAACTCACAAGCTTCTAAGAAAGTTCTTAGCCAAATTCACTTGTGGGGGAAGCACTTCGCATCCTTATGATCGACCCTAAAACAACCTCAATATATTTACCATGCTTATCTCATGTGAGATCCTACGCATGTTATCTTCGTTTGTTATTTTGAATAAGAGCACTTCCTGTATGTGTGCTTCTTAATTGTTCCCACCATGTTTGGTGTTTGTGTGTGCTCTTTTCTTTAGGGATAAATAAAAATGTTGTGTGTTTTATGTGTTATGGTTGTTATTGTTTTCCACCATATACGATTCAAGGGGAGCATTTGTCTTAGGGAGAACTTAGTTCCAGGGGGAGCTATCCTTTTTGCTTCAACAAAAGGTGAAGAAAGTTGGATAAGTGATGTTAACACTTGCATGTAGTTATAGATAAATGTCCACCATCACTTATGTGTTTGTCATCATCAAAAAGGGGGAGAATGTTGGGGGAGAATGGGGGTTAGCATGGGATTATGCTTAATGACTATACAAACCTTAACCCATAACAATACGTGTTTTGATGATGATGACATATGCACATAGCTAAAGGTGATGGTAGACATCTTGACATAAATCATCAAGTTCACTAACCTACACTTGATCTAGCAAAAGACCAAAAACCAAAGAAAGCCTAAAATGAAAAACAGGGAACACGGCTGAACCACGGTAGACCGCAGGTCAGACCGTGGAGACCTGCACCCAGATTTACGAAATCAGGGATGCATGGTCGACTCCACGGCTGACCGTGGATCAACCGCAGAAACCTTCTGTCCGCATTTTGATCGAAAAATGTTTGACCACTTTCTGGCATCTATAATTTATGAAACATGTTCAAACATGCTTAGGATAGTTTCCTCTTCCATTCCCAAAGGATTTTTGGTCACTAGAACACTAATCTTGGTAAATCACGCCTAATGACACCTTAATGACGATTAAGCCTAGATTAAGGATAACACATAAGTGTTATAGGAAGACATGTACATCTAAAATGTATCTAGACATACTTAGGATGGTCACCAAGTCCCAAGCAAGAATTTCTCTTTCCTTGTACATGTGTTGGATATTAATGTATGCTTATACAATAATCTTGCAAATGCCACTTTGCAAGTAAAACTTACTTAGTCTTAGTTTAATGCTATGTTATCACTATATTCTTAATTCTATGATTACTTAATTATCTCTTGCTAGTCATACATGAATATAACTTGACTACTTGTTATTAATACATGTGTATTATTTGACTAAGTGCTAAGTGCTAAATGATAAGTAGTAAGTTAATATGTATATGTATCAAACTTGTCTTGCTATTTGTTACAAGATGAAACTAGTATTTGGACTACTTCAATATATGCATGTGTTACTTTGATAAATTGTAAAATGTCATAATCTAGTAAACTTAAAAAAACAATGAAATATTAACACACATAGGTTTGCTTAAGTCTAAAATTAAGTATATGAATAAGTTTAAACTTGATTAACTTGATGTCTTGCAACATGCTTAATTGTTACTACATGCTTAATTTGTCAAGACATCATTAACACACTTAATTAATTACAAAAAAGTTCAAATTTGAATACTAGCATGCTTTGTGATTAAAGTGGGTTTGTGTCATCAATGACATGTCTAGCAACCAATAGAGATTTAGCAAATGTGTTAATTACAAATAAAGGATTATGACAAAACTGAGATGGCCTCAAATGATTATCATGTCTTGTATCCAAGAATGTTAGACTTTTCACTTTGGACATGATAAGTCACTATTAAAGCAATACATCCAAGGTAAATGGACATTTAATGTATATAGTACTTGTATAGGGTGTTGGTTATCTTTTGCAGGTGTTAAATGAAGTAAAGTGTCCAAAGTGTGATGTCCAAAACTGATTCAAACGACTATACAACGGATATATGTTTTGGATTAGAGCACTTGCGGTCGACCCACGGTCGACCGTGAGTCAAACCGCAGACAGGGCTGACCTTTTTATCTTTCCATATAAATAGCAAGACTTGGAGAACTTTGAAGACTTGGACCTGTTGCATGCTACAACTCAAATTCATCAGAGAATCACAAGAACATAATACTTCTACATATGTTTATGATTAAGCAAGAGAAATTTTATAATCCCATAGATTATAAAAGGGTTGTTTATAAACTTACTTTCAAATTCTAATCTTTGTAAGTTTGCATAGTGATGTAATAATTCTTAGAATTGTCTTAGGATTATCATCACTAGAAAAGGGAGAGTCTTTGTACTTTGTAATTAGAGGCATATGCTAGCTGAGCTATCATCTTCCTTAAAGGGAACTAGGGAGTTGATTAATCTCATTGGAGATTAATACTTGTCCAAGTTGAAGACAAGTTGATCTAAGTTGGAGGTAATCCTTTAAAGGGATAGAGGGATTAGGTTTGCTAAGGAGAAGTATAAGGCTTGTAAATCGGATCTCCACCGGATTTGGAGAAAAGTGCTTAGTGAAGCAACAAATCCCAATTAGTGATTCTGGGGAGTGGATTAAGGTGGATTAGTTAACATCCACACGAACTACTATAAATCCTTGTGTTTATGTTCTTTACTTCACTTTTCGCATCATTACAAACATAAACACACCACACACTAGTTTGAGTTGACTAACGTGATCAAGTATCGTTCATATCGTATTGATCATCGAAAAAGATTTTAAAAATCGTATTAAGTAACTATTCACCCACCCTCTAGTTACTTACACAAAGTTAACAAGAATGCCGCATCAATATGATGCCATCTGGGTTATTGTTGATAGATTAACTAAGAGTGCTATTTTTCTCCCAATAAAAGAAGCATCATCCTCAGAAGTTTTAGCCAATATTAATATGAAAGAAGTAGTAGCTAGACAGGGTGCGCCAGTTTCTATTGTCTCCAACTGAAATACCATTTTACTTCACGATTCTGGAGAAAATTTCACGAAGATTTAGGTATCAAATTGCATATTAGTACTGCTTTTCACTTTCAGACAGATGGTTAGAGTGAGAGGACAATTCAGACCCTAGAAGATATGCTCCGAGCATGTGTTATCGATTTTGGAGGAAGTTGGGATATGCACCTACCGTTATGCGAGTTTTCGTATAATAACAGTTTTCATTCCTCGATCGGTATGCCTCCTTATGAAATGCTTACGGTAGAAAATGTAGAACCCTAATTTGTTGAGGAGAAGTAGGTTAAAGAGAATTGGGAAGAACGGACGTTGTTCTGGCTTCACTAGGTCAAAGATGATTAAACATCAGCGCCACCAGTTTACTTAACACATCCGCTTGTTTATTCTGGCATCGAGGTATCTGACTTATTTGAAAATCATCAAATTCGTTGATTAGGGAACGCGCCAAGTCAAGGTACGCCTGCATTCCTTCATCGTGAGCATCGAAAATACCATTAATCTGGTTGGCAACTAACTGGGAATCAATGTACACTTGGAGTTTCTTGACCCCAGTTTCCTTGTCTAGCCTTACTCCTGCCAGTAAGGCTTCATACTCTGCTTCATTGTTTGTTACCTTGAAGTTAAATCTTAGCGCATAAGTGTGCTCTTCCTTATATGGTCCAGTAAGTAATAAACTAGTTGCCGCTCCTTCCGGACCACTCGCACCATTGGTATATAACTCCCAGAGTTCCGATGTTGGCGCTATGTCACCCTCCAAGTCAGGCGCAATCGACATGTCGTAAGTAGTTTCTGCTAAGTAGTCTGCTAGTATTTGCCCTTTTACTGCGCTTTTAGCGCAGAAGTTAATCTCATGTTCTCCTAACTCGATCGCCCACTTCGTTAATCGTCCCGATGTTTTCGGCTTATACAAGATTTGTCGGATAGGCTGATCTGTCAGTACTACTATAGGGTGATCCTGGAAATATCGTTGCAACCTTCACGCGGTAATCACGAGCATGTACACGAACTTCTCAATTTAACGATAATTCAACTCACTCCCCGTCAGCGCTTTGCTAACAAAGTATATAGGTGTCTGCACTCCGTCCCTTTCAGCGATCAGAACGGAACTAACAGCTTCTCGCGTAATCGCTAAATACAAGATGAGGGTTTCCCCCAGCAATTGGCATGGTTAAGGTGGGGAGGTTTTTAAGTCGCGCTTTCATTTCTTGAAATGCCTTTTCAGCCTCCTCTATCCATTTGAAGTCAAACTTTTTCGTGCAATTCTTTAATGTGCTGAAGAAAGGGAGAGATCTTTTAGCGGCTCTTGATAAGAATCTAGTCAGGGCGGTGAGTTTTCTATTGAGACTTTAAACCTGTTTTTTGGTTTTGGGGGACGGCATGCATTCAATAGCTTTACTCTTCGGGTTAACTTTGATTCCCTTAGTGGTGATTAAGTGTCCCAAGAATGATCCTTCTTCTTCTTCTCCAAAACTGCACTTTGATGGCTTGAGTTTCATTTTGACGCTGCATAATGTGTCAAAAGTTTCGAGGATATCTGCTAGCAGCTGCTCCTCACTGTTACTTTTAATTACTAGGTCATCAAAATATGCTTCAAGTTTGTGGCCGATCCGTTTGGCAAAAGTTGTGTCGATCATGCGCTGTGTAATAACCCGAATTTTTTCGTTAACTTTCCATTAAAAACTTAACAACCGTTACTTAAAATATACAATTTTATATGTAATTTTTTTTTTTGTTTAAAAATATTACTATTAATATTGGCTACATTTTTTTTTAAACACTACGATTAGTGAAAACGAGAAAAATATATTTTAAGACAACAAAATGTATGATTATTAATTTAAATAAATTATGTTATATAACAATTGAGTTTTAAAAATAATTTTAATTAAGTAGGATGATAATACTTATATTTTTATTCAACAAGTATTTATAAGCATATTATACGATCGTTTCTAGATGTATATAGTTTTATAGACTAATAATTCAAACTAATAATTGAGTTAATAATTCAAATTAATAATTTGGCTTAATAATTCAAACTAATAATTTAGTTTATTATTATATTATTATTATTATATTAGATAATAGATACAAAATTCGTGACTCACTTGCCAACTACTCCCATAAATTACGTAACACATGATTTATAAACATTATAATTACTTTATTATATAATTTAAATATAAAAATGATATTTAAATATAATCTTAATAATTTAGCAATATATAGATGTATTTTTTTATAAATATAAAATTTATCAATTAGTGAAACATGTTAAGATAAAATACATCGAGTTTTAGCTAACGGGAAAAAAAAATTATTTATCACATGTGACTATATATTATATCTATATTTCTTAATATTAAACCCATGACTAACAAAAATTATAACCCGTGTTTATTTAATTATTACACCCGTGATATATCTATACCCGTGAATACACACTAATATCCGTGTTTACCTAACTTAAACCCGTGACTCTATCATATCTATATTATATCCTGATCCAATTCATTTCATTTCATTTTTCATCACACACACCGACACTTCAAACCACAAGAACACCCATATACTATTCATCATCATCATCGATCTTCAAACCTTAAGAAGACCTTCAATAATCACTTGATCATAAAATTGTTTACATATTCAGACTCCTCTCGAAGAGCTCTACACATCTATACCAACAATTTCTTGATTAGGGTAAGTTTCAAAAACTCTAATTTTTGGGTTTTCATGTTTTTGTTACATTTTAGGGTAGCTATAGTGTCTAGTGCTCAAGTCCTTTTATGTATGCATGATAGTATTCGTTAATTTGATCGTTTAATGACTTTTGATGAATCACGAATTTGTTTTGTGTGAGGTTAGAAACTTGAACTTTTTGAATGTATAATATTATGAGATAATCAAAATCCTCTTGAAAAACTAATAAGTTTGAGCTTTGGAATTTTAAATTTTCGTTAACGTATGCTCATGTTATGCTTAATTGAAGTTTTAACTCATTTTTATGAATGATCACGTTTTTCATTTACTGATTTGAACATGATATTTTCAATTTATGAAATGTTTATAAGTGAAATTCTTGTGAAAAATTAATAAGTTTGCTCTTTTGAATCGCATGTTTTCGTTATGTATAGCTCAAGTTATGATCAATTGAATTGTTATGCCTAATTGAAGTTTTAACTCGTTTTTATGAATGATCACGTTTTTCATTAATATGCTACTGATATGAATATTATATTTTAAGTTTATGAAATGTTTATAAATGAAATCCTTGTGAAAAATTAATAAGTTTGCTCTTTTGAATTGCATGTTTTCGTTATGTATAGCTCAAGTTATGATCAAATAAATTATCGTTGTGTTTTATGCATTAATATGAAAACTGGTATTGATTGGTGATGAATTGGTTTATGTATGTTACATGGTTGGAAATATAAGTGAAAAACACTCAAGATAGACTCGGATATCATGTTAATTGGATTTTTAAAACTCCCGTTATGCTTAATTGATTATTAGACCCGATGAAAAAGGCCATTTAAATTGATTTCTGGATTATGAGCTGAGGATTTTTGAAAAGTATATGATTAGTACTTCACTTTTCTTGTAGATTATGCATTCTAATTGTTCCTAGATGTCCGATTATATGCGTTCGAATATGACCTCCTGAAACGAATTGAATCTGTCCAAAAATTTGCACCGAATGACATAACTTGATTTGTAGATAGACTTAGGACTTGTGCTTCTGGTATGTTGTTATTTACTTGTTGGTGCACATATGTCATTTGTATGTTAGCTTCTGAAACCATTGTTTGTTATGCGTTATATGTGTTACAAAGCAACATGTCTAGATTCTGTCTAAATCAGGAAGTTCGTAATATTTTGTAAAACTGTACGAATTGGCTATATGAATTGCTTAGCTTTATTTACCAGTGATTATTTGAGATGTTTGTGGCCATCTCTGTAACATCCCGTCTTTTTCCGTTTACTTTCCGTTATACTATTTTAAAGTCCTGTTATATAATTATAACATCTCCCGTTAATACGCATTTTAAAATATTTCGTTTAGGTAATTCACGCACCCGAATCAAACTTGAAGGACTAAACTTACCAAGAGGGCAAAGATATGACTAGGTCAACTAGTCAACTCCATCCTCATCCATTCATTCATCTTTTACTTTCTCTCTTACTTTCAACTTCTCTCTCAAACAACCAACTCAAAGATTCATCATCTATTTTCGATCTAGCAAGCATCAACTAAAACAAATTACATATTCGGAATCCTTGCATCTTCCTCTTCGAATCCATACCAACTTTATTGCATTTGGGTAACTTTCTAAAAACACTAGATTTTGTGTTCTTGATGTTTTTAACTTATAGAAGTGTTAATTAGTGTCTATGGCACAAGTCTAACATGATTATGTGATTTATATGCTCGATCTCGTTATTTTAGTGTAACTAGCATGAACTTGAAAAGTGTGTGTTTGATCTTGAGTTTTGGATGATTAAATGTTGTTGATATGCTAAAGTGCAAGTATTAATTGTGTTACTAGCATCACTAGCTTCATTTTGATGTGTAGGTTGATTAAGAAAACTTCAATAACATGATTTATGAGTTTATAATTTTTGGTTAGGGTTTGGTGGTCTTCAATGTGAATTTTGATGCCTTAAATGCTTGAGAATGTTGCTTGTAAGTGTTTAGTTGCAATGTATGTTTAATTACCTTCGAAACGGCATATCATTTATGTAAAATGGATCACCGAATCATGAAATGAGAGTTATGAACTTGGATGCAATTAATGATGAGCATTAAATGCGATTTTGGTTGTTGTAAGTGGTAGATTGATTGATGAAATGTGTTTAGTTGTTTTTCTCGTCAAAATACCTTTCCGATGATATAAGATACATGTTTTGATTGTTTGCGGATCATAAAGTAGGATTGTTTGAAGTTTGGTTCGTGCACTTGTGTGTTTTCTGCAACAGGTTCTGTGCAGTAATCTGGACGCCATCCAGATTCTTGGACATCGTCCAGGTCTTCACATCTGGACGCTGTCCAGCCAATCTGGACGCCGTCCAGATGAACTGCCAGGTTCTGATTTGGTTGGTCGTTTACCGTTAAATTCTAACTATGCTACGCACCTCCGATTCACATGTAACTTGTTCTAACATGCTTATATATGATTAAAAACCTCAGGAAAATAGTTCGGGACCCGACCCGAACGTGTTGACTTTTTCGTTGACTTTGACTCAGCCAAAGTTGACTTTTGATCAAACTTAACCGAATACTTATGCAATCGTTCTAACGTGCTTTCATACTTTTATCTTCCATGAAACTTGACAACGTGACTCACATGCTATATTATCAAGTCGTAACGAGCCATAGGACTAATTGAACACTTTGACCGACCGTGTTTACCGATATTAATACGAACCTATTTGTTTAGGTCAAGACTAGCATTCGTTCTTGCACGCGTTACTTTGTGAAGTACATTATACTATTCGTGCAACCAAGGTGAGATCATAGTCCCACCTTTTCAACAACTTTTACTCTTTAAACTGTGGGATGAGAAACATATGCGTATAATACTTTTATGCTTTGAACACAAGTACAGAAACAAACATTCCACATGGAGTTAGAACAAAAAGGCCTCAATTCAATTATCATTAGTTACACTTGCAGGGTGTAAACGTGAACTTATGTTGTGTGATCACATGGGCTTGACAAGCCCTCATTCGGAAGGTTCGCTACCGTTAGCGGATGAAATATATTTTCGAGTATATAGTGTAGGTTCTAACACTATGATAACGGGGTTCGTGAATAGTTAAGTCTTGATAATTGGTGCTCCACAAACGAATAACAACTTCGGAATGAAAATGATTTTGATAATCAACGTTATGGTAATACAAAATCTTGTGGTTCAAAAACAACGTTTACTACTACACCTATGATTTCACCAACGTTTTTTGTTGACAGTTTTCTATATGTTTTCTCAGGTCCTTGAACGCTAAATGATACATGCTTCCGCACTCTACTTTTTGATACTTGCTTGGATGTCGAGTTTACATGCATACGGAGCGTCTTTTGACTTTACTTAAATTTGTGTCGCATAGGTTTCATTCGTACTTAAAATGTTGTAACGTAAATAGCCTTTGAACTACTTTGTAACACTTGAAACATCTTTAGTTATGAAATGAATGTGACATACTTTTGGTCAAACGTTGTTTAAAGACTTATGACCACGTAACGGGACCTAAGTAGACAGCGCCGTCAATGACGATTTTGTCGGGTCACTACAGATGGTATTAGAGCATTGGTTGTAGGGATTTAGAGTTCATTGGTGTCAACCCCGAGTCATAGGGTACATTGGTGAGTCTAGACTACAACCGGCATATAGACTTGAAGTAGGAATTACTTGACTACTTGTGCATTTATAATTGGACTCTTCTATTCGTATCTAACTCTAATTGCATCTTAATCTCATGTTGTTTAATTTGATTGACACGCCATCTTTGTAGTGACCCGAACTTTTCCATGTTTATATATATTAATTGAGATTGATATTTACATGATTAAATGTTTCCAACATGTTAAGCAATCAAACTTGTTATGACTTGATTAATTGAAATATGTTTCATATAGACAATTGACCACCCAAGTTGACCGGTGATTCACGAACGTTAAAACTTGTAAAAACTATATGATGACATATATATGGATATATATAGTTAACATGATACTATGATAAGTAAACATATCATTAAGTATATTAACAATGAACTACATATGTAAAAACAAGACTACTAACTTAATGATTTTTAAACGAGACATATATGTAACGATTATCGTTGTAAAGACATTTAATGTATATATATCATATTAAGAGATATTCATACATGATAATATCATGATAATATAATAATTTAAAATCTCATTTGATATTATAAACATTGGCTTAACAACATTTAACAAGATCGTTAACCTAAAGGTTTCAAAACAACACTTACATGTAACGACTAACGATGACTTAACGACTCAGTTAAAATGTATATACATGTAGTGTTTTAATATGTATTTATACACTTTTGAAAGACTTCAATACACTTATCAAAATACTTCTACTTAACAAAAATGCTTACAATTACATCCTCGTTCAGTTTCATCAACAATTCTACTCGTATGCACCCGTATTCGTACTCGTACAATACACAGCTTTTAGATGTATGTACTATTGGTATATACACTCCAATGATCAGCTCTTAGCAGCCCATGTGAGTCACCTAACACATGTGGGAACCATAATTTGGAAACTAGCATGAAATATCTCATAAAATTACAAAAATATGAGTAATCATTCATGACTTATTTACATGAAAACAAAATTACATATCCTTTATATCTAATCCATACACCAATGACCAAAAACACCTACAAACACTTTCATTCTTCAATTTTCTTCATCTAATTGATCTCTCTCAAGTTCTATCTTCAAGTTCTATCTTCAAGTTCTAAGTGTTCTTCATAAATTCTACAAGTTCTAGTTACATAAAATCAAGAATACTTTCAAGTTTGCTAGCTCACTTCCAATCTTGTAAGGTGATCATCCAACCTCAAGAAATATTTGTTTCTTACAGTAGGTTATCATTCTAATACAAGGTAAATCATCATATTCAAACTTTGGTTCAATTTCTATAACTATAACAATCTTATTTCAAGTGATGATCTTACTTGAACTTGTTTTCGTGTCATGATTCTGCTTCAAGAACTTCGAGCCATCCAAGGATCCGTTGAAGCTAGATCCATTTTTCTATTTTTCAGTAGGTTTATCCAAGGAACTTAAGGTAGTAATGATGTTCATAACATCATTCGATTCATACATATAAAGCTATCTTATTCGAAGGTTTAAACTTGTAATCACTAGAACATAGTTTAGTTAATTCAAAATTTGTTCGCAAACAAAAGTTAATCCTTCTAAATTGACTTTTAAAATCAACTAAACACATGTTCTATATCTATATGATATGCTAACTTAATGATTTAAAACCTGGAAACGCGAAAAACACCGTAAAACCGGATTTACGCCGTCGTAGTAACACCGCGGGCTGTTTTGGGTTAGTTAATTAAAAACTATGATAAACTTTGATTTAAAATTTGTTATTCTAAGAAAATGATTTTTATTATGAACATAAAACTATATCCAAAAATTATGGTTAAACTCAAATTGGAAGTATGTTTTCTAAAATGGTCATCTAGACGTCGTTCTTTCGACTGAAATGAATACCTTTACAAAAACGACTTGTAACTTATTTTTCCGACTATAAACCTATACTTTTTCTGTTTATATTCATAAAATAGAGTTCAATATGAAACCATATCAATTTGATTCACTCAAAACGGATTTAAAATGAAGAAGTTATGGGTAAAACAAGATTGGATAATTTTTCTCATTTTAGCTACGTGAAAATTGGTAACAAATCTATTCCAACCATAACTTAATCAACTTGTATTGTATATTATGTAATCTTGAGATACCATAGACACGTATACAATGTTTCGACCTATCATGTCGACACATCTATATATATTTCGGAACAACCATAGACACTCTATATGTGAATGTTGGAGTTAGCTATACAGGGTTGAGGTTGATTCCAAAATATATATAGTTTGAGTTATGATCAATACTGAGATACGTATACACTGGGTCGTGGATTGATTCAAGATAATATTTATCGATTTATTTCTGTATATCTAACTGTGGACAACTAGTTGTAGGTTACTAACGAGGACAGCTGACTTAATAAACTTAAAACATCAAAATATATTAAAAGTGTTGTAAATATATTTTGAACATACTTTGATATATATGTATATATTGTTATAGGTTCGTGAATCAATCAGTAGCCACGTCTTACTTCCCGACGAAGTAAAAATCTGTGAAAGTGAGTTATAGTCCCACTTTTAAAATCTAATATTTTTGGGATGAGAATACATGCAGGTTTTATAAATGATTTACAAAATAGACACAAGTACGTGAAACTACATTCTATGGTTGAATTATCGAAATCGAATATGCCCCTTTTTATTAAGTCTGGTAATCTAAGAATTAGGGAACAGACACCCTAATTGACGCGAATCCTAAAGATAGATCTATTGGGCCTAACAAACCCCATCCAAAGTACCGGATGCTTTAGTACTTCGAAATTTATATCATATTCGAAGGGTGTCCCGGAATGATGGGGATATTCTTATATATGCATCTTGTTAATGTCGGTTACCAGGTGTTCACCATATGAATGATTTTTATCTCTATGTATGGGATGTGTATTGAAATATGAAATCTTGTGGTCTATTGTTACGATTTGATATATATAGGTTAAACCTATAACTCACCAACATTTTTGTTGACGTTTAAAGCATGTTTATTCTCAGGTGAATACTAAGAGCTTCCGCTGTTGCATACTAAAATAAGGACAAGATTTGGAGTTCATGTTTGTATGATATTGTGTAAAAACTGCATTCAAGAAACTGATTTCGATGTAACATATTTGTATTGTAAACCATTATGTAATGGTCGTGTGTAAACATGATATTTTAGATTATCATTATTTGATAATCTACGTAAAGCTTTTTAAACCTTTATTTATGAAATAAAGGTTATGGTTTGTTTTAAAAATGAATGCAGTCTTTGAAAAACGTCTCATATACAGGTCAAAACCTCGCAACGAAATCAATTAATATGGAACGTTTTTAATCAATAAGAACGGGACATTTCAGTTGGTATCCGAGCGTTGGTCTTAGAGAACCAGAATTTTGCATTAGTGTGTCTTATCGAGTTTGTTAGGATGCATTAGTGAGTCTGGACTTCGACCGTGTTTACTTGAAAAATGATTGCTTAACAAATTTTGTTGGAAACTATATATTTTTAACATGTGAATATTATGTGATATATTAATCTCTTAACGCGTTTGATATTATGTGATAGATGTCTACCTCTAGAACAAGTCCCATTGACTCACCTAATAATAATGAAGAGTCAAATGTAAATTGGAATGATTCGTGGACTGATTCACAAGTTCCCTAAGAGGAACCGGAAGAAGAGTCGGAACCGGAAGGAGAATCGGAACCGAAAGAAGAATCGGAACCGGAAGAAGAATCGGAACCGGTGGGGGAAATAATAAAACGGTTAAGTAAAAGAAAATCCTCAACCAACCGACCAAGGTTAATCATGGTCAATGGTGTTTCCGCCAAGGAAGCAAAATATTGGGAGGATTACCAATTCTCCGATGAATCGGATTCCGATGAGAATTCCGATGATGTTATAGAAATTACCCCAACTGAATTTAAAAAGGCAAAAGAAAATAATAAGGGAAAGGCCATAAAAATAGAGAAATCTAATTCCAACCCCGATGAACTTTATATGTATCGTCAACCCCCGAAGTCCTTAAGTTGTAACAATGACCCGGGAACCTCTAAACCACCAGGTTTTTCTAAACCAATGTGGAAAACGACGGCTCGTATTAGGGGAACATCATATATCCCTAGAAACTTAGCCAAACGAACCAAAACCGAAGAAGAAGAAACAAGCGAGTCGGAATAAGATAGTTGTATTCGTGTGGTGTAATATATGTAATATAGTGTGCTTATGCTTTATGATATATCTAAAAATTGCTTGTATTAATAAGTATTTTTTTTTATGAATCTAACTCTTGTCTATTTTACAGTATAAAAACACAAAATGGATAGACAACCCAATATTTTAAGAGACCTACCCGGACACATGATTGATGACATCTTGTCTAGAGTCGGTCAGAATTCTTCGGCACAACTATTTAAGGCGAGATCAGTTTGTAAGACATTCGAAGAACGTTCCAAGAATGCCTTGGTTTATAAAAGGCTTTCGTTCGAAAGATGGGGGATATCACATTGGGAAATCCATAAGTTACGATGTGTTTACTTTGACGCATATATTGCGGGGAACCCAAATGCTATTTTACGCAATGGGTTAAGAAATTATTTTGACTCAATATATCCGAATATTGGACTTCGTGATTTAGAAAAAGCGGCTAACATGCAACATAAAGAAGCATGTTATGCTTACGGATTAGTAATGTTCGCTTCTCACTAAAGTGAGAACAAGAACATCGGGCTACAACTATTAAACAAAACGTTCCCACAAGTGACGGAGTCGGTAATTGGGGTAAGAAATGAGGTTTTTAGATTGTTACGGGACTGTTGGACATTACGTAACCCTCGTCCCTTTGACGACGTTACAACACGCTGTCTTATCAACGGCCATAATGGTTATGTTCCACAAGACCAAGGATGGGAAGTAATCCTAGTAAAACCAGAATGCATGACTTGTTTCTGGACGTATGAATTACGTGTCTTTATTGCCTTTGCTGAACGACTTGTGTACTAGCTAGAATTATCTTCACAACCATCTTGTATCAAATTTATTGTGTGCTATATTTCATGCTATATGTAAAATAAGCGGTATTGTAAGTTTGTAAAATATTGTGTAAAAGTTTGAACGCGAAATATTATTATAATCAGTTTTTCATATAGAATTGTAGTAGTTGAATTGTATATTAGCTACTAAGTATGAACTTAACGGGTAGGTACTACCCGAATTTAAACTTATAAAATGCTAATATGAAGAAAAAGCTTTAATAAATGAGTTCATAGTATGCTACGAAATACTATTAACTACTCTTAATATTCTGTATGATTAACTTGTTCCATTTGACTATTTTGAAGGAAATGGCACCGACTACTCGACACACCGTGAATATGAATGAAGAGGAATTCCGTACTTTTCTAGCTTCAAACATAGCCGCAGTACATGCTACTACATACCAACAATAACCTTGGATCTAGCAGTACAGGAAATCATGTAGGATGCACCTACAAAGAATTCACTGGCTGCAAACCTTTGGAATTTGATGGAATCGAAGGACCGATCGGATTGAAACGGTGAACCGAGAAGGTCGAATCGGTGTTTGCCATAAGTAAGTGTACTGAAGAGGACAAAGTGAAGTACGCTACACATACCTTCACAGGTTCTGCGTTAACATGGTGGAATACCTATCTAGAGCAAGTGGGACAAGACGATGCGTACGCACTACCGTGGTCAGCATTCATGCACTTGATGAACGAGAAGTACCGTCCCATAACCGAGGTCAATAAGCTCAAGACAGAACTTAGAGGGTTACGAACCCAAGGATTTGATATTACCACGTACGAAAGACGATTCACAGAATTGTGCCTATTGTGTCCGGGAGCATTCGAAGATGAGGAAGAGAAGATCGACGCGTTTGTGAAAGGATTACCGGAAAGAATCCAAGAAGATATAAGTTCACACGAGCCCGCCTCCATACAACAGGCATGTAGAATGGCTCACAAACTCGTGAACCAGATTGAAGAAAGAATTAAAGAACAGACTGCTGAAGAGGCCAATGTGAAGCAAGTCAAAAGAAAGTGGGAGGAAAACGGTGATAAGAATCACTAATACAACAACAACAGCAATTACAACAATAATCGCAAAAATTATCCCAACAATCGCAACATCAATCGCAACTACAACAAACGGCCCAACAACAACAACAACAACATCAACTACAACAATCATCCCAACAACAATAATAACCACAACAACAACAACAATCAGAAGCAGCTATGCCAAAGGTGTGAAAAGAATCACTCGGGGTTCTGCACTAAATTTTGCAACAAGTGTAAAAGAAATGGTCATAGCGCGGTGAAGTGTGAGGTCTACGGACCAGGGGTTAATAGAACGAAAGGAACAAATGGTGTCGGAACGAGTAATGGCGGAGCAAGTAGTGTCGGAGCAAGTTATGCCAATGTAGTTTGTTATAAATGTGGAAAACCGGGCCACATTATTAGAAATTGCCCAAACCAGGAGAACACGAATGGACAAGGCCGCGGAAGAGTTTTCAATATTAATGCGGCAGAGGCACAGGAAGACCCGGAGCTTGTTACGGGTACGTTTCTTATTGACAATAAATCTGCTTACGTTTTATTTGATTCGGGTGCGGATAGAAGCTATATGAGTAGAGATTTTTGTGCTAAATTAAGTTGTCCATTGACGCCTTTGGATAGTAAATTTTTACTCGAATTAACAAATGGTAAATTAATTTCAGCAGATAATATATGTCGGAATCGAGAAATTAAACTGGTTAGCGAAACATTTAAGGTTGATTTGATACCAGTAGAGTTAGGGAGTTTTGATGTGATAATCGGTATGGACTGGTTGAAAGAAGTGAAAGCAGAGATCGTTTGTTAAAAAAATGCAATTCGCATTATACGAGAAAAAGGAAAACCCTTAATGGTGTACGGAGAAAAGGGCAACACGAAGCTACATCTTATTAGTAATTTGAAGGCACAAAAACTAATAAGAAAGGTTGTTATGCTGTTCTAGCTCACGTCGAGAAAGTACAAACTGAAGAAAAGAGCATCAATGATGTTCCCATTGCAAAAGAATTTCCCGATGTATTTCCGAAAGAATTACCGGGATTACCCCCACATCGATCCGTTGAATTTCAAATAGATTTTGTACCAGGAGCTGCACCAATAGCTCGTGCTCCTTACAGACTCGCACCCAGCGAGATGAAAGAACTGCAAAGCCAATTACAAGAACTTTTAGAGCGTGGTTTCATTCGACCAAGCACATCACCATGGGGAGCTCCTGTTTTGTTTGTCAAGAAGAAAGATGGTACATTCAGGTTGTGTATTGACTACCGAGAGTTGAACAAACTTACCATCAAGAACCGCTACCCACTACCGAGAATCGATGACTTATTTGATCAACTACAAGGCTCGTCTGTTTATTCAAAGATTGACTTACGTTCCGGGTATCATCAAATGCGGGTAAAAGAAGATGATATTCCAAAGACTGCTTTCAGAACACGTTACGGTCATTACGAGTTTATGGTCATGCCATTTGGTTTAACTAATGCACCAGCTGTGTTCATGGACCTTATGAACCGAGTGTGTGGACCATACCTTGACAAGTTTGTCATTGTTTTCATTGATGACATACTTATTTACTCAAAGAATGACCAAGAACACGGTGAACATTTGAGAAAGGTGTTAGAAGTATTGAGGAAGGAAGAATTGTACGCTAAGTTTTCAAAGTGTGCATTTTGGTTGGAAGAAGTTCAATTCCTCGGTCACATAGTGAACAAAGAAGGTATTAAGGTGGATCCAGCAAAGATAGAAACTGTTGAAAAGTGGGAAATCCCGAAAACTCCGAAACACATACGCCAGTTTTTAGGACTAGCTGGTTACTACAGAAGGTTCATCCAAGACTTTTCCATAATAGCAAAACCCTTGACTGCATTAACGCATAAAGGGAAGAAATTTGAATGGAATGATGAACAAGAGAAAGCGTTTCAGTTATTGAAGAAAAAGCTAACTACGGCACCAATATTGTCATTGCCTGAAGGGAATGATGATTTTGTGATTTATTGTGACTCATCAAAGCAAGGTCTCGGTTGTGTATTAATGCAACGAACGAAGGTGATTGCTTATGCGTCTAGACAATTGAAGATTCACGAACAAAATTATACGACGCATGATTTGGAATTAGGCGCGGTTGTTTTTGCATTAAAGACTTGGAGGCACTACTTATATGGGGTCAAAAGTATTATATATACCGACCACAAAAGTCTTCAACACATATTTAATCAGAAACAACTGAATATGAGGCAGCGTAGGTGGATTGAATTGTTGAATGATTACGACTTTGAGATTCGTTACCACCCGGGGAAGGCAAATGTGGTAGCCGATGCCTTGAGCAGGAAGGACAGAGAACCCATTCGAGTAAAATCTATGAATATAATGATTCATAATAACCTTACTACTCAAATAAAGGAGGCGCAACAAGGAGTTTTAAAAGAGGGAAATTTAAAGGATGAAATACCCAAAGGATCGGAGAAGCATCTTAATATTCGGGAAGACGGAACCCGGTATAGGGCTGAAAGGATTTGGGTACCAAAATTTGGAGATATGAGAGAAATGGTACTTAGAGAAGCTCATAAAACCAGATACTCAATACATCCTAGAACCGGGAAGATGTACAAGGATCTCAAGAAACATTTTTGGTGGCCGGGTATGAAAGCCGATGTTGCTAAATACGTAGGAGAATGTTTGACGTGTTCTAAGGTCAAAGCTGAGCATCAGAAACCATCAGGTCTACTTCAACAATCCGAAATCCCGAAATGGAAATGGGAAAACATTACCATGGATTTCATCACTAAATTGCCAAGGACTGCAAGTGGTTTTGATATTATTTGGGTAATAGTTGATCGTCTCACCAAATCAGCACACTTCCTGCCAATAAGAGAATATGACAATATGGAGAAGTTAGCACGACTATATTTGAAGGAAGTCATCTCCAGACATGGAATACCAATCTCTATTATCTCTGATAGGGATGGCAGATTTATTTCAAGATTCTGGCAGACATTACAGCAAGCATTAGGAACTCGTATAGACATGAGTACTGCCTATCATCCACAAACTGATGGGCAGAGCAAAAGGATGATACAAACGCTTGAAGACATGCTACGAGCATGTGTTATTGATTTCGGAAACAGTTGGGATCGACATCTACCGTTAGCAGAATTTTCCTACAACAACAGCTACCATTCAAGCATTGAGATGGCGCCGTTTAAAGCACTTTATGGTAGAAAGTGCAGGTCTCCGATTTGTTAGAGTGAAGTAGGGGATAGACAGATTACGGGTCCGGAGATAATACAAGAAACTACCGAGAAGATCATCCAAATTCAACAACGGTTGAAAACCGCCCAAAGTCGACAAAAGAGCTACGCCGACATTAAAAGAAAATACATAGAATTTGAAATTGGAGAGATGGTCATGCTTAAGGTTGCACCTTGGAAAGGTGTTGTTCGATTTGGTAAACGGGGGAAATTAAATCCAAGGTTTATTGGACCATTCAAGATTATTGATCGTGTCGGACCAGTAGCTTACCGACTTGAGTTACCTCAACAACTTGCGAATGTACATAACACTTTCCACGTCTCGAATTTGAAGAAATGTTTTGCTAAAGAAGATCTCACTATTCCGTTGGACGAAATCCAAATCAATGAAAAACTTCAATTCATCGAAGAACCCGTCAAAATAATGGATCGTGAGGTTAAGAGACTTAAACAAAACAAGATACCGATTGTTAAAGTTCGATGGAATGCTCGTAGAGGACCCGAGTTCACCTGGGAGCATGAAGATCAGATGAAGAAGAAATACCCGCATCTATTTCCAGAAGATTCTTCAACACCTTCAACAGCTTAAAATTTCGGGACGAAATTTATTTAACGGGTAGGTACTGCAGTGACCCGAAGTTTTCCATGTTTATATACATTAATTGAGTTTCATATTTACATGATTAAATGTTTCCAACATGTTAAGCAATCAAACTTGTTAAGACTTGATTAATTGAAATATGTTTCATATAGACAATTGACCACCCAAGTTGATCGGTGATTCACGAACGTTAAAACTTGTAAAAACTATATGATGACATATATATGGATATATATATAGTTAACATGATACTATGATAAGTAAACATATCATTAAGTATATTAACAATGAACTACATATGTAAAAACAAGACTACTAACTTAATGATTTTTAAACGAGACATATATGTAACGATTATCGTTGTAAAGACATTTAATGTATATATATCATATTAAGAGATATTCATACATGATAATATCATGATATTATAATAATTTAAAATCTCATTTGATATTATAAACATTGGCTTAACAACATTTAACAAGATCGTTAACCTAAAGGTTTCAAAACAACACTTACATGTAACGACTAACGATGACTTAACGACTCAGTTAAAATGTATATACATGTAGTGTTTTAATATGTATTTATACACTTTTGAAAGACTTCAATACACTTATCAAAATACTTCTACTTAACAAAAATGCTTACAATTACATCCTCGTTCAGTTTCATCAACAATTCTACTCGTATGCACCCGTATTCGTACTCGTACAATACACAGCTTTTAGATGTATGTACTATTGGTATATACACTCCAATGATCAGCTCTTAGCAGCCCATGTGAGTCACCTAACACATGTGGGAACCATCATTTGGCAACTAGCATGAAATATCTCATAAAATTACAAAAATATGAGTAATCATTCATGACTTATTTACATGAAAACAAAATTACATATCCTTTATATCTAATCCATACACCAACGACCAAAAACACCTACAAACACTTTCATTCTTCAATTTTCTTCATCTAATTGATCTCTCTCAAGTTCTATCTTCAAGTTCTAAGTGTTCTTCATAAATTCTACAAGTTCTAGTTACATAAAATCAAGAATACTTTCAAGTTTGCTAGCTCACTTCCAATCTTGTAAGGTGATCATCCAACCTCAAGAAATATTTGTTTCTTACAGTAGGTTATCATTCTAATACAAGGTAATAATCATATTCAAACTTTGGTTCAATTTCTATAACTATAACAATCTTATTTCAAGTGATGATCTTACTTGAACTTGTTTTCATGTCATGATTCTGCTTCAAGAACTTCGAGCCATCCAAGGATCCGTTGAAGCTAGATCCATTTTTCTATTTTTCAGTAGGTTTATCCAAGGAACTTAAGGTAGTAATGAGGTTCATAACATCATTCGATTCATACATATAAAGCTATCTTATTCGAAGGTTTAAACTTGTAATCACTAGAATATAGTTTAGTTAATTCTAAACTTGTTCGCAAACAAAAGTTAATAGTTCTAACTTGACTTTTAAAATCAACTAAACACATGTTCTATATCTATATTATATGCTAACTTAATGATTTAAAACCTGGAAACACGAAAAACACCGTAAAACCGGATTTACGCCGTCGTAGTAACACCGCGGGCTGTTTTGGGTTAGTTAATTAAAAACTATTATAAACTTTGATTTAAAAGTTGTTATTCTAAGAAAATGATTTTTATTATGAACATAAAACTATATCCAAAAATTATGGTTAAACTCAAAGTGGAAGTATGTTTTCTAAAATGGTCATCTAGACGTCGTTTTTTCGACTGAAATGACTACCTTTACAAAAATAACTTGTAACTTATTTTTCCGACTATAAACCTATAATTTTTCTGTTTAGATTCATAAAATAGAGTTCAATATGAAACCATAGCAATTTGTTTCACTCAAAACGGATTTAAAATGAAGAAGTTATGGGTAAAACAAGATTGGATAATTTTTCTCATTTTAGCTACGTGAAAATTGGTAACAAATCTATTCCAACCATAACTTAATCAACTTGTATTGTATATTATGTAATCTTGAGATACCATAGACACGCATACAATGTTTCGTCCTATCATGTCGACACATCTATATATATTTCGGAACAACCATAGACACTCTATATGTGAATGTTGGAGTTAGCTATACAGGGTTGAGGTTGATTCCAAAATATATATAGTTTGAGTTGTGATCAATACTGAGATACGTATACACTGGGTCGTTGATTGATTCAAGATAATATTTATCAATTTATTTATGTACATCTAACTGTGGACAACTAGTTGTAGGTTACTAACGAGGACAGCTGACTTAATAAACTTAAAACATCAAAATATATTAAAAGTGTTGTAAATATATTTTGAACATACTTTGATATATATGTATATATTGTTATAGGTTCGTGAATCAACTAGTGGCATATTCTTACTTCCCGACGAAGTAAAAATCTGTGAAAGTGAGTTATAGTCCCACTTTTAAAATCTAATATTTTTGGGATGAGAATACATGCAGGTTTTATAAATGATTTACAAAATAGACACAAGTACGTGAAACTACATTCTATGGTTGAATTATCGAAATCGAATATGCCCCTTTTTATTAAGTCTGGTAATCTAAGAATTAGGGAACAGACACCCTAATTGACGCGAATCCTAAAGATAGATCTATTGGGCCTAACAAACCCCATCCAAAGTACCGGATGCTTTAGTACTTCGAAATTTATATCATATTCGAAGGGTGTCCCGGAATGATGGAGATATTCTTATATATGCATCTTGTTAATGTCGGTTATCAGGTGTTCACCATATGAATGATTTTTATCTCTATGTATGGGATGTGTATTGAAATATGAAATCTTGTGGTCTATTGTTACGATTTGATATATATAGGTTAAACTTATAACTCACCAACATTTTTGTTGACGTTTAAAGCATGTTTATTCTCAGGTGAATACTAAGAGCTTCCGCTGTTGCATACTAAAATAAGGACAAGATTTGGATTCCATGTTTGTATGATATTGTGTAAAAACTGCATTCAAGAAACTGATTTCGATGTAACATATTTGTATTGTAAACCATTATGTAATGGTCGTGTGTAAACAGGATATTTTAGATTATCATTATTTGATAATCTACGTAAAGCTTTTTAAACCTTTATTTATGAAATAAAGGTTATGGTTTGTTTTAAAAATGAATGCAGTCTTTGAAAAACGTCTCATATAGAGGTCAAAACCTCGCAACGAAATCAATTAATATGGAACGTTTTTAATCAATAAGAACGGGACATTTCAATCTTGACCTTATGTGATAATGTCGAATGCAGATATGAATTAGGGTAATATAATTGCCGGGATTATATTACTGTAACTCATATGGATGTCCCGACGTTATGACATAAAGAATTTAGGGCGAGTCAAGGAAAATTTTCTCTCTATCTTTATTCCATATCACGATTAGTATTATTGAGAATACTAATCAACGATATTCTTGTGTCTTGAAGAACAATGCCTCCTCGCCGAGCCCTACGCAATGAGACTCCCGAACAAGCTCTTGAACGAATGATCACCACCGCCGTAGATGCGGCCATGGCCGGTCACTCATCCAACAACAACAACCCCAACAACAACAACAACAACAACAACAATAATGGAGTCAGAAATTCAAATGAGGGATGCTCCTACAAAGCTTTTATGGGGTGCAAACCTCATACTTTCGATGGAACCGGGGGAACGGTTACTCTCACCCGATGGTTCGAATAAACGGAAGCCGTTTTTAGCATAAGCGGTTGCCGAGACCAAGACAAGGTCAAATATTCTACCCACATTTTTGCCGGTATCGCTCTCACGTGGTGGAACACGTATGTGCAATCGGTTGGTACCGATGAAGCCCACGCTCTCTCTTGGTCCGACTTAAAGGAGAAGATGATCACCGAATACTTCCCTCGTGAAGAGACTCACAAACTCGAGCAAGAGCTAAGAACTCTAAAAGCGGTCGGAAACGACCTCAAAGCTTATAATCAACGGTTTGCCAAACTAGCCTTAATGTGTCCGGCTCTTGTGACTCCCGAATCCCTCCGAGTCGAACTTTACATGGATGGCCTGCCTAAGAGCATCAAACACGGGGTAATGTCATCCAAACCCACTAATCACCAAGAAGCTTTGAATATGGCCCGTAAATTAATAAAAACGGTGGACGAAATTGTAGTACCGGCACCTAAGGCCGAGGATAAATCTGGTGGCAACAAGAGAAAATGGGAAGCCACCCCATCAAACAACTACAACAACAACACCTTCATCAAAAAGCCTTTCACTTCCGACGGCAAGAAAAGTTATGCCGGAACTTAACCTTTTTGCAACAAATGCCACAAGCATTATTATGGAGAATGTGGCAAGCCGTTTTGCCACCGGTGTCAAAGGAGTAGCCATGTGGCCAATGATTGTAGAAGTGCCGCCCCCGTCGCTCAAAAGGGGCCCAATGTACCAAAGACGGGTGTTTGTTTTGAATGTGGTCTACCGGGTCATTTTAGGAATGCATGCCCAAAGAAGAAAGCCAGCCAAAACACACGCGGCCGAGCTTTCAACATTAACGCCGCGGAGGCCCAAGATGACAATGAACTAGTCACGGGTACGTTTCTTCTCAACAACACTTATGTTACTTGTTTATTCGATTCGAGTGCCGATAAGAGTTTTGTATCCAAGACTTTGACTCACGCTTTTCGTGCTCCAACACTCCCCCTAGATACTAATTATACTATTGAAGTGGCCAATGTGAAACTATTGAGTGCCGACAAATATTATCGGGGGTGTACGTTAAATTTATTGGGTAAAGAATTTGAAATTGACTTGATACCTATGGAACTAGGGAGCTTCGATGTAATAATTGGTATGAATTGGTTACCAAAAACAAAATCTCACATCCTTTGTGATCTTAACGCAATCCGAATTCCTATCGAGAATGGTGAACCTTTGATTATTTATGGCGATAAGAGTTGCACCGGACTCAACCTCATCTCGTGCCTTAAAGTTAGAAAACTACTCCGTAAGGGTTGTTTTGCGATCCTTGCCCACGTTAAGAAATTCGAGTCCGATGTGAAGCATATCAATGATGTGCCAATTATTCGTGACTTTTCCGATGTATTTCCCGACGAATTGCTGGGTCTTCCACCTCATCGACCGGTAGAATTCCAAATCGATCTTATTCCGTGAGTTGCACCAGTAGCACGTGCACCGTATAGACTTGCTCCCTCTGAAATGCAAGAATTGCAAACTCAAATCCAAGAACTACTTGACCTTGGTTTTGTCCAACCTAGCCATTCACCATGGGGCGCTCCGATTTTGTTTGTTAAAAAGAAATATAGATCCCTACGAATGTGCATCGATTATCGTGAACTAAATAAATTGACAGTTAAAAACCAATATCCTCTTCCACGCATCGACGACATCTTTGATCAATTACAAAGATCTTGTGTATATTCGAAAATTGATCTCCGCTCGGGCTATCATCAACTAAGGGTTAAGGGGGAAGATGTCTCCAAAACCGCTTTCCGTACTCGCCATGGTAGTTATGAATTCCTTGTCATACCATTTGGTCTCACTAACGCACCGGCGGTGTTCATGGATCTTATGAACCGCGTGTGCAAACCGTATCTCGACAAGTTCGTTATTGTATTCATCGATGATATCTTGGTCTATTCTGAAAGCGAAGAAGAGCATGAACAACATCTCCGACTTGTGCTTGAACTCTTGAGACAAGAACGACTCTATGCCAAATTCTCCAAGTGTGAATTTTGGTTGAAGGAAGTTCAATTTCTTGGTCATGTTGTAAGTGATCAATGTATTAAGGTCGATCCATAAAAAATCGAAGCTATTAGCAAATGGGAAACTCCTACTACTCCTACTCACATTCTTCAATTCTTGGGTCTCGCTGGGTACTATCATAGATTCATCGAAAACTTCTCCTTGGTTGCTCGTCCTCTAACCGCGTTAACTCACAAGGGAAAAAAATTCATTTGGGCGACTGAGCAAGAATCCGCATTTCAAATCTTGAAGACAAAGCTAACCACCGCTCCTATCTTGTCACTTCCCGAAGGCAATGATGATTTTGTTGTATATTGTAATGCCTCAAAACATGGTTTTGGGTGTGTATTGATGCAACGAAAGAAAGTCATTGCTTATGCCTCTCAACAATTGAAAATTCATGAACGGAACTATACGACACATGATCTCAAACTCGGAGCCGTTGTCTTTGCACTTAAAATGTGGAGACACTATCTTTATGGAACCAAAATTACTATCTTCACCGATCACAAAAGCCTTTAACACATCTTCGATCAAAAACAACTAAACATGAGACAACGACGGTGGATTGAAACATTGAACGATTATGATTGCGAGCTTCGTTACCATCCTGGGAAGGCAAACGTAGTAGCCGATGCCTTAAGTCGAAAAGAAAGAGCGGGGCCTCTTCGTGTCCGAGCTTTAAACATCACTATTCACACCAATCTCAATAACCAAATTTGTGTAGGCCAAGATGAGGCTCTCAAGGATGAGAACATCTCCCTCGAATGCTTAAACATCCTCACCTCTCGATTAGAAGTTAAGGAGACCGGACTCCGATATTTCACCGGAAGAATTTGGATACCTAGTTATGGGGACTTACGAAGCCTTATTTTAGGTGAAGCCCATAAGTCAAGATATTCGATTCAACCCGGTGCCAATAAGATGTACCACGACCTCAAGGAACAATATTGGTGGCCGAACATTAAGAGGGACGTTGCTACTTATGTTGAAAAGTGCCTAACTTACTCCAAAGTCAAAGCCGAACATCAAAGACCGTTCGGACTACTTCAATAACCCGAGATCCCGCAATGAAAGTGGGAAAGGATAACGATGGATTTTATCACCAAACTACCAAAGACGGTGGGCGGTTATGATATTATTTGGGTTATTGTTGACCGTCTTACCAAATCCGCACATTTCATCGCCATGAAGAAGACCGACAACATGGAAAAACTTGCACAACTTTACATTAAAGAGATCGTGGCCCGTCACGGTGTACCTTTATCGATAATTTTCGACCGAGATGGCCGTTTTGTTTCTAGATTTTGGCGTACTTTACAAGAAGCGTTGGGAACGCGTTTAGACATGAGCACCGCATATCATCCACAAACTGATGGACAAAACGAACGCACAATTCAAACTTTGGAAGATATGCTACGAGCATGCGTTATCGATTTTGGAAAAGCTTAGGATAAGCACTTGCCTCTTGCTGAATTCTCCTACAACAATAGTTACCATGCGAGTATCAACGCCGCACCTTTCGAAGCGTTATATGGCTGAAAATGTCGTTCACCTCTTTGTTGGGCCGAAGTAGGCGACACACAAATCACCGGACCTGAACTCATTCATGAAACAACCGAAATGATTGTTCAAATCCGAGATAGGCTTAGGACGGCCCGTAGTCATCAAAAGAGCTATACCAATACTAGACGCAATGACCTCGGATTCCAAGTCGGTGATCACGTAATGTTAAAAGTCGCACCTTGGAAAGGTGTAATCCATTTCGGGAAACGCGGAAAACTAAATCCATGGTATATTGGTCCTTTTGAAATCTTGGAGCGTGTTGGAACCGTTGCTTATCGTTTAGATCTTTCGCCTCAATTGAGCTTCGTGCATCCTACTTTCCATGTCTCTAATTTGAAGAAGTGCCTTGCCGAACCCGAACTCGTCATCCCTCATGAGGAGCTTACTATTGATGACAAACTTCATTTCTTGGAGGAACCGATTGAAATTGTGGACCATTCCATCAAAACACTAAAATAAAGCCGAATTCCAATTGTCAAAGTCCGTTGGAATGCCAAAAGGGGACCCGAGTTTACTTGGGAGAGACTAGATCAAATGCAAAGGAAATACCCTCATCTTTTCGTGAATTTGGAAACGCAAGATCCTAAGGAAGAAACAACGACTACTATGCCTACTTAAATTTCGGGACGAAATTTCTTTTAAGGAGTAGGTAATGTAACATCCCGTCTTTTTCCGTTTACTTTCCGTTATACTATTTTAAAGTCTGTTATATAATTATAACATCTCCCGTTAATACGCATTTTAAAATATTTCGTTTAGGTAATTCACGCACCTGAATCAAACTTGAAGGACTAAACTTGCCAAGAGGGCAAAGAGATGACTAGGTCAACTAGTCAACTCCATCCTCCTCCATTTAGTCATCTTTCACTTTCTCTCTTACTTTCAACTTCTCTCTCAAACAACCAACTCAAAGATTCATCATCTATTTTCGATCTAGCAAGCATCAACTAAAACAAATTACATATTCGAAATCTTTGCATCTTCCTCTTCAAATCCATACCAACTTTATTGCATTTGGGTAACTTTCTAAAAACACTAGATTTTGTGTTCTTGATATTTTTAACTTATATAAGTGTTAATTAGTGTCTATGGCTCAAGTCTAACATGATTATGTGATTTATATGTTCGATCTCGTTATTTTAGTGTAACTAGCATGAACTTGAAATGTGTGTGTTTAATCTTGAGTTTTGGGTGATTAAATGTTGTTGATATGCTAAAGTGCAAGTATTAATTGTGTTACTAGCATCACTAGCTTCATTTTGATGTGTAGGTTGATTAAGAAAACTTCAATAACATGATTTATGAGTTTATGATTTTTGGTTAGGGGTTGGTGGTCTTCAATGTGAATTTTGATGCCTTAAATGCTTGACAATGTTGCTTGTAAGTGTTTAGTTGCAATGTATGTTTAATTACCTTCGAAACGGCATATCATTTATGTAAAATGGATCACCGAATCATGAAATGAGAGTTATGAACTTGGATGCAATTAATGATGAGCATTAAATGTGATTTTGGTTGTTGTAAGTGGTAGATTGATTGATGAAATGTGTTTAGTTGTTTTCCTCATCAAAATACCTTTCCGATGATATAAGATACATGTTTTGATTGTTTGCGGATCATAAAATAGGATTGTTTGAAGTTTGGTTCGTGCACTTGTGTGTTTTCAGCAACAGGTTCTGTGCACTAATCTGGACGCCGTCCAGATTCTTGGATGCCGTCCAGGCCTTCACATCTGGACGCCGTCTAGCCAATCTGGACGCCGTCCAGATGAACTGCCAGGTTCTGATTTGGTTGGTCGTTTACCGTTAAATTCTAACTATGCTACGCACCTCCGATTCACATGTAACTTCTTCTAACATGCTTATATATGATTAAAAACCTCAGGAAAAATAGTTCGGGACCCGACCCGAACGTGTTGACTTTTTCGTTGACTTTGACTCGGCCAAAGTTGACTTTTGATCAAACTTAATCGAATACTTATGCAATCGTTCTAACGTGCTTTCATACTTGTATCTTGCATGAAACTTGACAACGTGACTCACATGCTATATTATCGAGTCGTAACAAGCCATATGACTAATTGAACACTTTGACCGACCGTGTTTACCGATATTAATACGAACCTATTTGTTTAGGTCAAGACCAGCATTCGTTCTTGCACACATTACTTTGTGAAGTACATTATACTATTCGTGCAACCAAGGTGAGATCATAGTCCCACCTTTTCAACAACTTTTACTCTTTAAACTGTGGGATGAGAAACATATACGTATAATACTTTTATGCTTTGAACACAAGTACGGAAACAAACATTCCACGTGGAGTTAGAACAAAAAGGCCTCAATTCAATTATCATTAGTTACACTTGCAGGGTGTAAACGTAAACTTATGTTGTGTGATCACACGGGCTTGACAAGCCCTCATTCGGAAGGTTCGCTACCGTTAGCGGATGAAATATATTTTCGAGTATATAGTGTAGGTTCTAACACTATGATAACAGGGTTTGTGAACATTTAAGTCTTGATAATTGGGTGCTCCACAAACGTATAACAACTTCGGAATGAAAACGATTTTGATAATCAATGTTATGGCGATACAAAATCTTGTGGTTCAAAAACAACGTTTACTACTACACCTATGATTTCACCAACGTTTTTCGTTGACAGTTTTCTATATGTTTTCTTAGGTCCTTGAACGCTAAATGATACATGCTTCCGCACTCTACTTTTTGATAATTGCTTGGATGTCGAGTATACATGCATACGGAGCGTCTTTTGACTTTACTTAAATTTGTGTCGCATAGGTTTCATTCGTACTTAAAATGTTGTAACGTAACTAGCCTTTGAACTACTTTGTAACACTTGAAACATCTTTACTTATGAAATGAATGCGACATACTTTTGGTCAAACGTTGTTTAAAGACTTATGACCACGTAACGGGACCTAAGTAGACGGCGCCGTCAATGATGATTTTTTCGGGTCGCTACAATCTCCAATTGGCCGTTCGTCGTTTTCATTTTTCTAGAATAAATGGTAGAATTTACAAAAACTGGCGCGCGCTGAAAATTTTCTGAAAAACCGTCAGACGCATTTGAGACTGCTGCAATTTTTATATTAGGACTTAGACTCTGATCTTTGGATATGTTTTAGGACTTTGAGTTACGGAGATTTTGACGTGTATTTCAAGCCAAATGGACATGTACTTATTTTTATAAAAATTCTACAAGTTGACTACGTTGTTTAAATCAAATATTATGTGCAGTTGACTGCGTTTGACCAAATGGGTTTAAAGTGTCAAAATGGGTAACGGGCACCGTGGACACATCCGATATGCGAAATTTTGAGAAACAAAAGTATGTAACATGTCTAAAATATTATTTTGGACTTGTGACATGATTTCTACATGCTCAAGCATTATAGTTTAGAATTTGAGTTGTCAATGGAAAATTTTTAGTATTTTAACAAAATTGTCAACATGACTCTCGGGCCTACTTTGAGGACTCGTAAGTTGAAATCGGATAAGTTTGGATAAAACTATTAGTTGGTATTGAAAGTCTTTACGACAAGCTTTAAAACGATATATTATATCTATGTTTTTGTCGAGTCTAAACAGGTTTAAAACGAGCGTGAAAATGGGATCTTGCTGCTGCGTTTCTAGTTGGAAAAAAAAAGCTGTTAACAGCATTTAAGTTTCCTGGGTCAGTTTTCAGAACATCATAACTTTTCAACTGTAACTCTGTTTTTGTCAAATAAACTGGCTATAGAAAGGTGTGATGATATACTTTCCAATAGTCACGACCAAATATATTATTTTGAAGTTGGTGGGACCCGAAATCAGCTACTAAATACCTAAAAAATACATATATGTAAAAAATATTGTTTTCTAAGTAAAAATGACTAACTTAAGTTTGACCTATGTTTGGCTACTTGACCAACTTGTGTAATATTATGAGATTGTTGACTTGCGTTTGACTTGAGTTTGACTTGCATTTGACTTACTTTGACTTGTTTTGACTTTTGTTGACTTTTGCTAAACTTTGCTAAATTTATGAGTCGGACTTGAGCAATAGGACTATACTTATCTTATGGACCGACCTAGTTTGTTAGACATTTAATGACCAACATATGTTCTCTAGGTTGAGGTCTACGGTTACTTGCTTTTCGAGTTTCGGTCACATCTCTGTGAATTGCTTTATGTGCTGCTAAGGTGAGTTTATAGATCCCTTTTTAATTACTTTTGCAATCTATATTTTTGGGCTAAGAATACATGCACTTTATTTTAAACGCAATGGACACAAGTACATACTTAATTCTACACTGAGTTTGAACCGAAAATCCCTTAGCTTTGGTAACTAGTAACTGCCGGTTATAAGAACTGGTGGGCGCGAGTAGTTGCATATGGATCCATAGGGCTTGACATCCCCGTCTGTTCCAGGTATAGAGACCCTAGCCTGAACTATAAAGCGGGCATATGCTATTTGAGTTTAGTACACGTTGGTTTGCGTGTAATGTACATGTTGGTTTCATGTATGTTAAAACATGGGTACTTATTATATATACGTTAAGTTTAGGTACCAGGGTGCTCAATTTCGTAGAATATTTTGATAAACGTTTTGGATGAAACAAATGAAATCTTGTGGTCCACCTTTATATATAGATTATGCGCAATAATAAAACTATGAACTCACCAACTTTTGTGTTGACACTTTTAGCATGTTTATTCTTAGGTTCCTAGAAACTTTTGCTGTTTGCTTATACATTATACAAGCTATGTGCATGGAGTCATACATGCTTTATTCAAGAAAACTTTGCATTCACAAAATCATCACCATGTATCTTATTTTGAAGGCATTGTCAACGGGCGTATTATTTTAAACTATTATTTACAGTGATTGTCTATATGTAGAAATCATCAGATGTCGAAAACCTTGGATTTAATATTCATTTATGGTGTGCATTTTCAAAAGAATGCAATGTTTATAAAACATATCATATAGAGGTCAATACCTCGCAATGACACCGGTGAATAACGTACTGCGTCAATAGGGATTTTGGCTGGTCGTTACACGCTGGTAAGTGGTGCCAGCATTTTTAAGACCTAACGGCATCTTCGTGTAACAGTATATGCCGTGGTCTGTATTATTGTCTTTTCTTTGTCTTCTTGCACCATTGCGATTTGGTGATAACCCTTGTACGCGTCTAAGAAACATTTAAACTTGAACCCAATGAGGGATTCGAACTTCCAGTCGATTTCGGGTAGAGGGTAGTTATCCTTCGGGCACACTATGTTAACATCCTTGAAGTCGACACACAAGCGCCATGACCCATCGGTCTTAAGAACCAAGACCGGGTTGGCCATCCATGTCTGGTAGTTTACTTTGCGCAGGAGGTTGACCTTAAGCAGCTTGTTCACTTTTCCGCGCAACCATTCACTCCTGTCGAGTGCCATGGGCCTCTTCTTTTGCCGTACAGGTGTCATGTTCACATAGCATTAAGGTGATGTTGCGTGACATCCCGCGGAACGCCTGTCATATTTGTGTCGCGCCAGCAAAATACATCTAAGTTGGTCATAAGGATGTTGCGTAACTTGGCTTGTGTTTCCTTCATTAAACCTACCCCTATTTTCACTTTCTGATCCGGATAAGTAGGGTTTATTACGATGAGACACCCCGAAGATGCCTGGCCCACTGACTTGTCTTCTTCTTTTACCGTGACTGAAGCGCATAGTGCTTTAAGTGGGGTTGATTCGAGGGTAGCAATTCCTTGTTTCGTCAGAAACTTTACTAATCCGTGAACTGTGGATGGTATTGCTCCGAATCTTTGAAGGGATATTCGGCCTAGTATGGCGTTATACCTAGAGTGCGAGCACATGATGCAGAATTCGACATCTTTAGTGCGTGTTTTAAACTTATCCTTGTCGTCTCTTAATTCAAGTTTCAGATCCAGATTGCCTATGGGCCATGCTGATTCCCCTGAGAATCCAGAGAGCACCATAGTCGAAGGTCGGATGGCTTGCTTTACAGACTCTGGAAATTGTCTGAAACATTGCTCGTACATTATACTACGCTGCTAGCAGTATCCATATGTAAACGTCTTATCCTGTATCCAGATTCAGGCAGATACCCCTGAATCACTATAGGTGAGCATGAAGTGTTATTCAAACGGATAGCAGGAAAAGAAATTTATGTAACCTCTTCACCTATCTGGTCAACTTTGCGCTTTCCATTTCTACGTGAGAAGACGGTGGTCATATTTGCATATGCCTTACTCCAATTACTTATTACAGATTGCGCAGCGAGAGCTGAGAAGGAAAAAATCGAAAAATGTTAAGAACAATAAAGGAAAAAGATATATTTAAACCTTCTAACATTGTTGTCCCACGAATGGCGCCATTTGATCAAGCATAAATTAGTCCAAGGGATTCGGTTCATGAGAGATCAACAAATAAGGAGGATTTAAGGGTTCCTTGAGTTTAACTCTCCGATCCGGAGTACCGGAATGACCCTCATACGAGATGATGATCTCAGAAAGGCTGGTTAAACATGACCACCATCATTCTGGTTAACCGGAGCTGATGGCTCGTGGATGGTGTTAGGATCTGATGTTAAAAGAACGTTACCTGAGAACCGTGTTATGATTACGCAGATAGAGCGCTGGAACAAGTGATGTTTTTCCTCTCTCTATCTTGAATGAATATTTGTGAGGTTGGATGTGAGTATTTATAGGTAAGAACGGTTGTACTTTTCTTGCCACGTTGACGACAAAAAGGAGTGAGGGGACAAGATGGTACAGAATAGTACTATTCTGTCGCATGAATCGTGCACTCACGTGGTCCCCTCCATATCATGCTGTTTTGCCACGTCCTGCTACTCGTACGACCACGAAGATTCCGTCCTTAGTGTCGTGTACTATCTTTTTGAAAGGACCGATCCTAATCCATCCGAACGAAGTCCATATTGATTATAAACGAATCACAATAGTTGGTTACATTGCGAGGTACTTGACCTCTATATGATACACTTTACAAACGTTGCATTTGTTTTTAAAAGACAACTTTTCATTACATCAATAGTTGGCACGCATGTGTATCATTTCATAGTATCCAAATGACCTAATCTGTCATTTACTTAATAATAATCTCTAATGAACTTCAATGACTCGAATGCAACGTCTTTTTGAAATATGGCATGAATGGCCCCAAGTAATATCCTTAATATGAGCTAATGCACAGCGGAAGATTTCTTTAATTCCTGAGAATAAACATGCTTTAAAATGTCAACATAAAGTTGGTGAGATATAGGTTTAATGCTAGCAGCGTTATAACTATGGACCACAAGATTTCATATTCATAAACGTTTAAATAAAATATTCTAAGTGGTTGAGCACTTGGTAACCATATTTAACATTTAATCAACGTCGCATATTCCCTTTATTATGAAATCTCACTACACCGTACCAAATGTAGTCACCGAAATGAAATACTATGCAACCGTTGAATGCTGGTTGTCCAGCCCGGTTAGGATTGTCAGGCCCGATAGATCTATCAACAGGATTCGCGTTTACACTACCCCATGTAAATAGTAGTTACCAAGCTACAGGGAAGTATGCCAGTGGTACAACTCAACGTAGAATATATTTTTAATCACTTGTGTCCATAACGTAAATCATAATTTGCATGTATTCTCATCCCAAAATATTTAAGGTTTAAAAATGGGACTATATACTCACCATACTGTATTTTGTAGTAAAAATACATATAACATCATTGAACAAGTGTAGGGTTGGCCTCGGATTCACGAACCTATATCATTTGTATATATATTAAAACATATAATCGTAATCGAGCAAGTTTATATATATTTTTATTAATAATATACGTGTTTTATTATCTGTTATTTAGATAAATTTAATATTTTTAATTTATATAATATTTATGTAATCATTATTTCTCATTCATTATAACATATTAATAATAAGAATTCATATTATGGTTTATATATGATATTTATATCTTAATTGATATATTTCATCCATAGCTTAAAAATATAGTAATATATAAATTCTATTGTACCTGTATTCATATAATTATAACAATTCTTCATAATTTTATCATATCACTTTTATAATAATTTCGTAACATGAATGTTGATAACAATACTATAATGATTAAAATTAATAATAATATTAATGATTAATGTTACTTATATTATTACTAATGATAATAATAATAATATTTTTAAATATAAGTATGATAATAATTATAATTATAATTATAATACTAATAATAACAATATTAATAATAATCATAATAATAATAATAATAATAATAATAATAATAATAATAATAATAATAATAATAAAAGATAAGAGGACTACCTTTAAAGGAGGCTTTAAAAAAAATAAATGTTCCAACCAAGGCTCGAACCCGAGACCTCTAGTTAACCAGACCCATGTCTTAACCAGCCGAACCATTTTGTTTTTCTGTTTTATAACCCCTCGAATATAATATAACCCGTTTAACTGTTCCTATTTCTTCTTCTTCAATAAACCAACCAATCCTAAACCAATTAATCTTAGTAGTGGTAAAAGAAATTCGATTTTTAAGATTTAATGACTGAAACAGAGACGGTTACCTGTGATTATTTAAATTTATTGAAACAGAAAAAAAAATAAAAAATAAAAAGAGCTGCAACAGCTTTTTATGAACACGGAGAACACACATATTGATTTTGAAATTGAGACAGTTTTGGACCATGATTTCAACATGAGATAAGTTTCAAATCCTTCATATAAAATTTCTGGATAGTCAATTATACTTAAAACATCGAAAAGTGTTCGAATTTCATTAAGAACGAATAAGTTGACTTATGAAAATACATCTTTGACTCCAAAATTCGGATCTGTTATAAGGAATTGGAATGCGAAACTTTACAGAAAGTTTGACTAGAGAAATCCTAACACAACTGCATTAATACATTTTTAAAATTCATACAAATTCGAGCTATAGCAATTTGAGTTCAAAAATAGGGACCCGTCTAGTTTTTCTCAATATTTCTGATTCAATTCGACAACTGCAGCAGGTATTTGAAATGTATATTTGTTGGTGATGATGGAGATATTCTAATTACTTGTTTACACTGTAATTGATCGAATTTATAGCAATATATGTCGTCAATCCGTTGGTTAAACACAGGAACATAAAATAAAATAAAAATAAAAGTTGGAATCGATGTTTAACCGAATTTGTTCTTATTCTGTGATATGATTCGATTTGTACTCCAAGTTAGAAACAGAAACAAAATTTATATACAGTTGATTACAACCTGAATTAGATCCTACGTTTTTTCTTGATTTATAATATAATAAATATTAATAACTAATATATTAATAATAATAATAATTATATTAATAATAATAAATAAACAATAGTAATAAAAATGATTATAATCATATTATTAATGTTAATTAAAATGTATTATTTTCTAATAATCACAATTACATTAATGATAATAATATTAATTTATAATAATAATAATTCTTAATGAAAATGGTAATAATAATATTTTTTTAATATTACTAATATTATTTATATAATTAAAGTTATAATAATGATATTAACAAATCAAATATAACAATTTTAGTATTATGATTTTAATAATATTGATATTAATATTAATAATAATAATGTAATATTAATCATATTATAATTTAGCTTGTAATTACATTTAATATATTTATATTACAATTTATGTCATATTTTATATGAATACATCTATTGAATATTAAATATTAATAATATTTCAACATAATGGTTATTAATAGAAATTTTTTATATCTATAACTATATAGCTTACAATAATATCATATATCTATTTATATATATTTATTTTAATAACAACTTACTTATTTTGTTTATTATTTTACATTTTTATTTTTAATTGATTAAGGGGTATTTTATTTATTCGAAAATATTACATATACCTATATTTATAATTACATATTTTTTACATTTATATATATACATATTTATTTATAAACAATTGTTCTTGAATCGCCGGGATTAGTCAAAGGTCAAATGTATATATATGAACATAGTTCAAAGTTTTCGAGACTCAACATTATAGATTTTGCTTACCGTGTCGGAAACATATAAAGATTAAAGTTTAAATTTGATCGGAAATTTCCGGGTCATCACACTTTTGTCTTATTCAGCCTTCGCAACCATTCCATGTATCCTCCTGATGGTGCAATGCTTAACGCGCGATGGCATTAGCTAAATTGCGCCATATATTGCGTGTCACTGGCCCTTAGAGACGGATGGATGCGCAGCTGCAGTCACAAGCTTGCGTGAAATGTTGGCGTATTTTATGCGCATCATTAGTAGGGGTAATGAGGTGGTGTCTCATCTCATTTATGCTGACGATGTGGTTTTCATCTCCGATTGGAATAAACGAACTTGGATAATATTTTGCGAGTGTTAAACGATTTTTATAGATATTCCGGGATGAAGATCAATGTAAGTAAATCAAACATCTACGGTTTGGGTGTTAATATTGAAGAGGTTGATGCGTTTGCTTATGATGAAGGTTGCAACAGAGGCAACTTTCTGTTTACGTATTTGGGGTTACCTTTGGGTGCATCTATGAAAAGAGTCAATAGTTGGAAACCTATGGTAGACCGCTTTAGAAAATGGCTAGTCAGATGGAAATCCAATTTACTCTCGATCGGTGGTCGTCCTACTCTCATTAAAAGCGTATTGGGAAGTCTAGGTATATGTTTTTTTTTATCTCTTTTTAAATTCTCGGAATCCGTTATTACTGTTCTTGAAAGCATGCGAGCTAAAATTTTAGGGATGGTAAAAACGGGGAGCGCAAGATACATTGGATTAAGTGGGACCAAGTACTATCCTCATGTGAAAAGGGTGGCTTAGGTATTGGTAGCCTTCGAGCTTTTAATCACGCTTTGATGTTAAAATGGGTTTGGCGTTTTGTCTCTGGTATTCAATCGAAATGGGTTGCAGTGGTTAAGTCTATTCACGGCCCAACCTGAGGTTTAGATGGAGGGCTGGTTCGTGGATCAAGCATTTGGGCCTAAATCATTTTGTTGTTTTGTAATAATTTTAAGACGGGTCTTTTACCTTGTAATGTTTAAAGTGCAAAAGTGAGAAAAGGTGAGTCTATTTGTTTTTGGAAACACAATTGGCTTGGAAGTGGTTGTTTGAAAGACATACAAACGTCTATTCCACAACGATCAAGATGAAAATTGTACTCTTGCTAATCGGTTTGGTCAAGAAAATTGGCAGTGGGATTGCAAAAGAAGGGTTGAGGGTTCTAGAACACAAACACTCCCAGATTTTTTGATCGCTGAAGTTGGGTCCATATCGTTAAATAATTATCAGGATTCATTTTCTTGGAATATAGCATCAGATGGCATTTTACAGTTAGATGTACTCAAGCATACATCGATGATAGATTACTCCCCTCTTCGAACATACCCACTCAATGGCTTAAGTCTCTTCCTCGAAAGGTTAATATTTTTGTGTGGCATGTAGGGTATGATAGACTTCCTACTCGTTTAAATTTATCAGCGAAAAGGATTGAAATTGATAACATTGGTTGTGTTTCTTGTGATGTACACATCAAATCTTTGAAGCATCGCTAAAGCTTTATTGCGCAAGATTGGTATTTGTTAGACATTCGTTTCCCTCAGTTTGAAGAATGGAATGAATGCCTCACATGGTTTATCAATTGGAATATCGACAATCAATCGAAGACAAAGGTGTACGTGATCATTTCTTGCTTGTTATGGCATATTTGGAAGTACCAGAATAACGTGATATTCAACTCTCAAGCGGCTAAGAAAAGCGTGATTTTCGATTCCATTTGTAGTTTTTCCTTTTCAATGGTTGAATAATAGAGGTCGATGTAATCTTAGTTGGACAGATTGGTTGAAAAAGCCTTTGTAATGTTTCGTGTTTGTTTTTAGGTCGGCTTTCCTAGTGCTTTGCTAGGGGGTCAAACCTTGGTTTTAATAAAATTGTAGTTCCAAAAAATTAAGAGAACAAAAAGCAGCTTCTTTATGATAATAACTTTCTATTTTTCAATTTCTTAAAGCCTAAAAGAATTAAATATTAGACAATAACTATTTATACAAAAAAAATTGATCACAAAAGGTTAAATATTAGATGAGTGGTGTACTCCACGTGTACTTGGTGGTTTTCGTTCGTTCATTTTTGTTGGGTTTCATTGGTCAGTTTGTGTGTATTACTCAGTTCTTATTCTCAATGTATTTGTAAGAAAATTGTTATAAATACTTCAATCTTTCAATATAGATGTAGTTCAGACTCAAATTGTAACACATTTATGTTTACTCATCTAATTTAATTTATGTTGTAAAAAAACAAAAGGTCAAATATATTTTTGATTGAGACTTTTTTTTCAAGCTTTTTTGAAATTAAACATAAAATAAGTAAATGAAATAGTAATAAAGAAAACTAAAAGAAGAACAGATAACAAATTGATGGAATTTGAAGAGAAGCGAGTCACATCAAGAAAGGCATAAAGTTAGTGAAAATGCAAGAACAAATGCAGCTTTTTAATGCTTGCACTCCAATTCTAATGAAAACAAAAAGGACATTACACTTTATATCCGTATCTAAACAATTTTCTTACCTTTTAAATACACGCACTATAGTATGGAGGTGATTTGTATATTACATTTTTTTACAATATTTATCACTTCAATGTTGTTGAAATAAATCACTTAATACAAATTATATATAAACTAGTGAAATGACCCGTGGAACTACGGGTTTGTTTAAACGAAACAGTTTAATGATATATTTTAGGTATTAAGTGAATTTAAACGCTAAAGTCATTTAGTTTAATGACCCGTCGAATTTCGACTAAGAAACTTCTCGTTAGTTTTACAGACACATTGATATACTTAACTTGGTCGGAATAAATGAACTACATATATTCTCTCACCATCATCTTCCAATTTTTATCACAATTAATATTTTCCTTGTCATAAAAGCCTACATAGAACTTTTTTTATTGAGACTTGTATTTAGCATACATATATAGCGTAATTAATGTCGTAAAGAAAACTCATATGTGAATTTGAATAATAATATAATAATAATTAATAATTAGTGAGAGTGAATTTTCTTCCTCAAAAAACATGAAATAAATATATAAATAAGTAGATTTAATTTAATTGGTCATTAATTAGATTAATGACATCACCTTAAGGGCTTCGATTTTTTTCTTTTTTTTTTAATTTTTTTCTTTACAAAGAAATTAGCCTAATAATGATATCATCATTATAAGATTTTAATAGAAACTATAGATTTTCAGATGAAAGGGTAACATGTAATTTTAAATTTAGTTTTAGTGGTGTGTAAAAAAAGTGAAAAGGTGTTCGCATCACCTCCCTTATATTCAGAGGTGTTAAACTGCGTATTGAAAATTGATTGTCTTCTAAAATACAATATTAGCATTTGAATTTATAATGTTTAATTAGTAACGCAATAATCAAAATATCGGTTTTGTTTAGTAAATTGGAGTATTTTTAAAATTTAAAAACTGATTAGGGGAAAATAAATGGAAAAGGAAAAATTGATTATCACGCTTTATTATAGGTGATCTGCTTTGTCATTTTTACATTTAGCACGCCTTATCTCGCAATTAACTTATTTTTAATTTAACTTGCCAAACACTATTAGTTGATTATTTACAATTCAAAAATATAATCTCAAATTATCACCATCTAATTTCAAGATCCAACACCCCATCAACAATCTACAATGGATGTATCAAATTTCTTCGAGAGTTTTAATAATTCCATGAAACTTACAAGTTTATCATAAATATTGTTACCCTATGTCCCCTTCTAATTCATGACACATTCAGCCAATAAAATAGTGCGTATATATAAAACATAAATGTGTAATCCACATATCGTAAGTTAGAAATTCAGTATAAGATAGTTTACATGTGTTCTGTGTTGTCTAGTTGGAAAAAAATAAAAATTAGATATAGTATCTTCCTAAGTGATTGACAACATGAAATATATAATTAAAACTGAGTGATAAATACGGAGTAACAGTTATAATTGGACGAGGAGTATAATTTTAAGTTAGAGGAAGTAGGACGGAGGGAGTAGTAATTTACAGGCTCTACATAACTTTTATATTATTCTAAAGTCATATTTAAAAAGGGTAGATCCTGCCACAATCATAATTGATTCATCAACTCCTTTTATTTTAAAGCGATCATTTCACCCGTCTTAATAATTTACATAACTCACCCTCTATCTATTTATCTTACTATTTTTACTTTCCTTATACCGATTAACACTAAATGACACTTAACCAACGACCATGTAGTCTAACGATACCCGTTCCTTTGAAGCTAAGGCCCCATGTGTGGAAGCTTGAAAGAACAACATGCGCAAGTTCGAGTCCCGGGATCATGATTTACCTTTGACTCTCGGGCATGCTTCCGTGGCGTTGCATCAGCTTGTCTTGTGCATACGCTGATCCCCTTCTACATTGGGTCTATCACGTGCCCTTGGAGGATGCCTTCGTATAACAACCCTCACTTTTCTACTTTCGATTTTACTAAAATACCTAGAGTTGTTATATACGAATAAATTTAACGTTGACCGAATAAACGTACGCTTAAAATAATAATATAATTATAAATATTATAAATAAGGTTATGTTATATAATATAACATAATTACATCAATGAATATATATAATATTTATATTACTTTTGTTATTTAGTTAATAGAATATATAATTAACTAAATAATAAATAATATTATAACATTTATAAAACTAATAAAAACTATAAAGTAATAATCATAAATTTTAATTTTAATTATAAAAACCGATATATAATAATAATTTTTATATAAAATTCGTATTTAATAAGTAAACAAAAATATAAATAAAATGTTAAATGTTTTTAAAATGTATTAAACGATTTTTGGAATTTAAAAAAAAAAGAAAATCAAAACTAGATCTACTTTTAATAAATAAATACAAAGATACAAACTACTTTATCTTATTTTAACTTTTAAGATCTACTTTTAATAAAGATACAAACTACTTTTTCTTATTTTAACTTTTAAGAATTACTTTTAATAAAAATACAAACTACTTTTTCTTATTTTAACTTTTAAGATCAACTTTTAATAAATAAATACAAAGATACAAACTACTTTTTCTTATTTTAACTTTTAAGTTTTGTTTTTAATACAAATACAAACTACTTTTTCTTATTTTAACTTTTAGATCTACTTTTAATAAATAAATAAAAAGATAAAAATTACTTTTCCTTATTTTAATTAGTAACATGCCAAAAATGACTAGACATGTATATTTTTTTTAAAACCCATTTGCAAATTAACTAGGAATTCTTTTTATTTTTTTATTATTTCTTTATCCATTTTTCCAACTATAAATACTACACTCAATCTTCACAAATTTTGCCACAAAAAAAATTAGAGAACCTTCAAAATCCTCTGGAGAAATATTGTAAGTTCTCTACGTTTGTTTTTTATTTTTTTTATTTTATACATTTTTATTTATTTTATTGTACTAGCCGATATTAATTATAGAAAATATGAAACAATTATAACAAAATCAAGTAAACACTTGATAATTAGTATTAACTATTATGTTAGATATAAAAATTATTTTCATGAATTATATGTACGGATTTAATATTTTTTTATTTAAAAAATGAATTTAAGAATATATATATCATATACGGATTATATATATATATAACAAAATAAATCAATAGAAAATATTGTAGATACTTAAAATGTGTAAAGATAATTTTCGCAGGTCATATATAACATAAAAGTAATTGTAGAATCGAAATTGTAATTTATTTACTATTTTATATATTTATTCTCTAAATTTTTATCGGTAACTATTATATATATATATATATATATATATATATATATATATATATATATATATATATATATATATATATGTATATGTATATATAAATAGAATTAATTGGTGTAAACTATTTGGAACTGTAAGAATGAATAGAAAATAGTTAGGAACTCTTAAGAAAGTTATAAAAATGATTTTTTTAGAATTTTTGGATTATTATTTATAATTAATTTCGATTATATATTAAAAGATTAATTTTAAAATAAATTAATAATGATAATACATTAATAATATTAAATATATTCAAACTTAATATAATATATATTTACTGTATAAGTAAATTATATCAATGTGTCGTATTTCTATACGCACATAACGTGAAGGTTATACTCTAAAGATAACGTGCACTATATACAAACTTCATCGCTACTTACAGTCGTAAGTGAATGATGTCTAGGTTACCATTTATGGGTAAGCTTGTGGATCTCGAATGCCATGACTTAGATTCTGGTCAAGAGTCCGGGCCCCCGGTTACATCTGGTCATTCCTGACTTATTTGATAGCAACGAAGTTTGAGTAAAGTAGTACAATGTCTTACTAATGAATATAACCTGAACTTATTAACTTTCCATAAATTGAAACCTTCCTATTTTGGACTGTCACTATTAATATAATTCATTATATTAATAAACATACACTTGGTCTATTAGACATTTACTGATCGAACGTTATACCTCTAGGTTGATATCCCGGTCACTTACTTGCTTTACTTTCCTTTCTTGCGTGGAATACTTCAACTGCTGTTTAAGGTGATTTTCGTAGCCCCACTTTTACTATTTATTAAACTGTTTATAACTTTTGGGGTAAGAAACCTGCTTGCTTTATAACTGTTTTACGTTTAGACACAAGTACTCAAATGTTATTATGCTGTCATGCTTTGATTCATGCAAATCCTCACCGTAATATCGTCAATTGCTGCGTATAAAAGGCTAACTTAATTATTGTGAATAGGCCTATTGAGAGTAACGTCTCTAACCATTTGACCGTTGGTCTTTGGTTACATAATAATGATTCAACGACACTTAATAACAAGGTGTCACGAGGTAACTTTTGTTTAGTCGCGATATTACAAACTTCAGCAACACTTTTAGATTGATATGTTTGGTATCAATCAACTTTAAACTAAATCTTGTGGTCTAATGCATATTATATAAACCTATGAATTTCACTCAACCTTTTTGGTTGACACTTTAAGCATGTTTTGTCTCAGGTGACGAATAAGATGATTGACATGAGTGCTACTTGATGAATTGAATGCTGCTACATGGAGTCTTCATTTCATTACATTTACTTTGCATTAAGACTATTATTATTATTTCAGTTTGAATTTGATGTAAAACTTTTAATGCTTCCGCTGTTTTATTAATAAATGTTTTTTCAAAACGTCTCATTTAAAGTCGTTCTCGTTTATACAACTGTGTTATGATATGAATGGTCACAAATACCCCTGACCCTATTTGGGGGTGTGACACTTCGGGCTAGACTCTTGTCTGTATCACATGGGATTTCTTGGTAGAGGTTAGTTCGAGTCCAGGGGATCATGATTTACCTTTGACTCTCGGTTATGTCTATGTGGCACTGCATCAGCTTCTCTTGTGCATACGCTGATCTCGTTGTACATTGGGTATATCACGTGCCCTTGGAGGATACCTTCGGGCTAGACTCTTGTCTGTCACACATGGAATTTTTGGGTGAAGGTGATTTACAGACATCCGACTCTTACGGGTTTAGTGGGTTGTCAAAGGCAACACAAGGTTTACGTGTCCCTGCCGGTCTACACGTTCGAAAGAACACTAAATGCTAGTCATAATAATTTTCTTTTATGTAAATAACTAAATATATATCCTCGACTCTAACTTTATATCCTCGATATGATTGCTAATTTTTCGTTCGATTTCAATTACTTCGTTTCAGATTGAAAGAAACTTTTTCATGCTTTCAATAACCTCTTTTTTATTCTATAGGGAAAAAAGAGGTATACAATAGACGGAAGGAAAAGAATAATCTGGAGCATTCAGATGTGATGCATAGCGTTTTCAAGATTTATATATATATATATATATATATATATATATATATATATATATATATATATATATATATATATATATATATATATATATATATATATGCATATGCTTCAGATACATTTATAAAAAAACCTGTCTGTATTCAATAGCATGTCTCAAATATTTAATCGAGTTGCCAATAAGGTGCATTGGTTTCTTTGTGGTCTCGGTCTCCGTGCTTTGTTTAAGACCTTCTCAACAAATCATTATTGGCGAATATATATACAAACCCCGTGGAGTCTACGTGACAATAATAGTTTTAAAATTTTTAGTAGAAAATACTCAATTTATCTAAATGACCCCGTATATTTTTCAAATTTATAGTTTTTAAAATAAAATTGTATATGACATCACTAAGGTAGACCTCGTATATTTTTAGAATTTATAGTTTTTATAAGGTAAATTACCACTAAAATATTATTCAAATATACTTACTACCAAGAAAAATTTCAGGACATCATTTAATTATAATTCCGCAAGTGCCACAAATACATACAAAATGCTAATAAAAATAAATAGACTAACACACTTTATAAACATGCAACTGTAGATATCAGGTGGGAAGAAAGGGATATGTAGCTACAAATTGCCAATACTTTCTAACTTATTTCATTGTTCATACAAATATGTCAATAAATATATGTATATTTATAGATGTGCTTGTAATTTGTTTTTAGACATTAGTTTGGGATCACTCGGGAGGAGACAATTAACCACCAATGCGTTCATCTCCCGTAGTTGCATAACCCGTCTTCAACTACTACCCTGGAGAAAATTCGGACCAAGCGAAAGGCGATAAAACCCCCTCCCCGGTGTCCTCACACTAAGCGAAAGGCGACCTGCGTGGATACTTCAGATCAGGGATAACATTGAGTGCAATGTTGCAGTCAAGCGAAGTTGAACTCCTGACCTCGCGTTAAAAGAACCAGACAGTTGAACTATAACTCAATGTTAGATGTGAGTGTAATATATGCATACTATATGTGTGTATGTACACATGATATATAATATCTCTTCACTTTCTACACACCCTTCCCTTTTCTAATCATTTTTCTAGGTTGCTTTAATTAGTTTCACTGCACCCTCCTTCCAAATTGTCTCTCACAGTTATAATGGATCTGTATTCCAACTATATTAGGGTTAATTAGTTTATAATTTAGTACAATAAGTCAAATTAAACCCTAATCACAACCACTTTCAAAATTTAACCAAAAAAGCCACCTTTAAATGTTGAGTTCATCATCTTCTTCACAACAAGACGATCTTTGTACAGACCAATCAGCGTTGTCAGTTATCAACGTTTTCGCAAAACAAGACGTTAACTTGCAACCAGATCTATCACCACCACCACCACCAGCATCGATCGCCGGAGAGTTGCACCACCATAAGAACTACCACCAAGAGATCCAACAGTTTGAGATGATGAACAAGTTAAGTAACTACACACCACCATCTATTTACTTACGTCAACTCTTATTAACTTGTGCAAACTCCATTTCCCGGTGTGACTTCACCACCGCCCACCGTATCACCACCATCTTAACCGCCAATTCATCGCCGTATGGCGACTCATCAGAAAGACTAATTTATGCTTTCACTAAAGCCTTCTCTTCACTCCTTAATAACCCTGTAACCACAAACACTAATTACCCCACTAATGATGACACAATTATTCAATCATCATACTTATCACTCAATCAAATCACACCCTTCGTTAGATTTACTCACCTTACTGCTAATCAAACAATCCTAGAAGCTATTGATCAAGCATCTCATGATCATAATCATAAACAACATGATATACACATACTCGATTTTGACATCATGCACGGTGTTCAATGGCCGCCGTTAATGCAAGCCATTGCCGACCGTGATCCACGGCCGACCCTCCGTATCAGCGCCTCCGGAACCCACCTCGAAACCCTCTGCAAAACCGGTGATCGTCTCTCCAAATTTGCTCATTCAGTAGGTCTCAGATTCCGGTTTTTCCCACTTTTGTTACCACAAAATACTAACAACCATTCAACTGTGGATGACGTCATCAACCACCTGTCCGCGGTCATCCTTTTACCCAACGAAATCCTGGCGGTTAACTGTGTCCTTTATCTTCACCGGTTGTTAACAGACCGTGAAAAAGTTTGTACCTTGCTAAGAAAAATCAAGTCTATGAACCCTAAAGTTGTAACGTTAGCTGAAAAAGAAGCAAACCATAACCACCCATTATTTGTATCAAGATTTGAAGAAGCACTGAACTATTATTCGGCGATTTTCGAGTCGCTTGAAGCTACTTTACCACCGAATAGTGCAGAACGAATGGCGGTTGAACAAGTATGGTTTGGGAGAGAAATTGGTGATATTTTGATGAAGGAAGGAGAAATGAGAAGAGAAAGTCATGAAAGGTTTATATCATGGGACATGATGATGAGAATTGCAGGATTTAGGAATGTTGGATTGAGTTCATTTGCACTTGCACAAGCTAAACTGCTGTTGAGACTTCATTATCCTTCTGAAGGTTATAATCTTCAAGTTGTGAATGATTCTTTCTTTTTGGGTTGGCAAAATCAACCTTTATTTTCTGTTTCTTCTTGGCACTAATTCACTAATATGTATATCTATATACATATTATTCATTTAACAATATAAATATGCATGTTACCCCACACAGGTTTATGCATACACATATATTACATATGTGCATAATTAGATTTCATGTATGCAGATGAGGAAACTCTCAAAACCTAGCTAGCTATATATGATATACAAAACTGCAAGATAGAGATCAACTTAAACATTTCTTGTTTGCATGAAACACACATATGTTAGTTTAAATATAGGACTGTAGTAGTGAGTTTATGTAGAAACACACTGGCACGCATACATTAAATATAAATAAGCTGTAGCTAGTTTATTTTATACGAGTAGTATATATATATATATATATATATATATATAGTGGTAGGATCAAGAGGGAAGTAACCATTCGAGGGAAAGCGGGGGGAAGCAAAAACTTTTTCTTTTTTTTCGTTTTTTGAAAATACTTTGTTCACGAACATTATAGATGAGATGAAAATATGAACATTTAGTAGAGACACTTTGTGATAAATGTTTTTATTTTGGCGGGAAAACGCTCGAAGAAGTAATATATAACAATTATCGTGTTTTTTGAGCGTATTTTGAGATTTTAGCTATTGGGGTTTAGATATTAGGGTTTATAGGGTTTAGATATTAGGGTTTAGAAATTTAGGGTTTAGGGTTTAGATTTAGGGTTTAGATTTAGGATTTAGATTGAGTTTTTAACACGAACGGTTTAGAGTTTAGGGTTTAGGGTTTGGTGTTTTGGGTTTATGGAATAAACCCAAAACACCAAACACCAAACCCTAAACCCTAAACTCTAAATCGGGCTAAATTTTACTTCACAAAACATGAAGAAGAAAAGCGTTCATATTCTTCACGAACAATATTATCTTGAATGTTATTTTTGTCGATCGTTTTTCCGCGTAAATAATAACATTCATCACGAAGTGTCTCTTCTAAATGTTCATATTTTCGTGTGATCTTGATGCCGAAAAAAAAAATTTCAAAAAAAACGAAAAAAAAAAAAAATTTTCCTTACCCCCGCTTCCCCCCGATTGGTTACTTCCCCATTGATCCTGCCCCTATATATATATATATATATATATATATATATATATATATATATATATATATATATATATATATATATATATATATATATATATATATATATATATGATATATTAATATAATTATATATTGGGAGATTTAGTATACCTAATCCACTGGTGGACCTTTTTCAGTAAGAAACTGTTTTCATGGCTCTATTACTATAAGGAGGTTTGTAATAACTTGGTGTTTAGTTGATAGTGGAGTAGATTAGGAAATTATGCATCTCGAGTCAAATTAGTTAGTTATGGTACGACTGTACGAGTTGAGTATTTTTAGTTTTTAAAGTGCATGGATTAGTTTGTAAAGATTGTTTAATATAATTAATGCTTCTAGCGACATGGATTATTTGTTGATTTATTACATATATAACTATGATGTACGTATTCATTACTGCATTCTATTTTGTTGAGTAAGGCTATTTGTAGTGTGACGATGTCATGCTAATAGTGTCGAAGCTAATATCAAAATTTAAAATGGTACCGAAACTATTTTACAAAGTACCATTCATATTTATTGATTGCTTACCTGTAAAAATCGTAAATTCTACAAATATGAAAGTCATATACTTGGATTTGGTGTTCTATACAACTTAAATTTTACTTTGTAAAAAAATGCAAATTAATGGTGGTACGGGACACCACCGGATATATGCTAGATACACCCTTGTGTGGCAATGTGATCGGCTTTCAATTCTTCGGAAGTGATTATGACAATAAAAGTAATAGGATGAATAGTCATAAAAAAGGTGTTAGGATGGAGTTGTGAAAGATATCAATGGTATGTTAATATATAGCTAGGTTAATATATATAGGATTGAAAGTTGAGTATAAATTAAAGAACAATTAAAATAAATAAATCAACAAATTCATGCACGCTCATGAATGCTCCGATGCTTCCATGCAGGCAAGGTTGGAGAATTCGGATCTCGGGGATATCTCGTTTGGACTTTTTAGGGAGATCTCGGCATCTCGGTATAATCTCGGGGAGATCTCGAACGTTGACTTTATATTTTTTTAATAAAAATATACATAAAAACATAAATATATGTACGTTTTTGCTGGATTTTAGAAAAATATTCGAGAAATAGGCGAGAAAATCTTCGAAATTACGAATTTTACAAGAAAATTTTACAAATTAGCAAGAAAATTCGAGAAATCGTGGCTTTGACTAAGTTTGACCCCGTTGATCCAGAAATCTCGGGAGATGAACATCTCGTTTCAGTTATCTTCTAAAAACGAGATCTCGGGGGAGATCTCGGGGAGATCTGAGAAGATTTACAACACTGCATGCAGGACACCACAATTATTTTTGATCACCACGTCCCATTACAGGCATGCATGCTGAAGGTGTGGATCATGTCGTTACAAATGTTCTAATACTCTGTTTGTCTCATAATAAGTGTTCAACTATATGCCCCACAATAATCGTCCACTTACACAATCATTAAACTCGTCATTTTATCTTCATTTATTACTCTTACATATTGTGGAAGAGTCACGTCAGGGTGATGTTGATACCCCTGTTTCGGCTCCTTCCATTCCACGTATTCTGTATGGTTCGACCAAGAAAAAGGTTGACGTGTCTATGAAGAGTTGGGGGGGGGGGGGGGGTATCTCCTTTAAATGTTTCAAGTGCGACTTTGCTTGTTCCAAGGGAGCTAAATAATTCGGATGCAGCAGGTAGTGTACATCCTCGTGCTACTGTTAGCCATGAGACAAATATATGGGTGGATGATGAAGTGGATTCGGGTTCGGGACCTTTTTCGCTTAAAGACTATCATAGTGACTTGGTATGCGGAAAGACGATTTAACAGGCGTTTATGGACGCAAATCAAGTTGGTTCTTCGGGACCTCTATCTTCAGATTCTTCGGGTACAAGTGAGTGTAGAGATGTGCACGGGGGCCTTTCTGTGTGAGAGAAAGGTTGATTTTTTTGAGGAACTTTTAATGGAAGGGTCGCTTCCACCTCCCGTACCGCGTGTTAGAATTGGAAATGGAGCTTCTTGTGTCTCATCATATGAAATTACGAATCGGAATTGTAAGATGTTCAAACGGTTGAAGGTGGATGGTGTGGTGGTCAAAATGGTCGTCAAAACTCAGAAAGGTAATGGTAGGAGACGGTAAGTTGTTGGCGTTTTTTTTTTTTTTTTTTGGCTAGGTGGTTGTGTTTCTAGTTGTAAGTTTGGTGTATGTTAGTGTGGCTAGGTAGTTTGTATGCGTACTTTTGATTTATTTATGTTTGTTGCTCAAGGTTTGGTGTATGTTAGTTTGAGAGTTTCGTAATTCTCGAGTCGTGTTGCAATTCTTTTCAACTTTGTATCTTTCATTTGTCTTTTCATCTTTCGATGAAGAGGCTTTGTTTCTATGTTATCGTTATTTTTGCCAAAAATAACAATAAAAATAAAAATCAGTAAAATTACCTTTACAATACCTACATATACACTAAAAGACACCTGGTTTTGTGACGCTTGAGTAAAACGAACGACGTTGACATGCTACTGTTTAAATAATATTATTTTTTCACTTTTGAACTGTCATCTGACATTGTATTTTTAGAACTAAAACTAATATTTATTTAACCTGTCTAAATTCAATAAAAATACTAATGGACATTCTAAAAGAAGAGAATATTAAATAGACTTCTAAAAATGTAAGCCTAAATCAAGATTTGATTCATTCATCGTTCACAAATTAGATATATACTACGTATTTTCATTATTTTAATTACCGTGTATCATCATCTACATTAACCAATCACAAAATCTTAATTAGGTCTACTCTCTGATTTATCATATAATAGATGATTTTTTGCTAATCTAACCATAAATAAGTTGTACATTAGAACTAATTAATACATGTTTAAATGAATTTATTAAAATGTATGATAGAAATATCACTACTTTTATCATTTTATTTATTTTTTTATATCGCTAATTCTATCTAGTTTTCTGTCTTTCTTTCTTCTTATCTTAACACCTTAATAGATAAAGAAAATAAACTTAATTAAGTTGATTAACTGGAATTTCTTAATCCTTGTCCAATAAAAAATTTATTATTATTATTATTATTATTATTATTATTATTATTATTATTATTATTATTTTCCCGATGTAGCAGATTATAAATTTTAATTTATAATTATGTCATTTATTTTTAAAATATTGAATATTGCTCTTTAGATAAATTTTTAACTTGAATTTCAACTATTTAATTGTATCATGATGTCAAATTAGTCTCTTTTCAAACAATGAACCACTTATTGAATTTCAACAATTGATTCATATTTCAACCATTCATTAGTTAATTAGTAATGCAAATAAAAACTATCTGCTGTTCTTCTTATTTTATTGTATTATTGTATTATTTATTTTGTTTACTTTTATTATTAATAATAATAATAATAATAATAATAATAATAATAATAATAATAATAATAATAATAATAATAATAATAATAATAATAATAATAATAATAATACGTGTGTATATATATAACATCAATGTGTGAACTCTTTTTTATATCTATAATAACTAATGTGTATATACTTGGATTAATAGATTATGTGTTTAATGTCATGTCATGTTGAAGTGTAAATCAACACTTAGAAAGAAGAGGAAGGATGAGATTATTTCGAGTTCTTCTAATCTTCATGATAATGTTAACGACATCGATTTTGGCGATGCGGTTCAAAGGATGTTTTTTTAAGATCAAGTTGGGAAAATTGGTGAATGTTCTACGATCGCGAGATTAGAACCAGGGGACAAAGCGGTCCGGAAAGATTTTTTTCAAGACTTAGAAGATTGTGGCATTATAGCGCCATCCGAGGCTATTTTAGTTGGGGATGGTTCATCAAATGTTTTGACTTTTAAGATTGTTAATCGGAACGGGAAAAGAATCCACCGGGAGATCATCGATGGTAAGATGAAGAAGATGGTCTTTTAGTGGGTTTGGTTGCTTCATTGATGCATTTTATAGTTTCGGTTATTAGTTTTGCTTAGATGTTTTTACGGTTTTTGAGGTTCTTTTTCGTTTTGTTTAGAGTGAGAGGCTCGTTGATAAGTTGTTTTGTTTAGTTGTTTATGCTTTTTAGATTCGAGCCTCTATACTTTCGCTTTGTATCCTTCAGTTGAGAACGTTTTCTTTTGAAAAATGTTTTTGTTATTTATACGAGTTAGCATTTTTTGCCAAAAGAAAAAAAATGTTGAATTGGTGATATGATCATAAGGTAATGAAGTTTTCTTTTGGAATGGCGGAGACTTAACAAAGATGATGGGATGAGGGGAAATGGTGGGTAAGATGTTGCGAAAGTAGGAGTGTTCAATATTTGATTAAAAATTAATTAATCCGAAAACAAACCAAAAAAAAAATCACCGAATTTAAAAAAACATTTTGGATCGACGCAAACTGAAACCGAATTTGTAATTCGGTTCTTAAAATTTTGATTTCGGTTAACGCGAAAATTTCAAATTTTTATTTATTTTATTTTATTTTTATATTAATATGTTAGTGTCATTATAACTTGTGATCTAATTATCTAAATTAATTCTCACCTATATAGTGATTTGGTAACTTACATTATAATTATTTTAATGAAAATGATATGTTCTTCTTCTTCTTTTTTTTTTTTTTTTGAAAGGCAAATATATTAATAAATTATCGAATCCTTGATAATTTAACATGATTATGATTTTTTCATGAATTTCAATTTAAATGAACCGAATTCAAATTCGATTTCGGTTCGATTTTGCCAAAAACAATCATAATAAACCAGAAACCGAATGATAAATTTCAAAGTTTTTAATTGTCAACTTTAACTACATTCATTTAAAACTCTATTTGTTTATACAATTTTCATCAAATATTACATAACATAAAATTTTTAGGGTTAAAGTCAAAAATAGACTACAAACTTACACAAATGTACCGATGTCGCCCACAAGCCCATTTTCCGTCCTACTGTCACCTACAAACTTATAAAAAATGTGCTGATGTTAACATTTCGTTACCAGTTACCTGCTGAATAGGTAAAGTTAATTATTAACTTTTTTTATTCATTTTATATGTCCCGATGTCGCCCATATACTTTCAGTTGTGTTACGATGTCGTCCATATACTTTCAGTTTCTGTTTCGATGTATCACCGACGTGTCATGACTACTTAGAAGCCACGTAATCAACTATAATAACCCTTACTTTTTGACTTCTGAAATTACTGAAATGACCCTAGGGTTTACTGCTTGACTATACGTATTAATTATTTAGGGGTTGTTATATACACAATCGATTTAACGTTGACCAAATAATAAACTTTTAGTCGACACTCACTGCTAATTAAAATTTATGCATTTCTGTAATATTATAACTATTAATCTATAAGTAATAAATAAAAATTGACATTTATATAAATAATAAAACAATTGGGAACTAAATAAAAAATAAATACAAATCATGAATTAGTAAAAAGAAAATAATACTTATCATGTAGTAAATGTAAAAAAAAAAGATAATAATAATAATAATAATAATAATAATAATAATAATAATAATAATAATAATAATAATGAGACTAAAGAATCTTAAACAATTACATCTTTATGTTGACTAAAAATAAAATATATATATATATATATATATATATATATATATATATATATATATATATATATATATATATATATATATATATATATATATATATATATATATATATATATATATATATATAAACTAGTACCACCTATTGTTGACTAAAAGAATCATAAAATAAAATAAAATCATAAATTAGAACATCCTTATGTTGACTAATACTCTAATACTTGTACTATATAAATACCCCTAGACTCCTAGTTTCTCATTCACAAATCACACCAAAATCCCCTCTCTAAAAACTTGAAGAAGTCTTGAGGTAACTTTCTTTTCATTTTCTTATTTATTTTTATTCATTTTATTTATTTCTTGTATTTTATTTAGCCAATTGTTATTTTAAATTGTTAATAAATATTCACATCAGTAGTATTTATTTGGAAATTATTTAGAACAGTAGTAGTACTTATAAAAATAATTATGATAAGTTTTGGAATATTATTTGTAATTAATTACGAATTAAGTACTAATTAAACACGAAAACCATATAAAATTTGTAATAAAATATTAAACAGTAATAAAAATTATTATAAATTTTTTTGAGAATATTAAACTTTTATAAACAAGAAAAAATTATAAAAATTAAATAAATGGGTCGATTAGTATTTAAACAGAATTTACATTTTCATTATTCTAAACCGAGAGAAATAATAAAGAAAATACAAAATAAATATAAACGTGTATTAAATATATTTTTATAAAATTTTTATATGATTAGTAGTATCACTAGATACTGTAAAAAATATAAAAATTAATTTTAAATTGTTTTTCCTATTTATTTAATTATAGGCCGATTAGAATGGTTAAATAATTAGAAAACATTAAATAAATAATATTTCGGTATAAAATTTGATTTAATAATTTTTATAACATTTTTACAGAATATAGAACCGGTAAAAAATATAAAATTATTTATTTAGATCAATTTGATAGTTATTACCTAATTAATTTTGATTTAATCTAAACCAAGAACATATTCAAAGAAAAATGGAAATAAATATAAAAACTTGGAAAAATTATTTTTATAAATGTTTCTACTGAGTCATATGCCTAACTAGAGTTATAAAAATTATGAACATAATTTTTAGGTGACTAATGGAATTAATCAACAAATTAAATCGTATATGTATATAATTCGGCTAAACTAATTAAATACATATAAATACATTAATATTATATTGTTACTATTATTATAAAACATCAAAATAATGCTTGTAATAACTAATTAATTTCTTTCCCTAATATAATAAATGATTAAAAAAAAGTAAAAATCAATAATAAAGAATAATACTTATATTATAAGATTATAACATACATGATAATGTGAAATTACGCGAACGTCAACGCTACTTATGGCCTAGGGTGATCCTTGGTACCATTATGGGACGCTTGTGAATCTCGAATACCAAGACTTAGATTCTGGTCAAGAAATCCTGGGCCGACCGGTAACAATAGATCATTCAAGTGACTCGGCGGTGGCATAGATGTTTGGGTATGGTGCACAATATCAAACCCGACTATAGTAATCATACACTCACTAAGTGAACAACACTTAGTCACTTACACACTTAATAAGTGGTGGACTTATTAAGAACAACTCACTAGTGTTCAACACTAACTTACTAAAAATGGAAACTTACTAAGAATGGGAACTTAGTAAAACAAACTACACTTAAACACTTGCATACTTAAACTTAAACTTGGGCAAACATTTAACTACTCTTCAATGTCATTAGGTTAACTTTCTGCTCACATTCATCCAACTCTTCTATTATGAAGAATAACAAACTCTTCTCCTACTTACTAAGGTGAACTTCATAGCCCCACTTACTATTGCGCAATTTATTTAAACTTACTGGGGTGAGACACATGCAACTTTTAATATTTACAATTTAGACACAAGTACCAACTATTAAACTGTGCTATACCTGGCTATGTCCTGCAAGTCCCCACTGTGATATTTTTAATTTCTTTTACATAATGCATTCTTAATTATTGGGGGTAGGCCTATCGGGAGTAACGTCCCCGATACATTTGACCAAGTCATTGTATTACTTAATAATGATTCAAACCGACAAGGACAGTACAACTTGTCACGGGGCAAACTTTGAAACTGTTTAGTCTAAATATCACAAACTTGGCGCTACTTTTAGATCCCTGCGAGATCTACTTTTATAAATAAAAATCTTGTGGTCTAAACAACGGTCAACTATTTTGTTAAACCTATGAACTTCACTCAACCTTTTTGGTTGACACTTTAACATGTTTTGTCTCAGGTTACGATTGATCAGCTTACTCTTATCTATGTGATGTTACTTGGACTTTAGGACTTGAAGAAAGAGTCACATTTATTATTTATGCATTTATTACATTCTTGTAATTTCAATTCTTGTAACGACATTCTATTTCTTTCCGCTGCGTACTCAATAAAGTTTGAATTTATCATATAGTGTCGTTCTCATTATATATGATAATGCTAAAAACGAACATATATTTCATAGCATTATCTCTCAAGAAAGACAAGCTTTTAGTTGCAATTGTTCTATTTACAAGTGATATTCGTTTAAATAATAAAAGGTGAAGACAAAAGACAGATTCGACGAATTGAAGACGCAAACGACCAAAAAGCTCAAAAGTACAAAGTACAATCAAAGTGGTTCAAATTATTGATGAGAAACGTCTCAAAATTACAAGAGTACAAGACGCAAAACGCAAAGTACAAGATATTAAATAGTACGCAAGGACGTTCGAAAATCCGGAACCCAGACATGAACCAACTTTCAGTGCGCGACGCAACGGACCAAAAATTACAAGTCAACTATGCATAAGAATAAAATATAATATATAATTAATTATATATATTATTATATAATATAATTTTATGCAGCCCACGTTTTAGATCTAATATGTGAGCTGGTTTCCAGACATCTGCACTCGCGGTACTTTTGTGAAGGATACATCCGCACTCGCGGAGCTCTACAGTACAACGTGGGCCTATAAAAGCCATCGAATTCTGCACGAATTTTACACATCTTTTTCTCTTCTTCATCTATCAACGTATATATATATATATATATATATATATATACATATATATATATATATATATATATATATATATATATATATATATATATATATATATATATATATTATAATTTTAATTTTAATTTTAATTTTAATTTTAATTTTAATAATAAGGGTATGTTAGTGAATGTTGTAAGGGTGTAAGTCGAAATTCTGTCCTTGTAACGCTACGCTATTTTTAATCATTGTAAGTTATGTTCAACCTTTTTAAATTAATGTCTCGTAGCTAAGTTATTATTATGCTTATTTAAGCTGAAGTAATCGTGATGTTGGGCTAAATATTAAAGACGGGGTAATTGGGCTTTGTACCATAATTGGGGTTTGGACAAAAGAACGACACTTGTGGAAATTAGACTATGGGCTATTAATGGGCTTTATATTTGTTTAATTAAATGATAGTTTATTAATTTAATATAAAGATTTATAATTGGACGTACCTATAAATAACCATATACACTCGATCGGACACGATGGGTGGGATATTTATAAGTACTAATAATCGTTCATTTAACCGGACACGGGAATGAATTAATAGTTAATGGACTTATTAAAACAGGGGTGAATTATATACAAGGACACTTGGTGTAATTATAGTTTAAGTCCCCAATTAGTTGGAATATTTGACTTCGGATATAAGGATAATTTGACGAGGACACTCGCACTTTATATTTATGACTGATGGACTGTTATGGACAAAAACCAGACGGACATATTGAATAATCCAGGACAAAGGACAATTAACCCATGGTAATAAACTAAAATCAACACGTCAAACATCATGATTACGGAAGTTTAAATAAGCATAATTTATATATTTCATATTTAATTGCACTTTTAATTATCGCACTTTTATTTACTGTCATTGTATTTAATTGCACTTTTAATTATCGTACTTTTTAATTATCTCAACTTTATTTATTGTCATTTTATTTTATCGCAATTTCATTATCATTATTTACTTTACGCTTAAAATTAAGTTATATTTATTTTTAATATTTTACATTAGGTTTTAACTGCGACTTAAGTTTTAAAATCGACAAACCGGTCATTAAACGGTAAAAACCCCCCTTTTATAATAATAATACTACTTATATATATTTATATTTTTACAAATATAGTTTTAAAAATATAGCGTTAAACTTGGCGAGTTCCCTGTGGACGAACCGGACTTACTAAAAACTACACTACTGTACGATTAGGTACACTGTCTATAAGTGTTGTAGCAAGGTTTAGATATATCTATTTTATAAATAAATAAATATCTTGTGTAAAATTGTATCATATTTAATAGTATTTCCTTGTAAAAATTAATACTATTTCATATACCCCTCGCATAACATCAAGTATTTTTGGCACCGCTGCTGAGGAATCCTAAACGCCGAAAGCGCAACGCTATATAAAAAAAAAATTATTAAGTCGTAATCTATTTTTGTAAAAATATACGTTTTAAATATTAAAAATACAAGAAAAAGAAAAATATATCTATATTTTTAAGTTTAGTTAAATTAAAAAGTTTTTATATTTATTTTTTTTGTGAAAAAGTTATAAAAAAAGTAATAAGTTATATTTATATTTTTCATAATTTAAAAACAGAAAAAAAAAATATAGAAACTGAGCCTGCAAAATTCGACCTGCATCTCATCTGAATTTGTGGTATCTGCACTAGCGGTACTTTTTGCCAGTTGGCATCCGCACTCGCGAAGGTCTCTGACAGGTCAAACATTGCAGCATTAATTACGAAACTAGGGTTATTTAATTAATTATTATTATTAATTAGGGTTTAATTAAAATATTAATTAGTTTTAGTTAATTAAATTTGTATTTTTAGGTATTAATTAGTTTTATTACTTATAAAATTAATACTTTTATAAAATATTAATTTAAAAATAATATTTTTATAAAAATTGTATTTTTACAACTTTAAGTTTTATTTTTTAAATTTCGTACCTTTTAATCGTTTATTCGTAATATTTATATTTTTCGCTCGTAATTAGTTTTAAGTCATAGTTTTTGCCATAGTTATTTTTATTTTTAGATTTTTAGACTTTGCCGTAAAATCCCTTAAGTGATTTTTCTTTAGACTAAGATTTAAGTGCTTTAGAATTTTATGACGCCATTTTAAGATTTTAGTACTTTTTAAGTTTATACCGTTTTGGATATAGAATTTCTTTTAAGTTTTAATACCTTTAGACGTAAGTTTTAATTTTTAGTTTTTAGACTTTTAAGTTTCGACGTGCTACGTTCTTTTTATTATTTTTCGACCTTTTATTTTTCGACGTTTTCCGACGCTCTAGTTTTTAGGACATAGAATTTTCTATTTCTTCTCTCAAATTTCTTTAAACTTCAACGAAAAATTATTTTAAGCGGCTAAATTGATAGACATCCAAATTTTCTGCTTCGTAGTAATAGTTGGATTTGTTAGTGGCTGAGTTGTGAGCTTCCGATTTAAAGGGTTCTGGCTCCCTGCTGCATCTATTGGCTATTTGAAACGTGGGCAAAAGCAGAAAAGTCTATTAATTTGATAACTTATATAATTTTTATCTTTTATAACTAATAGGATATTCAGTGAATGCACCGAGCAAAACGTTCACCACCATTTATACGTTCACCACCTGTAACTCGATCAAGACATCTAGCCAATATTGTCGCCGTTGATTTTTCTTTAGAATCGTCATCTAGTCGACCAAGTACTCCAATACAAATTTCCGATAATCCATTTTTTGAACCCGACCTCACAATTGAGAATCCGGAGGATATTCAGTGACAATTCTGAGATCCTGAACCATCAATCTTTCCTCCGGAACCACCAATCATTCAAACAGAGATTGTCGAGGAACAACCCATTAAATCAGAATCCTCTAGTGATTCAGATTCAACAAATTCAATCATGGAAAATCTGGAGCCTCTAAGTATGGAAGACCGAATGCGAGCTAAACGCACTGGTCAAGGTCACGCAATTACTCAACCTGACATTAATGCGCCAGATTATGAAATCAAAGGACAAATCTTACACATGGTAACTAATCAATGCCAATTTAGTGGTGCGCCAAAGGAAGATCCAAATGAACATCTTCAAACTTTTAATAGGATCTGTACTTTATTTAAAATCCGAGAAGTGGAGGATGAACAGATATATCTCATGTTATTTCCCTAGACTTTAAAGGGAGAAGCCAAAGATTGGTTAGAATCGTTACCTGAAGGGGCGATTGATACATGGGATGTTTTAGTTGAAAAATATTCTTAAACAATTCTTTCAAGGAGAAATTGTTACGTTCACACAAAAGCCAAATGAAACTTTATATGAGGCTTGGACAAGATTTTGAAAGTTATTGAGAGGATGTCCGCAGCATGGTTTAGGCACTTGCCAAATAGTACAAATATTCTACCAAGGATGCGACATCACTACACGAAAACACATCGATATAGCAGCTGGTGGTTCCATTATGAAGAAAACCGCAACTGACGCTTACAAAATTATTGATAACACTGCTTCCCACTCACATGAGTGGCATCAAGAAAAAGATATCGTTAGATCATCTAAAGCAGCTAGAGCTGATTCTAGCCATGACTTCGATTCCATTTCTGCAAAGATAGATGCTATCGAGAGACGGATGGAAAAGATGACTAAGGATATCCACTCAATACGAATTAGTTGTGAGCAGTGTGGAGGACCACATTTGACAAAAGATTATCTCAGTATTGAACAAACAATGGAACAAAGAGACAATGTTTCATACATGAACCAAAGGCCTGGAAATAATTATTAGAATAATTATCAACCGCCAAGACCGATCTACAATCAAAATCAGAACTATAACCGAAATGTTCCATACAACAACCAACAAGGTCCTAGCAATCAACAAGTATCCAACAATACTTACAATCAGCAAAGACCTATTTTTCCAAATAAACCACCACAAATCGATAATAAAAAGCCAAATTTAGAAAATATGATGTCGAAGCTAGTTGAATCTCAAACGCAATTTTTCACATCTCAGAAACAAACCAATGAACAAAATGCTCAAGCATTTAGAAATCAACAAGCTTCTATTCAAAATTTAGAACAAGAAGTAAGTAACCTAGCAAGGTTGATAGGTGAAAGAAAACCGGAAAGTCTACCTAGTGATACAAATGCTAACCCCCGGAATGAAACAGCTAAAGCCATTACCACAAGAAGTGGTATCACACCTAAACCACCTGAAATGCCTGTAATTTCTGATAACTCTATTCCTACTCCACAAGAACCACAACCCGAGCAAGATAAGGAAACAGAACCGATAGTTGAAAAGGTTAATGAAGATAACACAGTTAAGGCTAAACCTTATGTAAACCATACCAACCACCACTTCCTTACCAGAGTAAAATGAGAAAAGAAAGACTTGAAGCCGAGCAATCCAAATTTTTGGATATGTTTAAACAGATAAATGTAAATCTTCCTTTCATTGATGTAATTTCAGGAATGCCAAGATATGCTAAATTCTTGAAAGATCTAATCACAAATAGAAAGAAAATGGAAGAACTCTCGGCTGTTACTATGAATGCAAATTGTTCTGCAGTGCTGTTGAATAAGATACCAGAAAAATTATCAGATCCAGGAAGTTTCACAATTCCATGTTTTCTGGGTAGTCTTAGTTCAATAGAAGCATTGGCAAACTTAGCTGCTAGTATAAATTTAATGCCGTATTCACTATACGCTAAACTAGACCTTGGAGAATTGAAACCAACACGAATAAGTATACAACTAGCCGATCGATCAATAAAATATCCTAGAGGGATAATGGAGAACATGCTAGTTAAAGTTGGTACTTTAGTATTTCCAGTAGATTTTGTTATTTTGGACATGGAAGAAGATTCTCGAGTTCCTCTCATATTAGGAAGACCATTCTTAAACACGGCTAAAGCAATAATAGACGTGTTTGATAAGAAACTGACCCTAAGTATAGAAGACGAGAGTGTTGCCTTTTCAGTTGATAGAGCCATGCAACAACCGCAATCTGCAGATGATACATGTTATTATATTCAAACTATAGATTCACATGCAGAATTGTTAGAAGAATTTCCAGAATTACAAGGAACAGGAGAATGTTCGTTAGGAGAAGGAACTGAGCCAATTAATGAAACTGAAATGTTAGCTACACTTATGGCTAATGGATATGAACCAACAACAGAAGAAATTCAAATGCAAAAAGAAGAAGACAGATATCGATATAAATCATCGATAGAAGAACCACCGACATTAGAGTTAAAGCCACTTCCAAACCATTTGGAATATGCTTATTTACATGGTGAATCTGAATTACCTGTAATAATATCGTCTTCTCTTACTGAAAATGAAAAATCTAAACTCATTTCTGTGTTAAAAGCTCATAAATCAGCTATTACATGGAAGATTCATGACATTAAAGGAATAAGTCTTTCGTATTGCACACATAAAATCCTTAAGGAAGAAGGTCATAAAACGTATGTGCAACGTCAACGAAGACTAAATTTGAATATGCAAGATGTTGTTAAGAAAGAAATTATTAAACTGCTTGATGCAGGTTTAATTTATCCAATCTCTGATAGTCCATGGGTAAGCCCAGTTCAATGCGTACCTAAGAAGGGTGGCATGACTGTCATCACAAATGAAAAAAATGAGCTTATTCCTACTAGGACTGTAACAGGATGGCGTGTTTGTATTGATTATAGAAAATTAAATGACGCCACCAGAAAAGATCACTTTCCCTTACCTTTCATTGATCAAATGTTGGAAAGATTAGCCAGAAATAGTTACTATTGTTTTCTTGATGGTTTCTACGGATATTTTCAAATTCCAATAGCACCCGAGGACTAAGATAAAACCACGTTCACGTGCCCTTATGGTACTTTTGCTTACAAACGCATGCCATTTGGACTTTGCAACGCCCCTGCAACCTTTCAAAGGTGAATGATGGCGATTTTTCACGACATGATAGAAGAATGCATGGAAGTTTTCATGGATGACTTTTCAGTCTTCGGTGATACATTTGAATCATGTCTAGTTAATCTTGAATGAATGCTTATTAGATGCGAACAATCAAATCTAGTACTTAATTGGGAGAAATGCCATTTCATGGTTAAAGAAGGCATCGTTCTTGGTCATAAGATTTCAAAAGAAGGAATTGAAGGGGATATAGCTAAAGTAGATGTAATTTCTAAACTTCCACATCCCACCAATGTTAGAGGAGTTAGGAGTTTTCTAGGGCATGCCGGTTTTTACCGACGTTTCATAAAAGATTTTTCTAAAATTGCCACTCCTATGAATAAACTCCTAGAAAAGGATGCTCCATTCATCTTTTCAGATGAATGCATTAAATCTTTTAATATTCTTAAAGAAAAACTCACTAATGCGCCGATCATGATAACTCCAAATTGGAATCTAACGTTTGAACTTATGTGCGATGCAAGTGATTTTGCAATGTGAGCCGTTTTAGGACAAAGGATTGAAAAACAATTTCAACCGATTTATTACGCTAGTAAGACGTTACAAGGAGCACAAACGAATTACACAACTACTGAAAAAGAACTCCTTGCTATTGTCTTTGCTTTTGACAAATTTCGTTCATATCTCGTTCTAGCTAAAACGGTGGTCTATACCGACCATTCTGCTCTTAGATACTTATTTTCGAAACAAGATGCTAAACCACGATTAATCCGTTGGATCTTACTCTTACAAGAGTTTGATATAGAAATCTGAGATAAAAAGGGAGCAGAAAATCTCGCCGCTGATCATCTTTCTCGTCTTGAAAATCCCGAATTAGAAGTTCTGAATGAATCGACCATACAAGATAACTTTCCTGATGAATATCTATTAAAGATAGATTATAATGAAATTCCATGGTTTGCAGACTATGCAAACTACTTAGTATGTGGATTCCTTGAAAAAGGGTTGTCGTACCAAAAACGAAAGAAATTCTTTAGTGATATAAAACACTATTTCTGGGAAGATCCACATTTGTTTAAAAGTTGTCCCAATGGAATAATACGCCGATGTGTATTCAGAGATGAAGCCAGTCAAATCTTAAACCATTGTCACACAGGACCAACAGGAGGGCATTATGGGCCTCAACTCACAGCAAGAAAAGTTTACGATGCTGGATTCTATTGGCCTACAATATTCAAAGACGCACACCTTCTTTGCAAATCCTGTGATGCTTGTCAAAGGGCCGAAAAAATAAGTCAACGTGATGAAATGCCACAAAATGTCATTCAAGTATGTGAAGTATTTTACATTTGGGGTATTGACTTTATGGGTCCATTTCCAAAATCTCATAATAATCTATACATTCTCGTTGCCATTGATTATGTATCTAAATGGGCGAAAGCACAAGCTCTCCCAACTAACGATGCACGAGTTGTAATCAACTTTTTAAAACGTCTTTTTGCTAGGTTTGGAACACCGAAAGCTTTAATAAGTGATCGGAGTACTCATTTTTGTAATAATCAACTTGAGAAAGTTCTCAAAAGATATGGAGTAACTCATAAAATCTCAACCGCTTATCATCCACAAACAAGTGGACAAGTTGAAAATACCAACCGAGCTTTAAAACATATTCTAGAGAAAACCGTAGGATCAAATCCGAAGGAATGGTCCATGAAATTAGAGGATGCACTCTGGGCTTTTAGAACAGCCTACAAAACTCCAATTGGAACCACACCTTTTAGACTCGTTTACGGAAAAGCATGTCACCTTCCAGTAGAAATTGAGCACAAAGCATTTTGGGCTTTGAAGACATGTAATCTTGATTTACATGAAGCTGGACGTCTACGGTTAAGTCAATTGAACGAATTATAAGAATTAAGATATGAAGCATATGAAAATTCGTTAATCTACAAAGAAAGAATGAAGAAATGGCATGATAAAAGAATCAGAAGTTCAAAAGAATTTAAAGAATGAGACAGAGTTCTTCTTTTCAATTCACGATTCAAGCTATTTCCTGGAAAATTGAAATCAAGATGGTCTAGACCATTCATAGCCAAAAGAGTTTTCCTATACGGAACAGTAGAATTAATAAATTCAAATGGGATTGAATTTAAGGTTAATGGTCACAGAGTTAAACATTACATAGATAGTCCAATGGAAGTTGAAGATGAAGTTAATCACAATTTCGACACCATAGCTAACTAAGTGTGAGAAGGTTCGAATCTTTTTAGGGTAATATATATTTCTGTTAGAGTTAGATATTCTGTTTTCGTGTAGTTTTCGAAAATGGAATCCGTATGGTCTTTCCCTAGCAGACCCTAAAGAACTAGTCTTCTCCCCCCATTCTGAATTTTTTTTTTTAGGTTTTACGAGATGAAGAATTCCTTTAATCTGAACCATGGTCTAATGCTACACGCTATGATTACTAAACGTAATAATGACACACTTTCGAGTGAACTGATATCATTCATAAGAGGCAAAATGGACGGAGTAAGAAAAGAACTCAGAAAAGATCATCATAAGATACATTTTGGTAAAGGAAAATCAAAATCCGCAACAAAAAGAAGAGCACGACACCTTGAAAGATGTTATAAATGCGGAAAATGGTCACACGAAGGTAAATGTTCAAATAATCAAACATATTCAAATACCGAATTTGTTACTCTATGCAGAGAAGGACCGTTTATATGTTTAGAAGAAAAGATATTGAAGATTCGAGGTTATGCTTACGTAGCTATGGAGAACCAAATCACACGACTCTCCTATGAGTCGGCTAAAGCAGGTCTCTGAGAATTCTTTCTCATAGGTAAGTATGTACAGTTTTTATTTTTATTGCTTTTAACCTTTTGATAATAAACGCTGAATCGTTCGCTATAAAGTATTAAATTGGTATTCAATAAAATTAGGTATGCGTAACCGAAATTATTGATATCATACAAAAATTTATTACATCACTGTGAAATTTACCGTTTATTCTTAATGTATAAATATCTTTAATCAATCAACCCAAAATATTTCAAAAATTCGTCAGGAGTAAAACTAGGTTATGGAACCGAAATTACTTTACCGAAAAGAGGGGCCTATATTTTTGATAATATCTGATTGATTAAAGTGGGATAAAAGACCAAAAAGATTTTTAATTTTTAATTTTTACCATGTTTTTAAAATTAATATATAAATATTAAATTAATATTGTAAACTTTTTAAAATCAATATATTTAAGTTTGTAAATATTTGAAAAATTAATATTTTTAATATAAGTTTGTATGTATAAAAATGATATTTATATGAATTTTTAATTTTATGCATTTTAAATTTAAGTTTGGTGTGAATTTAAAAACAAAATTTACTTTATTTCATTAAGTTAAAAATATGACTTTTAAAATTCGTCGTGAGTTAAAAACTAGGTCGTTGAACCGAAATTGCTCTACCCGAGGGAGGGACGAGAACTTTTATTATCATTATTTTTAATCTTATTGAATTAAAGTATACCAAAAACATTAAAAAACCCAAAAATCTTTACTTTTAAAACAACATTTAAAAAGTGACAAATTTTAAAATTTTGTCGAGGGACGCACTAGGACAACGATCCGAAATGCCCTCATCCTATAAAGAAACAAAATTTTAAAAAAATTTAATTAATTATTTGTTTTAATAAGTATAAGGTTTTTTATAAAAAAAAAAAAAAGGGAAAAACCGCACTCGCGGTACTTTGTGGGTACCCACATCCGCACTCGCGGAGGTAGCAAAACCCAGCTGGGTTAACTGGTCGAACAGACCAGTCCCCAACACCCACACCATTTTATTTTTCTGCGAAAAAACTCACAAAAACGCTCTCAAAATTGAAATTTTTCACCGTTAAATATCAAATTTTTTGCTAAAATAATGTTGAGAAGGATGCTACTAAGAAGTTTTTCAAGGAAATCGGTAATTTCTACATCTAAACACCCTTTAATTCGGATTTTTAGTATTCTTGAATAAATTTATACCTAATTTAATTTTGATGATTTCTAGTTTAATTATGCTAAAATTGTTTGTGTATTATGCTTGTATATCCTAGATTGATGCTATTTAACATGATTAGAAGCCTTAAACTTCAAATTTTGAGTAATCTAGGGTTTGTGTTCTTGAGCAAAATTGGGGCTTTTTGATATAAACGGATTATGGCCGAATTTTGTTGTTAGTTTATACTAAATTGAGTAGTGTAACATGTTTAGGTTGCTAAATGATCAAAACTTTGATCCTAAACAAGATTTTCAAGTATTAAAGTAGACTTTTTGAGTCAAAAATACATGAACTCAATTTAATTGATATGAATGCCATTTGGAACTTGTTTAATTGCTAGTAATGATTATTTTGACATGTTATTTGAGATAAAAGCTAAAGAACATTGTATACATTTTCATATATGTTTATTTGTAAAAGTGTATAATTGTTAATATTGTGAAAATGCATATAAAGTTTAAAATGGATTAAACATGTCATTATAATTGTTTTGAATTATGATTTTGCTAACACTAATGCATATCTGGATGCACAAAAATTGTGTTTAATGTGTTTTGCAGACTGAAAGGGGTGAATCTTCATCAGCATCTCAGGCTTACAATGCTCCTCCTGAGAATGCAGAAGAACAGGAGATTAACGACCAATATAGACAAAATCTACCGCATCAATTCATTTCATATTCAAATATAGAGTTGGCAGATTTACATCCTAATTTAAGGTTTGATCGACATTGGATAGATTATCCAAAATACCAGAGGAACTTGCACACACTTCAGTCTAATGTTGTTGAAGTACCTAGAGTAATAGATTGGGAACCGTTAGAAACAGTTGGATTGGCCGGTCCAATCAGAGAATTACTTACACAAAGGTATGGTAATTCTACTTTTACTGATTGGGAACGTTTGTTTAATATACGTAGGCGTGTATATAGAGAATGGTGTGTGGAATTATTATGTAGTGTTGAAATAAATGATCGGGTATCTACCTTAACCGATCGTAGTTTTATTAGATTTTTATTAGGAGGTGTGATGCTCCATACGTCTCTACTAGACATGGCTCAGGCTTTGTGTATATATACGCCTGAGGAACTAGCATCTACTGTTGTCAAGGGTTGATACTTAATGGTAGGAGGATTGATGAAAATTTTGATATGAATGAAATATGGAGTAGAATGACTAGGCATAACCGATTTCGTGGGGGGAATAAATCTTATACTGATATTGATAGAGCTGAGCTAAGAGTAATCCATAGGTTCTTAGCAAACTCGATTACACAGCGAGGTAAAAACAAAGAGAAAGTAAATGAAAATGATTTATTTTATCTCATGTGTATTCGAGACCCACAGAGCGCTGTGAGTATACCTTATTGTGTGGGTTATTATTTATCATCTATAGTTAAGAGTATACAGCCTAAATGTATAATAGGAGGTGGTATCTTTGTTACTTTAATTGCTGAGTATATCGGTGTCGATAGAAATCAGGGGGGATTAATAATTGCAGCACCAGAACCTCGTGATCCAATTGGTTTGAAAGTATATCATGGTGCTAAGGTTTTAAAGAAACGACATAACGCTGCAGCACCATATGATGGCCCGCATCCACAGGTCGAAAGAGATCAGCAGCAAGGTAATGCGGGAGGGGGGAATGAGATGACAGAAATGCAACTTTTTATGGCTCATCATGAATATGAAATGGCTAGACAACGAGCATTTCAAGATTGACAGTATCATCAAAACCAAATCATAAGTCATCGTGCACACATAAATGCAAACTACATTGCTACTCCAATGCCCGTATTTCCTCCCTGGACTATACAGACCCGACCACCGTACCCTACATATGACCCAGCTCAAACATTCTACAGTACATACGGCTATGAATGGGATCCCTACTGGCACCATCCTTATCAACCCTGATTTTCTTTTATGCTTATTTTTATTTATTTGGTAACTTGTAATTTTATACTTTTAATATTTCTTTTGATACTTTAATAGTTTTTATAATTTTCTAACTTTTCTTATTAGATTTTTAATAATTTTTGAATGTGGGGTGATATACCCAACTTCAAAAATATGTATATATATGTTTGTAGTTTATCTCATGTACAAAACAGGGTAAAACAGCGCATTTTCAAAGACTGGCATTAAGTTCAGCAAAAGTAACTAATTTTGTCGACAAGATGCAAAGTATATGTGAAATAACAACAGCAGGAATGAACAAATGATGTGCACCATTTATCATTCAATAAACAAACGCCAATATGTTTGGAAACTTTGGTAAAATTTAATCATTTTTCTATGCTAATCACCCTCAATAATTTAAATTGTTACTGATTTCTTGCAAATGAGGGCATTGCAAGATCTTAAGTGTGGGAAGGGTTAAATTCTTTCGGATTTTTTAAATTTTTTGACTTAAACACTTGGTTACCATTAAAAATACTAGTAATGCAGTAGTTGTTTTAGAATCTAGTGCTCTCTGGTAATAAAGAACAGCTCTAGTCTTATATACTGACTACCCAATTCTAGTAAAAATTTTCAAAATTTTCAAATAAATGAATTCAAAATCATGTTTATACATATTTATGAACGATAAAACTAGGTGTTAACACCGAAATTATTGTTACCTCAGAAAGGACATAAATTGAGAAACAACCCAAAATGTTAGAATTCATTTAAAATGGAATAGAGGACAATAAAAAGGCAAAGAAAGGAAAATAAAAGCCAAGTGTGGGAAAAATTTACCAAGTTCTTTAAAACATATATCACATATTTTGTACAAAGATACTTTTGTTTTGGACAAAATTAATCGTTTTACCCGAAAAATTGTAATATATTTGAAAGAAAGATGGATCTACACGATGAATCAATTCCATCATTAAAAGGAAGTAAAGTCTTCCAAAAAAGACACGCACTTCTTGATTTAGGTCAGGAAGTTGTCGTCCAGACCAGTTGTAGAGTCTACGAAAAACCTTGAAAAGTTTTCTCGAAAATCAGCTGGAAATTCACGGACCTCAACATCAAACAGGGTCGCCAAGTGGTCAGACTTATCCTAACCATGAGAGGATCTGTCTCGTAAAATGGGGAGGGCGCCGTGCAAATTAGCTTGATAAGACTAATGAATCAGATCCCCAGAAGGGATAATCTCCTTAAAGAAAAAAAAATCAGCTTTTAAGACTGATATTACTCAATCCTAGAGATTGACCTTAAAGATTGAGAATTAAAACTCATGGAATTCGATGATATCTAAACTCGAGCTTGAATGAGAAAATATTTTGATCAAAATTACAAACCGATTTGTTTTCTGAAAACCCATTTTTAATGTGTTCATTACCATTGAACGTAAAATCCTAAGAATTCACTTGGAATTCATTAGGTCACCTGAACCAAATCGGGTGTCAACCGTAAGAACGGTGGTTGCATAGCATGGTCGAAGACAGGACCTTGTGCCAGACCGAAAAACTATAGGGTGATCTTTACTATTTCTCCTACAAAGGATAGTAATTGCATCCGACACGATATAGACCATAATTAAAAGCATGTCAGGGGACATTGCCTTAACAGTTGCTTGTTCAACGCTTTCCTTTACAACCGGACGGTAGTTTACCGAAAGGTAATATACGGAGCAAGTATACTGGACGTGTTGCTTTCCCAATACAAGGTTAGCAAGTGGGTGACACAAAACCATAAGTTTTGAGCTAAAATTTTCAAATCTGAAACCCACCAAACCCACAACAACAATTTGCAAACACCGGTGAAGGGTTATTCCGGAAAACTTATCTAGGGTAAAAAACTAGATTGAATTTTCAAAAGATCAAATGTTTTCATAAAGATCCAATTTCCTTAAGGATCTAAATTTTCATAATCATGTGGGACTGTAAACCACATCGTTACTACCATTGTTCATACTGCTAAATCAAAATCACTAATGTACAAAGTGTGAAGAATAAAGAAGTGATTCTAGTATTTTTATTTCAAGACTATATTGCTTGAGGACAAGCAACGCTCAAGTGTGGGAATATTTGATAATGCTAAAAACGAACATATATTTCATAGCATTATCCCTCAAGAAAGACAAGCTTTTAGTTGCAATTGTTCTATTTACAAGTGATATTCGTTTAAATAATAAAAGGTGAAGACAAAAGACAGATTCGACGAATTGAAGACGCAAACGACCAAAAAGCTCAAAAGTACAAAGTACAATCAAAGTGGTTCAAATTATTGATGAGAAACGTCTCAAAATTATAAGAGTACAAGACGCAAAACGCAAAGTACAAGATATTAAATAGTACGCAAGGACGTTCGAAAATTCGGGACCGAGACATGAACCAACTTTCAGTGCGCGACGCAACGGACCAAAAATTACAAGTCAACTATGCATAAGAATAAAATATAATATATAATAAATTATATATATTATTATATAATATAATTTTCCACAGCCCACGTTTTGGATATAATATGTGATCTGGTTTCCAGACATCCGCACTCGCGGTACTTTTGTGAAGGATACATCCGCACTCGCGGAGCTCTACAGTACAACGTGGGCCTATAAAAGCCATCGAATTCTGCACGAATTTTACACATCTTTTTCTCTTCTTCATCTATCAATGTATATATATATATATATATATATATATATATATATATATATATATATATATATATATATATATATATATATTATAATTTTAATTTTAATAATAAGGGTATGTTTGCGAATGTTGTAAGGGTGTAAGTCGAAATTCTGTCCGTGTAACACTACGCTATTTTTAATCATTGTAAGTTATGTTCAACCTTTTTAAATTAATGTCTCGTAGCTAAGTTATTATTATGCTTATTTAAGCTGAAGTAATCGTGATGTTGGGCTAAATATTAAAGACGGGGTAATTGGGCTTTGTACCATAATTGGGGTTTGGACAAAAGAACGACACTTGTGAAAATTAGACTATGGGCTATTAATGGGCTTTACATTTGTTTAATTAAATGATAGTTTGTTAATTTAATATAAAGATTTACAATTGGACGTACCTATAAATAACCATATACACTCGATCGGACACGATGGGCGGGATATTTATAAGTACTAATAATCGTTCATTTAACCGGACACGGAAATGGATTAATAGTTAATGGACTTATTAAAACAAGGGTGAATTATATACAAGGACACTTGGTGTAATTATAGTTTAAGTCCCCAAATAGTTGGAATATTTGACTTTGAATATAAGGATAATTTGACGAGGACACTCGCACTTTATATTTATGACTGATGGACTGTTATGAACAAAAACCAGACAGACATATTGAATAATCCAGGACAAAGGACTATTAACCCATGGTAATAAACTAAAATCAACACGTCAAACATCATGATTACGGAAGTTTAAATAAGCATAATTTATATATTTCATATTTAATTGCACTTTTAATTATCGCACTTTTATTTACTGTCATTGTATTTAATTGCACTTTTAATTATCGTACTTTTTAATTATCACAAATTTATTTATTGTCATTTTATTTTATCGCAATTTCATTATCATTATTTACTTTACGCTTAAAATTAAGTTATATTTATTTTTAATATTTTACATTAGGTTTTAACTGCGACTTAAGTTTTAAAATTGACAAACCGGTCATTAAATGGTAAAACCCCCTTTTATAATAATAATACTACTTATATATATTTATATTTTTACAAATATAGTTTTAAAAATATAGCGTTAAACTTGGCGAGTTCCCTGTGGACGAACCGGACTTACTAAAAACTACACTACTGTACGATTAGGTACACTGCCTATAAGTATTGTAGCAAGGTTTAGGTATATCCATTTTATAAATAAATAAATATCTTGTGTAAAATTGTATCATATTTAATAGTATTTCCTTTGTAAAAATTAATACTATTTCATATACCCCTCGCATAACATCAATATAATATGTTGGTATTTTTTATATTAATGTCACATTCACCCAGGCCCTAACTGGGGGTGTGATAGATTGGTATCGAAGCATAACCAGGCTATTTTAGAAACCAGAATTGCATTTTTATGTGTGCCTTACTTGCTAGCTAGGGTGCCTTAACAATCAAGGAAACACTAACCTTTCCTGCCTTAGACTTAAAGCACTTAGGATTGCCTTATAATCTTAACAACCTTGCTTTAATAATCTTGGCTTAAAATTATAATCGAAGTCTCTCTCATAATGTTAGGATGTCAAGCGTTAATCAAACCAACAAAACAACTCTCTTCAAACCATCTGAAGTAATGGCTCACTTCAAACCTACCACCGAAGAAGATACTGGATACTCTTCAACTGCAAGACCAGTCCGAAGCCCTCTTTATGGTCCTGACTTACCACCATTGAACTACAGTCCAAACACTCTCCAAGATTCATCTAAGTCTCCCGAATACCACCCGACTCCAAGATCGGAAAGTAAAGGGAAACACCTTGCTGATTTTAAAGAAGATGGCCTGTCTAAGAAAAGAGCCCGATCTCCTTCCTACGATAACTATAACGCCATGTGTGAAATCACGAATCTGCAAAAAACTACCGAGAAGAACTTTGATGGCTTGCTTCGCCATGTTGCAATGGTCGAGGCTCGAATGGATGAAAAAGACCTAGCGATCAAGAAACTATTGGAAGAGAATGCTGAGTTAAAGAAAGAGATAAAGTTGGTGAAATATGAAAGTGAAATAAGTGCCCGATGGGGGAAGCAATCTCTCGCTTATTTGAGAGAAGATGTCGACTTTAGATTGAAGTTGGAGGAAAATCGTGTCAAACACCAACTTGCTCGAGTTCCTTTACGAGAAACAAAAGGCGAAGAATGAGAAAGTAGAGAAGTTTATGAAGGAGGCTGAGAAGAAGAAGTGAACCCGACATTTATTTTGTTTTTCCATTCTTTTATTTCCTAATTATGTAAAGTATTTGCCTAAAACTATTTCTATATCCAACCCGCGTAATAAAAAGGCTTATTTAATGCCTCATTTCTAATAATATAAAGTGTTTCATTCATATCATGTTGATATCAATAATTTATCTTTATCATACTTGTAATTGCTCAAACTTATAACTTGTCAACTTATCAAACTTATGTTCACTTTTATGTAGTGAAGCATCATGGTTCGCACACCAACCGTTAACAACATTGTGTTGACTAATGAGCAGTTTTAACAATTACTTGCTGACGCCCAAGGCAACGTCCAACCTAATCATGTTAACAATCAACTAAAACCTTGTTCTTACAAGGACTTTATGAACTGCAACCCTCCCGCTTTCAAGGAAAGTGAAGAGGCCGTTGAACTAGTCCGATGGTTCAAAAAACTAGAGTTCATCTTCCATGTCCGCAACTGCGGGGACAATGACCGAGTTAAATATGCCACTAGTTCATTAGCTGGAAATGCTATGGCTTGGTGGACCGCTCATGCTAAGTCTGTGGGAATCGATAATGCTAATGCAACCCCATGAGATGAACTCAAAGGCATGATGGTTACTAAGTTTTGTCCAAGAAGTCAAGTCCAAAAGCTTGAAGCCGAGTTCTGGGAACTCAAAGTTAAGGGTACCGACATTGAAAGCTACACTAATCGTTTTCTTGAGCTTTCTACCTTGTGTCCCGAAATGTTTCCTACTGAGCCGAGAAAGATCGAAAGGTACATTGAAGGTCTCCCTGAGGATGTTCAGGGAAATGTTATCACTGCTGAGAAAGTTACACTTGATGCCGTGATTCTCATAGCTCAAAATCTGATGATATCCAAAAGAAGAAGAGCTTTGGCTAGTAAGCAAGTTGATACTAAGAGTAGTGATGGTAAAAGGAAATTTGAGTCGTCTCAGGGTTCAAACCAGAATATTGCTAAGAAGCCTGCTGATAGTACTAGGACCGGTTATATAGGGACTAAGCCCTATTGTGCTCGTTGTGAAAGGCACCACCCAGGGCGGTGCACAACTACATGTTCTTTATGTAAGAAAGTGGAACATGTAGCTAAGACTTGCAAGACTCCTCCGAAAGATAAAGCTGTTGTTCCTGCTAAAGCTCCTCCTACTTGTTACACCTGCGGAGAGAAGGGGCATATTAGTCCTCACTTCTCGAAGAAGAAAGATACCCCTGCTACTGGAGACAATACCACTAATGCGAAGAGCCGTGCGTTTGTCATAATGGCCGAGGAAGCCCGTGAGGAAGATGAAGTCATTACGGGTACGTTTCTTATCAATAATTGCTATGCAAACATTTTATTCGATACAGGTGCTGATAAGAGTTACGTGTCTAGTGAGTTTTGTACCTTATTCACTGAGAAACCCCAACCCCTAGAAACTAAACGACTAGTAGAGATAGCAAACAGAAAAGTTATGAAAGTTGATTACATCTATAAAAACTGTAATCTAAAGCTAGCTGACCAAGAATTTAAGATTGACCTTTTTCCGGTCGAGTTAGCAAGTTTCGATGCCGTAGACGGAATGGACTGGTTACGTCCATTACTTGCTGCAATCTTGTATTTCGATAAGACCATTAACATTTCGTTGGGAAATGGAGAGACTCTTGTCATTCAAGGCGACAAGAGTGGTTCCAAGCTCAACATCATTTCTTGCATCAAAACCCGTAAATACCTTATGAAAGGTTATCCCATGATATTAGCCCATGTTAAGATAGTCGAACCAAAGGAAAAGCTTATTGATGATGTGCCAATGGTTAGAGATTATCTCGATGTATTTCCTGAAGATCTTCCTAGTCTTCCACCTCCTCGACAAGTCGAATTTCAGATTGATTTATCTCCTGGTGCTGCTCCTGTTGCTAAAGCACCATACCGTTTAGCACCTTCTGAAATGAAGGAACTTTCCAACCAACTCCAAGAACTATTAGATAAAGGTTTCATTCGTCCAAGCTCGTCCCTATGAGGAGTTCCTATTCTATTCGTTAAAAAGAAAGATGGTACGCTAAGGATGTGTATTGATTACCGCGAACTCGACAAGCTTACTATCAAGAACTGTTATCCATTACCACATATTGATGATCTATTTGACCAACTTCAAGGGTCAAGTGTTGATGTGTGCAGCAGCGTATACGAAATAGTTATATTTTTATTGCGAAATACTATTAAATACGATACAATTTTACACAAGTTATTTATTTATTTATAGAGTGGATATACCTAAACCTTGCTACAACACTATAGGCAGTGTACCTAATCGTATAGTAGTGTAGTTTTTAGTAAGTCCGGTTCATCCACAGGGAACTAGCCAAGTTTAATGCTATATTTTTTTAAACTATATATATATATATATATATATATATATATATATATATATATATATAAGTAATATTATTATTATTATAAAAAGAGGGTTTTACCGTTTAATGACCGGTTTGTCGATTTTAAAACTTTAGTCACAATTAAAACCTAATGTAAAATATTAAATATACAAATAACTTAATTTAAAGCGTAAAGTAAATAACGATAATAAAACTCTGATAATTTAAAATGCGATAAATAAAATGACGATAAATAAAAATACGATAAGATATAAAATAAAGGAATTATGCTTATTTAAACTTCCGTAATCATGATGTTTGAGGTGTTGATTTTAATTTATTACCATGGGTTAATTGTCCTTTGTCCTGGATTATTCAATATGTCCATACGGTTTTTGTCCATAACAGTCCATCAGTCATAAATATAAAGTGCGAGAGTCCTCGTCAAATTATCCTTATACCCGAAGTCAAATATTCCAACTAATTGGGGACTCGAACTGTAACAAGGTCTTAATACTTTGTTCAATGAATACACCAGGTTATCGACTGCGTGTAATCCAAGGTTTCAATACTTTGTTAACAATTACACCAATTACCCTTGAATGTAATCTACCCCTGTTTCAATGAGTCCATTGACTATTAATCCATTCCCGTGTCTGGTAAAATGAACAATTATTGGTGTTTATAGATATCCCGCCCACCGTACCCGATTAAGCGTATGTGGTTATTTATAGATACGTCGAATTGTAACCTTTAATATTAAATTAATGAGGTATCGTTTAGTTAATATAAAGCCCATTAATAGCCCATAGTCTAATTTCCACAAGTGTCGTTCTTTTGTCCAAACCTCAATTATGGTACAAAGCCCAATTACCCAATCTTAATATTTAGCCCAACATCATGATTACTTCGGCTTAAATAAGCATAATAATAACTTAGATACGAGACATTAATTTAAAAAGGTTGAACATAACTTACAATGAGTATTAATCACGTAGTGTTACACGGATAGAATTTTGACTTACAAACTTACAACATTCGCCACTATAACCTTATTATTATTAAACTTAAACTAAAATTAAAATTATAAAATATATATATATATATATATATATATATATATATATATATATATATTTTTACGTATATAGAAAAGAAAGAAAAGGGGTAATGAATCGATCAGAATGCGCGGCCTTTTATAGGCCCACGTTTCACTGTTGAGCTCCGCGAGTGCGGAGGTTTTCTTCATCACAGCTCCGCGAGTGCGGAGGTCTGGAATCCAGTTCATAGATTAAATCCATAACGTGGGCTGCGTATAATTATAATATATAATAATATATATAATTAATTATATATTATATTATATTCTTGTGCATAGTTGACTTGTAATTTTTGGTCCATTGCGTCGCGCGCTGAAAGTTGGTTCATGTCTCGGTTCCGGATTTTCGAACGCCTTTTCGTACGATTTAATATCTTGTACTTTATGTTTCACGGCTTGTACTCTTGCAATTTTTAGACGTTTCTCATCAATAATTTGAACCACTTGGATTGTACTTTGTACTTTTTAGCTTTTTGGTCATTTGCGTCTTCAATTCGTCGATTCTGTCTTTTGTCTTCACCCATTAATATTTAAACGAATATCACTTGTAAATAGAACAATTGCAACTAAAAGCTTGTCTTTCTTGAGGGATAATGCTATGAAATATATGTTCGTTTTTAGCATTATCAAATATTCCCACACTTGAGCGTTGCTTGTCCTCAAGCAATATAGAACTTGAATATAGCTTTACAAGAATCACTTCTTTATTCTTCACACTTTGTACATCAGTGATTTCTATACGGCGATATGAACAATGATAGTAACGTTGTGGTTTACAGTCCCACATGACTATGAAAATTTAGATCCTTTAAGGAAATTGGATCCTTATGAAAACATTTGATCTTTTTGAAAATTCAATCTAGCTTTTACCCTAGATAAGTTTTCCGGAATAACCCTTCACCGGTGTTTGCAAAATATTTTTGTGGGTTTGGTGGGTTTCAGATTTGAAAATTTTAGCTCAAAACTTGCAGTTTTGTGTCACCCACTTGCTAACCTTGTAATGGGAAAGCAACACGTCCAGTATACTTGCTCCGTATATTACCTTTCGGTAAACTACCGTCCGGTTGTAAAGGAAAGCATTGAACAAGCAACTGTTGAGGCAATGTCCCGTGACATGCTTTTGATTATGGTCTATGTCGTGTCAGATGCAATTACTATCCTTGGTAGGAGCAATAGTAAAGATCACCCTATAGTTTTTCAGTCTGGCATAAGGTCCTGTCTTTGACCATGCTATGCAACCACCGTTCTTACGGTTGACACCTGATTTGGTTCAGGTGACCTAATGAATTCCGGTGAATTCTTAGGATTTTACGTTCAATGGTAATGAACGCATTGAAAATGGGTTTTCAGAAAACAAATCGGTTTTAATTTGATCAAAATATTTTCTCGTTCAAGCTCGAGTTTAGATATCATTGAATTCCATGAGTTTGAATTCTCAATCTTTAAGGTCAATCTCATGGATTGAGTAATATCAGTCTTAAAAGCTGATTTTTGATCTTTAAGGAGATTATCCTTTCTGAGGATCTGATTCATTAGTCTTATAAGCTGACCACTTGGCGACCCTATTTGATGATGAGGTCCGTGGATTTCTAGCTGATTTTCGAGAAAACTTTTCAAGATTTTTCGTAGACTCTACAACTGGTCTGGACGACAACTTCCTGATCTAAATCAAGAAGCGTGTGTCTTTTTCTCGGAAGACTTTACTTCCTTTTAAATCAAGTGGCACATTTCTTTCAAATATATTATAAAAAATCGGGTAAAACTGATAAAATTGTCCAAAACAAAAGTATCTTCAATTATTTGTACACAAATATATGTTTTAAATAACTTGGTAAATTTTTCCCACACTTGGCTTTTATTTTCTTTTCTTTGCCTTTTTATATTCCTCTATTCCATTTTAAATGAATTCAAGCATTTTGGGTTGTTTCTCAATTTATGTCCTTTCCGAGGTAACAATAATTTCGGTGTTAACACCTAGTTTTATCGTTCATAAATATGTATAAATATGATTTTGAGTTCATTTAGTTGAACATTTTGAAAAATTTTACTAGAATTGGGTAGTCAGTATATAAAACTAGGGCTGTTCTTTATTATCAGAGAGCACTAGATTCTAATACAACTACTGCGTTACTAGTATTTTTAATGGTAATCAAGTGTTTAAATTAAATTTTTTTTTAAAATCCGAAAGAATTTAACCCCTTCCCACACTTAAGATCTTGCAATGCCCTCATTTGCAAGAAATCAGTAACAATTTAAATTATTGAGAGTGATTAGTGTAGAAAAATGATTAAATTTTACCAAAGTTTCCAAACAAATTGTTGTTTATGTTGAATGATAAATGGTGCACATCATTTGTTCATTCCTGCAGTTGTTATTTCACATATATTTTGCATCGTGTCGTCAAAATTAGTTGCTTTTGCTGAACTTAATGCCAGTCTTTGAAAATGCGCTGTTTTACCCTGTTTTGTACATGAGATAAACTACAAACATATATATACATATTTTTGAAGTTGGGTATATCACCCCATATTCAAAAATTATTAAAAATCTAATAATAAAAGTTAGAAAATTATAAAAACTATTATAGTATCAAAAGAAATATTAAAAGTATAAAATTACAAGTTACCAAATAAATAAAAATAGGCATAAAAGAAAATTAGGGTTGATGAGGATGGTGCTAGTAGGGATTCCATTCATAGCCGTATGTGCTGTAGAATGCTTGAGCTGGGTCATATGTAGGGTACGGTGGTCGGGTCTGTTTAGTCCAGGGAGGAAATACGGGCATTGGAGTAGGAATGTAGTTTGTATTTATGTGTGCACAATGACTTATGATTTGGTTTTGATGATACTGTCAATCTTGAAATGCTCGTTGTCTAGCCATTTCATACTCATGTTGAGCCATAAAAATTTGCATTTCTGTCATCTGATTCCCCCTCCCGCATTACCTTGCCGCTGATCTCTTTCGACCTGTGGATGATGGCCATCATATGGTGCTGCAGCGTTATGTCGTTTCTTTAAAACCTTAGCACCATGATATACTTTCAAACCAATTGTATCACGGGGTTCTGGTGCTGCAATTATTAATCCCCCCTGACTTCTATCGACACCGAGATACTCAACAATTAAAGTAACAAAGATACCACCTCCTATTATACTATTACGTCGTAAACCCCTAACCATAGCCGATAAATAATAAGCCACACAATAAGGTATACTCACAGCGCTCTGTGGGTCTCGAATACACATGAGATAAAATAAATCATTCTCATTTACCTTCTCTTTGTTCCTACCTCGCTGTGTAATCGAGTTTGCTAAGAACCTATGGATTACTCTTAGCTCAGCTCTATCAATATCAGTATAAGAGTTATTCCCCCCACGAAATCGGTTATGTCTAGTCATTCTACTCCATATTCCATTCTTATCAAAATTTTCATCAACCCTCCTACCATTAACTATCAACCTTTGACAATCAGTAGATGCTAGTTCCTCAGGCGTATATATACACAAAGCCTGAGCCATGTCTAGTAGAGACATATGGCGCATCACACCTCCTAATAAAAATCTAATAAAACTCCGATCGGTTAAGGTAGCTACCCGATCATTTATTTCAACACTAGATAATAATTCCACACACCATTCTCTGTATACACGCCTAAGTATATTAAACAAATGTTCCCAATCATTAAAAGTAGAATTACCATACCTTTGTGTAAGTAATTCTCTGATTGGATCGGCCAATCCCACTGTTTCTAATAGTTCCCAATCTATTACCCTGGGTACTTCAACAACATTAGACTGAAGGGTGTGCAAGTTCCTCTGATATTTTGGATAATCTATCCAATGTTGGTCAAACCTTAAATTAGCATGTAAATCTGCCAATTCTATATTTGAATATGAAATGAATTAATGCGGTAGATTTTGTCTATATTGGTCGTTAATCTCCTGTTCTTCTGCATTCTCAGGAGGAGCATTGTGAGCCAGAGATGCGAATGAAGTTCACCCCTTTCAGTCTGCAAAACACATTAAACACAATTTTTGTGCATCCAAATATGCATTAGTGTTAGCAAAATCATAAATTAAAACAATCATAATGACATGTTTAATCCTTATTAAACTTTAGACGCATTTTCATAATATTATCAATTCTACACTTTTACAAATAAACATATATGAAAATGTATACAATGTTCCTTAGCATTTATCTCAAATAACATGTCAAAATAATCATTACTAGTAATTAAACAAGTTCCAAATGGCATTCATATCAATTAAATTGAGTTCATGCATTTTTGACTCAAAAAGTCCACTTTAATACTTAAAAATCATGTTTAGGATTAAAGTTTTGATCATTTAGCAAACTAAACATGTTACACTACTCAATTTAGTATAAACTAAACAAAATTCGGCCATAACCCATTTATATCAAAAAGCCCCAATTTTGCTCAAGAACACGAACCCTAGATTACTCAAAATTTGAAGTTTAAGGCTTCTAATCATGTTAAATAGCATAAATCTAGGTTATACAAGCATAATACATAAACAATTTAAGCATAATTAAACTAGAAATCATCAAAATCAAATTAGGTATAAATTTATTCAAGAACACTAAAAATCCGAATTAAAGAGTATTTAGATGTAGAAATTACCGATCTCCTTGAGTAACTTCTTGGTAGGATCCTTCTCAACATGATTTTAGCAAAAAATTTGATGTTTAACGGTGAAAAATTTCGAATTTAAGAGCGTTTTGTGTGTGTTTTTTGCAGAAAATTGGGTGTGGTGTGTTGGGGACTGGTCTGTTCGACCAGTTAACCCTTTTTGGGTTTTTCAAACTCCACGAGTGCGGATGTGGGCCCCTTTCAAGTTCCGCGAGTGCGGATTTCTTTGTTTTTTCTTTTTTTTTAAAAATCTTTAATAATAAAACAATTAATTAAATTTAAAATTTTGTTTTACTTTTTATTTAGGACGAGGTTGTTTCGATACGTTTACCTAGTCCGTCCCTCGACAAAATTTTAAAATTTATCATTTTAAAGCGTTTGTTTTAAAAGCAAATATTTTTGGGTTTTTTAAATGTTTTTGGCATACTTAAAATCAATAAGAAAAAATAATGATAAAAAAATTTCTCGTCCCGCCCTCGGGTAAAACAATTTCGGTTCAACGACCTAGTCTTCAACTCACGACGAATTTTAAATATCAAAATTTAAAATTAATGAAATAAAGTAAATTTTTGTTTTTAAATTCACACCAAACTTAAATTTAAAATGCATAAAATTAAAAATTCATATTAATATTTTTATACATTAATTTTACAAACTTTATATTGAAAATATTATTTTTTAAAATATTTAAAAACTTAAATATATTGATTTAAAAAGATTTACAATATTAATTTAATATGCATATATTAATTTTACAAACAAGGTAAAAATAAAATTAAAAATCTTTTTGGTCTTTTATCCCACTTTAATTAATCAAATATTATCAAAAATATACGCCCCTCTTTTGGGTAAAGTAATTTCAGCTATTTTACCTAGTTTTACTCCTGACAAATTTCTGAAATATTTTGGATTGATTGATTAAAGATATTTATACCTTAAGAATAAACGGTAAATTTCGCAGTGATGTAATAAATTTTTGTATGATATCAATAATTTCGGTTTCGCATACCTAATTTTATTGAATATCAATTTAATACTTTATAGCGAACGATTCAGCGTTTATTATCAAAAGGTTAAAAGCAATAAAATAAAATAAAAACTGTACATACTTACCTATGAGAAAGAATTCTCAGAGACCTGCTTTAGCTGACTCATAGGAGAGTCGTGTGACTTGGTTTTCCATAGCTACATAAGCGTAACCTCAATTCTTCAATAACTTTTCTTCTAAACATATGAACGGTCCTTCTCTGCATAGAGTAACAAATTCGGTATTTGAATATGTTTGATTGTTCGAACATTTACCTTCGTTTGACCATTTTCCGCATTTATGACATCTTTTAAGGTGTCGTGCTCTTCTTTTTGTTGCGGATTTTGATTTTCCTTTACCAAAATGTGTCTTATGATGATCTTTCCTGAGTTCTTTCCTTACTTCGTCCATTTTACCTCTTATGAATGATACCAGTTCACTCAGGAAAGTGTTATTATTACGTTTAGTAATCATAGCGTGTAGTAGTAGACCATGGTTCAGATCAAAGGAATTCTTCATCTCGTAAAACCTAAAAGAAATAAAAATTCAGAATGGAGGGAGAAGACTAGTTCTTTAGGGTCTGCTAGGGAAAGACCAATCGGATTCCATTCTCGAGAACTACATGAAAACAGAATATCTAACTCTAACAGAAATATATATTACCCTTAAAAGATTCGAATTTTCCCACACTTAGTTAGCTATGGTATCGAAATTGTGATTAACTTCATTGTCAACTTCCATCGGATCATGTATGTAATGTTTAACTCTGTGACCATTAACTTTAAATTCAATCCCATTTGAATTTATCAACTCTATTGTTCCATATGGGAACACTCTTTTAACTATGAATGGTCCAGACCATCTTGATTTCAATTTTCCAGGAAATAGCTTAAATCGTGAATTGAAAAGAAGGACTCTGTCTCATTTCTTAAATTCTTTTGAACTTCTGATTCTTTTATCATGCCATTTCTTCGTTCTTTCCTTATAGATTAACGAATTTTCATATGCTTCATGTCTTAATTCTTCTAATTCGTTTAGTTGACTTAACCGTAGACGTCCGGCTTCATGTAAATCAAGATTACATGTCTTCAAAGCCCAAAATATTTTGTGCTCAATTTCTACTTGAAGGTGACATGCTTTTCCATAAACGAGTTTAAAAGGTGTGGTTTCAATTGGAGTTTTGTAGGCTGTTCTAAAAGCCCAGAGTGCATCCTCCAATTTCATGGACCATTCCATCGGATTTGATCCTACGGTTTTCTCTAGAATACGTTTTAAAGCTCGGTTGATATTTTTAACTTGTCCACTTGTTTGTGGATGATAAGCAGTGGAGATTTTATGAGTTACTCCATATCTTTTGAGAACTTTCTCAAGTTGATTATTACAAAAATGAGTACCCCGATCACTTATTAAAGCTTTCGTTGTTCCGAACCTAGCAAAAAGACGTTTTAAGAAGTTGACTACAATTTTAAGAGATGAAGCTTGTGCTTCCGCCCATTTAGATACATAATCAATGGCAACGAGAATGTAGAGATTATTATGAGATTTTGGAAATGGACCCATAAAGCCAATACCCCAAATGTCAAATACTTCACATACTTGGATGATATTTTGTGGCATTTCATCACGTTGACTTATTTTTCCAACCCTTTGACAAGCATCACAGGATTTACAGAGAAGGTGTGCGTCTTTGAAAATTTTAGGCCAATATAACCCAGCATCGTAAACTTTTCTTGCTGTAAGTTGAGGCCCATAATGCCCTCCTGTTGGTCCTGTGTGACAATGGTTTAAGATTTGACTTGCTTCATCTCTAAATACGCATTGGCGTATTATTCCATCGGGACAACTTTTAAACAAATGTGGATCTTCCCAGAAATAGTGTTTTATATCACTAAAGAATTTCTTTCGTTTTTGGTACGACAACCCTTTTTCAAGGAATCCACATACTAAGTAGTTTGCATAGTCTACAAACCATGGAATTTCATTATAATCGATCTTCAAAAGATATTCATCAGGAAAGTTATCTTGTATAGCCGATTCATTTAGAACTTCTAATTCAGGATTTTCAAGACGAGAAAGATGATCAGCTGCGAGATTTTCTGCTCCCTTTTTGTCTCGGATTTCAATATCAAATTCTTGTAAGAGTAAGATCCAACATATTAATCGTGGTTTGGCATCTTGTTTTGAAAATAGGTATCTAAGAGCAGAATGGTCAGTATAGACCACCGTTTTAGCTAGAACTAGATATGAACGAAATTTGTCAAAAGCAAAGAATATAGCAAGGAGTTCTTTTTTAGTAGTTGTGTAATTCGTTTGTGCTCCTTGTAACGTCTTACTAGCATAATAAATAGGTTGAAATCGTTTTTGAATCCTTTGTCCTAAAACGGCTCCCATTGCAAAATCACTTGCATCGCACATAAGTTCAAACGGTAGATTCGAATTTGGAGTTATCATGATCGACGCATTAGTGAGTTTTTCTTTAAGAATATTAAAAGATTTGATGCATTCATCCGAAAATATGAATGGAGCATCCTTTTCTAGGATTTTATTCATAGGAGTGGCAATTGTAGAAAAATCTTTTATGAAACGTCGGTAAAAACTGGCATGCCTTAGAAAACTCCTAACTCCTCTAACATTGGTGGGATGTGGAAGTTTAGCAATTACATCTACTTTAGTTCTATCCACTTCTATTCCTTCCTTTGAAATTTTATGACCAAGAACGATGCCTTCTCTAACTATGAAATGGCATTTCTCCCAATTTAGAACTAGATTTGATTATTCGCATCTAATAAGCAATCGTTCAAGATTAACTAGACATGTTTCAAAAGTATCACCGAAGACTGAAAAGTCATCCATAAAAACTCTCATGCATTCTTCTATCATGTCGTGAAAAATCGCCATCATGCACCATTGAAAGGTTGCAGGGACGTTGCAAAGTCCAAATGGCATGCGTTTGTAAGCAAAAGTACCATAAGGGCACGTGAATGTGGTTTTCTCTTGGTCCTCGGGTGCTATTGGAATTTGAAAGGTAAGGGAAAGTGAAAGGTAAGGGAAAGTGATCTTTTCTGGTGGCGTCATTTAATTTTCTATAATCAATACAAACACGCCATCCCGTTACAGTCTTTGTTGGAATAAGCTCATTTTTTTCATTTGTGATGACAGTCATGCCACCCTTCTTAGGTACACATTGAACTGGGCTTACCCATGGACTATCAGAGATTGGATAAATTAAACCTGCATCTAGTAGTTTAATAATTTCTTTCTTAACAACATCTTGCATATTAGGATTTAGTCATCGTTGGCGTTGCACATATGTTTTATGACCTTCTTCTATAAGGATTTTATGTGTGCAATACGAAGGACTTATGCCTTTAATGTCATGAATCTTCCATGCAATAGCTGGTTTATGAGCTTTTAACACAGAAATGAGTTGAGATTTTTCATTTTCCGTAAGAGAAGACGATATTATTACAGGTAATTCAGATTTACCATGTAAATAAGCGTATTCCAAATGGATTGGAAGTGGTTTTAACTCTAATGTCAGTGGTTCTTCTATCGATGATTTGTATCGATATCTGTCTTCCTCTTTTAGCATTTGAAGTTCTTCTGTTGTTGGTTCATATTCATTAGCCATGAGTGCGGCTAACATTTCAGCTTCATCAATTGGTTCAGTTCCTTCTCCTAAAGAACATTCTCCTGTTCCTTGTAATTCTGGAAATTCTTCTAACAATTCTGCATTTGAATCTATAGTTTGAATATAATAACATGTATCATCTGCAGATTGCGGTTGTTGCATGGCTCTATCAATAGAAAAGGTAACACTCTTATCCTCTATACTTAGGGTCAGTTTCTTACCGAACACATCTATTATTGCTTTGGCCGTGTTTAAGAATGGTCTTCCTAATATAAGAGGAACTCGATAATCTTCTTCCATGTCCAGAAAAACAAAATCTACTGGAAATACTAAAGTTCCAACTTTAACTAGCATGTTCTCCATTATCCCTCTAGGATATTTTACTGATCAATCTGCTAGTTGTATGCTTATTCGTGTTGGTTTCAATTCTCCAAGGTCTAGTTTAGTGTATAATGAATACGGCATTAAATTTATACTAGCACCTAAGTCTGCCAATGCTTCTATTGAACTAAGACTACCCAGAAAATAGGGAATTGTGAAACTTCTTGGATCTGAGAGTTTTTCTGGTATCTTATTCAATAGTACTACAGAACAATTAGCATTCATAGTAACAGCCGAAAGTTCTTCCATTTTCTTTCTATTTGTGATTAGATCTTTCAAGAATTTGGCATACCTATGCATTCCTGAAATCACATCAATGAAAGGAAGATTGACATTTATTTGTTTAAACATATCCAAGAATTTGGATTGCTATGCTTCAAGTCTTTCTTTTCTCATTTTACTTGGGTAAGGAAGTGGTGGTTGGTATGGTTTAACATAAGGCTTTGCCTTAACTATGTTATCTTCATTAAACTTTTCAACTACCGGTTCTGTTTCCTTATCTTGCTCAGGTTGTGGTTCTTGTGTAGTAGGAATAGAGTCATCAGAAATTATAGGTATTTCAGGTGGTTTAAGTGTAATACCATTTCTCGTGGTTATGGCTTTAGCTGTTTCATTCCGGGGGTTAGCATTTGTATCGCTAGGTAGACTTCCCGGTTTTCTTTCACCTATCAACCTTGCTAGGTTGCTTACTTTTTGTTCCAGATTTTGGATAGAAGCTTGTTGATTTCTAAATGCTTGAGCATTTTGTTCATTCGTTTATTTTTGAGATGTGAAAAATTGTGTTTGAGATTCAACTAGCTTCGACATCATAACTTCTAAATTTGGCTTTTTATCATCGGTTTGTGGTGGTTTATTTTGAAAAATAGGTCTTTGCTGATTATAAGTATTGTTGGATACTTGTTGATTGCTAGGACCTTGTTGGTTGTTGTATGGAACATTTCGGTTATAATTCTGGTTTTGATTGTAGTTTGGTCTTGGCTGTTGATAATTATTTTGATAATTATTTCCAAGTCTTTGGTTCATGTATGAAACATTCTCTCTTTGTTCCATTGTTTGTTCAATACTGAGACAATCTTTTGTTAAATGTGGTCCTCCACACTGCTCACAACTAATTCGTATAGAGTGAATATCCTTAGTCATCTTTTCCATTCGTCTCTCAAAAGCATCTATCTTTGTGGACATGGAATCAAAGTCATGGCTAGAATCGGCTCTAGCTGCTTTAGATGATCTAACGATATCTGTAACATCCCGTGATTTTCCGTTTAATTTATTTTAACACCGTCTTTTTTTTTATATAATATCTTTCGTTATTCAAATTTGTATCTTTCGTTAACTAACGTTCATAATATTCTCGTTATCTAATTATAAAGTCATCCGTTACTCGAACGTTTTTAAAATATTCGTTGGGTTAATTCCCGCACCCGCTTTGAAACTCGAGGGACCGAGATTGCCAAATGGGCAAACTAGTTGACTAGGTCAACTAGTCAACCCACTTACCACATCCATTCATTTCATCTCCACCTCCCACCTTCATCCTCCTCTTTCTCTCTACTTCCCATTTTTGAACTCAAAACCCTCAAACATAAAATCATCATCTAAATCCGATTGGAGAAGCAAACATCAAAACAAATTACATTTTCGTGATCCTCTCTTCATCCTCTACATTTTGATACCAATATCATCAAGTTTGGGTAACATTTCTAAAACTCTAGATTTCTCTAAATTCGTGTTTTTGACTTGAAATGGTGTTAGTTAGTGTCTATTTCTCATTGTGATGTCGTGTATGTAATTCGTATGCTCGATTTGTTGTTTTTGGTGTAACTAGCTTGAATATGAAAATTGCTTGCTTAATCTTTGATTTTGGATGATCAAATGTTGTTAGATTGTTAAAGTGCATGTTTTAAAAGTGTTACTAGTATCATTAGCTTCGTTTTGATGTATAGGTTGATTAAGAAAACTCCAAGAACATGATTAGTGATTTTGTGAACTTGGCTTAGGGTTTGATAAGCTTTAGATGAACTTTTGATGCACCAAATGCTATGAAATATTGTAGATAAGAATTATGTTGCAATGTGGGTATGATTACCTTCGAAACGGCATATCATACATGTAAATTGGTTGCCCGAATCATAAAATGCGTTTTAGAACTTGAAACTTTAATTATGAACGTTTAATGCGGTTTTTGGTTGTTGTTAGTGATGAATTGCTTGATGAAATGTGCTTAGTTGTTTTCCTTGTCAAATTACCTTTCTAATGATATAGGTTATGCATTTTAAGTGTTTTCGGTGCATGAAATGTGTTATATTGTATTTTGGTTCGTGACTTGGACCATTTTTCTGCAAACTGCATGATTCCCAGGTATTGCGCGCTGCGCATTTACCCGCGCACCGCGCAGAATCAGAGATCCCAGATGTTTGCCTTCTTGGTTGAGTTCTGACCAGAAATTGCGCTTGGGTGCGCGCCGCGCAACCCAGTGCTCGCCGCGCAAAAGCCCCAGGCCACTCTCTTTTGTTTTTAAATGTCACAAAAATGTTTCCGCTTAACTAAAACTCCGTTTAACATGAAACTTGACTATTAGGCTCTTATATGACTTCTCGTCTTGGGAAAATTGTCGGATACCCGACCCGACCCCGTTGACTTTGACTTTGACCAAGTTTGACTTTTAGTCAAACTTAACCAAACAATTATACGATCGTTCTAACATGCTTAATTACTTGGATCGTGCATGAAACTTGACTAATTGATTCACATGCTACATAATCGAGTCGTAACGAGCCATAGGACTAATTGAACATCTTTGACCGTTTGTGCTTACCGATATTGATATAACCTATATGTTTAGGTCAAGACTAGCTTTGTCTTTGCACGCGTTTACTTGTTGAAGTACTTTATTAACTCTCGCGCTCAAGGTGAGATCATAGCCCCACCTTTTCAACAACTTTTATACTTTTAAATCGTGGGCTGAGAAAACATATACTTTGTTACATCTTGTACTACTTACTTTTATGTTTTGAACACAAGTGTGAAAACAAACATTCCACGTGCGAGTTAGAACAAAAATGCCTCAATTCGATTATCATTAGTTACACTTGCAGGGTGTAAGCGAGAACTTATATTGTGTGGCCATACGGGTTTAACAAACCCTCATTCGGACGGTTCGCTACCGTTATGCGGATGAAATATATTTTTGTGTTTTAGTGTGGGTTCTAGCACTGTGTGATGGGGTAACGTTGGTTAAGTTTTGATAATTGAGTGCTCGCGTATAACAACACTTTTGGAATGCAAATGATTTGGATAATCTACGTTATGGAAATACAAAATCTTGTGGTTCAAAAACAACGTTTAATACTTACTAAACCTATGATTTCACCAACGTTTTCGTTGACAGATTCTTCTATGTTTTCTCAGGTTTTGAATGCTTAGTGATACATGCTTCCGCACTCTTTTGATACTTGCTTGGATGTCGAGTATACATGCATTTTGGAGCATCTTTTGAACTTATTTAAACTGTGTCGCATAGTTTTCATTTGTACTTATAACGTTGTAACTTAACTTGTGGTCAATTATCTTTGTAAACTTTGAAACAATCTTTACACTTGAATGGATGCGACATATTTTGGGTCAAACGTCTGTTTTAAAGACTTATGACCAGGTAATGGGACCTACGTAGTCGACGCCGTCACTTGACAATTTGTCGGGGTCGCTACAAGTGGTATCAGAGCCTTGGTTGTAGGGATTTAGAGTTCATTTGTGTCCACCCCGAGTCATAGGGTACATAGGTGAATCTAGACTACAACCGGCATATAGACTGAAGTAGGAATTACTTGACTAATTGTGCATTTATACTCGAACTCTTCTATCATATCTAACTCGTATTCGATCTTGATCTTACGTTGATAAATTTTGTTGATGCGCCACCTTGACTTTATGAAGTAATGTTAAATGCACATGAGAATCAGGGTAATATAATTTCCGGGATTATATTACGGTGATTCACACGGACGTTCCGACATTATGACATAGAGAATTTAAGGCGAGTCAAGGAAAATTTTCTCTACATCATCATTCCCTATCATGATTAGTATTATTGAGAATACTAATCAACGATATTCTTGTGTCTTGAAGGAACAATGCCTCCCCGTCGCGGGCCACGTAATGAAACTTTCGAACAAGCTTTTCAACGCATGATAGCCACCGCCATAGGTGCGGCTATGGATAGTATCTCCTCCGACATCAATAACAACCACAACCACAACAACCATGGAGCCGGTAATTCAAACGAGGGTTGCTCCTACAAAACTTTCATGGGGTGCAAACCTCACACCTTCGATGGGACCGGAGGACCGGTTGTGCTCACCCAATGGTTTGAGCAAACAGAAGCCGTTTTTAGCATAAGCGGTTGTCGGGACCAAGACAAAGTCAAATATTCCACCCACACTTTTGCCGGTATCGCCCTCACATGGTGGAATACGTATGTGCTGTCGGTGGGTATCGATGAAGCTCACACTCTCTCATGGGCCGACTTAAAGAGAAAGATGATCACCGAATACTTTCCGCGCGAAGAGACCCGTAAGCTCGAACACGAACTAAGAACTTTAAAAGCGGTCGGGAATGACTTAAAGGCATATAATCAACGATTTTCTGAGCTATCCTTGATGTGCCCAAACCTCGTGACCCCCGAACCTCTAAGGGTTGAACTTTACATGGATGGTCTTCCCAAGAGCATCAAACAAGGAGTAATGTCATCCAAACCCAGTAATCACCAAGAGGCCCTGAATATGGCCCGTCAATTGATCGAAACGGTAGACGAGATTGAAGTGCCGGCACCTAAAGCCGAGGATGAGTCGGGTGACAACAAAAGAAAATGGGAAGCCCCCCAATCGAGTAACTACAACAACTTTTCCAAGAAATCTCTCACCCCCGTCGGCAAGAAAAGTTATGCCGGGACACGACCTTTTTGCAACAAATGCCACAAGCATCATTTTGGTGAATGTGGCAAGCTAATTTGCCATCGGTGCCAAGGTAGTGGTCATATTGCCAAGTATTGTGGAAGTACCGCCCCCGTCACTCAAAAGGGGCCCGACGCACCAAAGCCGAGTATTTGCTACAAATGTGGCCAATCGGGTCATTTTAGGAATGAATGCCCAAAGAATAAAGCAAAAACCAACGCGCGCCGTTGAACTTACAACATCGACACCTAGGATGCCCGAGACGATGATGGACTAGTCACGGGTACGTTTCTTCACAACAAACCGTATATTTCATACTTATTCGATTCGAGTACCGTTAGACGTTTTATAACCAAGGATTTGACTCGTGATCTTTATATTCCACCTCTTTCCCCCAGATACTACTTAGACAATTTAAGCGACCAACGGAAAAATATTGTGTGCCTATAAATTTTATTGGAGGATATACGTTAAGACTTTTGACTTGACACCTATAGAACTAGGGAGCTCGGAACCTATTCGTTAAAAAAAAAATGTTTCCCCATCATCTTGTATAGATTATTGTAAACTGAGTAATTTTCAGTTGGAAACCGATACCCTCTCCCTCGCATCCATGACCTCATGATTTCTTGCATGAATCCCGTGTGTATTCCAAAACGACCTCCGTTCCGGTTATCATCAATTGGGGGTTAAGTGAGACGATGTCTCCTAAGCCACTTTCCGAACTCGCAACGTTAGTTGTAAATCTCTCTTAGTACCGTTTGATTTATTTAGGGCTCGCCCGTATCCATAAACCTCTTGAACCGCGTATGCAAATTCATATAGACTAATCTGTTATCGTATTTATAGATGACATCTTAACTTATTCAAGTAAAGAAGGAAAACGAACAACATCACCATCTTAAGCTCGAACTTTTGAGAAAAGAGCAACTCTATACCAAAGTCTCTGAGTGAGAATTTTTGTTGAACGAAGTCCAATTTTCTAGACCATGATGTTTATGGTCAGGTCGTTACAATCAATCTCGAAATCAAGCCACATGTAATCAGGAAACTCTCCCAACTCAGACTTGTATTCGTAAAAATATTAGATCTCACCGGTTGTTACCGAAGATTCATTTCTGACTTTTCTCGTGTCACACGACTTTTAAACTCGTTAACTCACTAAGGGAAACTCTAAACCTCTCCGTGTTCGAACCTTGAACGTGATTCTTCACACCAACCTTCCTAGCTAAATTCGTATAGCACTAGATGGAACTCAAACATGGAAATATTTCTACTTGAACGCCGAAAGGCATACTCTCTCGACTCAAAATCAACGTAACTAAAATTCGTTATTTTGCACGAAGAATTCGAATACTAAATTGTGGATCCGATCAACTTTCTCGTCATCACGTACCACACTACATACCTCTGTTATTTCACCGTTACCGTCTGATATTACTGGAAATTAAGATAACACACAATCCAACGATACTTCACTCTTCTTTGACTTAACGCCCTTGTATTTCTGATAATCGGCCAACTATTATTCAACCCCGAACTATACAACCACGTGTACTATCTCGTTTCTCTTTCAGACTTCAACTTTTGACAACTAGAGGCACGTTATGGCAACCTCGAGATGCAAGCTCATCCTATTTTAAGTCCTCATTTCACCCCTATCTTTATCGCTCGCATTTCCGTTTAAAGAAACTCCTTGTAACATTTCTCCATGGATAGAGAAATTCATCATATTACATTAGTATTCGCCACGAGGGTGAATAGTCCTAACGAACATTTTTCGAACCCTAACTGACTTGTTCAAACGTATCTTAATAGATTCTATTCCAACACGGTGTATCTTTGTCAATTATTCCGTATCGAAATACTCGTTTCACTTCTAGTTTTACAAGAAACCTTGGAGACCCGCTTAGACATGAGTACCGCGTACCACCCACAAACAGACGAACCGAACAAACGAACGATTTACGTCTTCGAAAGACATGTTTCAAACTTGCATGGTCGCTTTTAGTAGATCCCTCTTACAACAGTAGTTACCACTCGTGTGTTCACACGCACTTTCCGAAACCCTATATGACCGCTAATGTCATACCCCTATTCGTTGGACCAAAGCATGTGGCAAACAAAACACCGAATCTTAACTCATCCAAGAAACAACAATTGAGATAATCCAAGTCCGAGAAGGGCTCGAGACGACCCGTAGTCGCCCAAAAGAGTCATACCAAACTTAGATGAAAACCTCACAAATCCCAGTGTGTAACCGCGTAATATTGAGAAACCGCACCTTGGAAAGGTGTAATCCATTTTGGGAAATCGAGAAAGGCTATATCCGCAATATCGAACCTTTTGAAACCTTGGGGCGTATTGGAACCGCTTCCTATCGTTTAGAACTTCCGACTCAATTAAGTTTCCGTTTACCCTACATTTCGTGTAACAAACTTAGAAACGTGTCCTGCAGAACAGGAACGTGCAATCCTTCTAGATGCACCAACTATTGATGACAAACTCCTCCTCATAGGAAAAACCGGCTGAACTTGTGGATCGTAAAACCAAGCCCTAATACAACGTAACACCCCGACTATCTGAATTCGTGGAATGTCCAAGAAAGTACCTTCAATCATTCGTAGAGTTACTACACTAAGTCTCGAGTAAGAGACATCGACTATTACTTCCAACTAAATTTCGGGACGAAATTTCTTTTGAGGTGTGGATAATGTAACATCCCGTGATTTTCCGTTTAATTTATTTTAACACCGTCTTTTTTTTATATAATATCTTTCGTTATTCAAATTTGTATCTTTCGTTAACTAACGTTCATAATATTCTCGTTATCTAATTATAAAGTCATCCGTTACTCGAACGTTTTTAAAATATTCGTTGGGTTAATTCCCGCACCCGCTTTGAAACTCGAGGGACCGAGATTGCCAAATGGGCAAACTAGTTGACTAGGTCAACTAGTCAACCCACTTACCACATCCATTCATTTCATCTCCACCTCCCACCTTCATCCTCCTCTTTCTCTCTACTTCCCATTTTTGAACTCAAAACCCTCAAACATAAAATCATCATCTAAATCCGATTGGAGAAGCAAACATCAAAACAAATTACATTTTTGTGATCCTCTCTTCATCCTCTACATTTTGATACCAATATCATCAAGTTTGGGTAACATTTCTAAAACTCTAGATTTCTCTACATTCGTGTTTTTGACTTGAAATGGTGTTAGTTAGTGTCTATGGCTCATTGTGATGTCGTGTATGTAATTCGTATGCTCGATTTGTTGTTTTTGGTGTAACTAGCTTGAATATGAAAATTGCTTGCTTAATCTTTGATTTTGGATGATCAAATGTTGTTAGATTGTTAAAGTGCATGTTTTAAAAGTGTTACTAGTATCATTAGCTTCGTTTTGATGTATAGGTTGATTAAGGAAACTCCAAGAACATGATTAGTGATTTTGTGAACTTGGATTAGGGTTTGATAAGCTTTAGATGAACTTTTGATGCACCAAATGCTATGAAATATTTTAGATAAGAATTTTGTTGCAATGTGGGTATGATTACCTTCGAAACGGCATATCATACATGTAAATTGGTTGCCCGAATCATAAAATGCGTTTTAGAACTTGAAACTTTGATTATGAACGTTTAATGCGGTTTTTGGTTGTTGTTAGTGATGAATTGCTTGATGAAATGTGCTTAGTTGTTTTCCTTGTCAAATTACCTTTCTAATGATATAGGTTATGCGTTTTAAGTGTTTTCGGTGCATGAAATGTGTTATATTGTATTTTTGTTCGTGACTTGGACCATTTTTCTGCAAACTGCATGATTCCCAGGTATTGCGCGCCGCGCATTTACCCGCGCGCCGTGCAGAATCAGAGATCCCAGATGTTTGCCTTCTTGGTTGAGTTCTGACCAGAAATTGCGCTTGGGTGCGCGCCGCGCAACCCAGTGCGCGCCGCGCAAAAGCCCCAGGCCACTCTCTTTTGTTTTTAAATGTCACAAAAATGTTTCCGCTTAACTAAAACTCCGTTTAACATGAAACTTGACTATTAGGCTCTTATATGACTTCTCGTCTTGGGAAAATTGTCGGATACCCGACCCGACCCCGTTGACTTTGACTTTGACCAAGTTTGACTTTTAGTCAAACTTAACCAAACAATTATACGATCGTTCTAACATGCTTAATTACTTGTATCGTGCATGAAACTTGACTAATTGATTCACATGCTACATAATCGAGTCGTAACGAGCTATAGGACTAATTGAACATCTTTGACCGTTTGTGCTTACCGATATTGATATAACCTATATGTTTAGGTCAAGACTAGCTTTGTCTTTGCACGCGTTTACTTGTTGAAGTACTTTATTAACTCTCGCGCTCAAGGTGAGATCATAGCCCCACCTTTTCAACAACTTTTATACTTTTAAATCGTGGGCTGAGAAAACATATACTTTGTTACATCTTGTACTACTTACTTTTATGTTTTGAACACAAGTGTGAAAACAAACATTCCACGTGCGAGTTAGAACAAAAATGCCTCAATTCGATTATCATTAGTTACACTTGCAGGGTGTAAGCGAGAACTTATATTGTGTGGCCATACGGGTTTAACAAACCCTCATTCGGACGGTTCGCTACCGTTATGCGGATGAAATATATTTTTGTGTTTTAGTGTGGGTTCTAGCACTGTGTGATGGGGTAACATTGGTTAAGTTTTGATAATTGAGTGCTCGCGTATAACAACACTTTTGAAATGCAAATGATTTGGATAATCTACGTTATGGAAATACAAAATCTTGTGGTTCAAAAACAACGTTTAATACTTACTAAACCTATGATTTCACCAACGTTTTCGTTGACAGATTCTTTTATGTTTTCTCAGGTTTTGAATGCTTAGTGATACATGCTTCCGCACTCTTTTGATACTTGCTTGGATGTCGAGTATACATGCATTTTGGAGCATCTTTTGAACTTATTTAAACTGTGTCGCATAGTTTTCATTTGTACTTATAACGTTGTAACTTAACTTGTGGTCAATTATCTTTGTAAACTTTGAAACAATCTTTACACTTGAATGGATGCGACATATTTTGGGTCAAACGTCTGTTTTAAAGACTTATGACCAGGTAATGGGACCTACGTAGTCGACGCCGTCACTTGACGATTTGTCGGGGTCGCTACAATATCTTTTTCTTGGTGTCACTCATGTGAGTGGGAAGCAGTATTATCAATAATTTTGTATGCTTCGGTTGCGGTTTTCTTCATAATGGAACCACCAGCTGATATATCGATGTCTTTTCTTGTAGTAATGTCGCATCCTTAGTAGAATATTTGTACTATTTGATAAGTGTCTAAACCATGCTGCGGACATCCTCTCAATAACTTTCCAAATCTTGTCCACGCCTCATATAGAGTTTCATTTGGCTTTTGCGTGAATGTAACAATTTCTCCTTGAAGTGTCACGGCTTTAGATGCCGGAAAGAATTGTTTAAGAAAATTTTCAACTCAAACATCCCATGTATCAATCGCCCCTTCAGGTAACGATTCTAACCAATCTTTGGCTTCTCCCTTTAAAGTCTAGGGAAATAACATGAGATAGATCTGTTCATCCTCTACTTCTATGATTTTGAATAGAGTACAGATCCTATTAAAGGTTCGAAGATGTTCGTTTGGATCTTCCTTCGGCGCACCACTAAATTGGCATTGATTAGTTACCATGTGTAGGATTTGTCCTTTTATTTCATAATCTGGCGCATTAATGTCTGGTTGAGTAATTGCGTGACCTTGGCCAGTGCGTTTAGCCCTCATTCGGTCTTCCATACTTAGAGGTTCCAGATTTTCCATGATTGAATTTGTTGAATCTGAATCACTAGAGGATTCTGATTTAATGGTTTCTTCCTCGACAATCTCTGGATGAGTGATTTGTGGTTCAGGAGGAATGATTAGTGGTTCAGGATCTCCGAATTGTCCCTGAATATCCTCCGGATTCTCAATTGTGAGGTCGCAGCGAGAGGAGAAAGTCCTCTTCCAACAGGGTTGCCCTTCAGAGAAATAAAAAAAGCTCTTCTTGAGTAAACTAAACTTGGTTGTTTCTTTACTCCATTGATATATAACATATGTCTGTCTCCATTTTGTATGGAGGGGTGATGTCGTCTTTGCTCTTCTTGAGTAAACTAGGATTTTTGGTTGTAAATCACTTTCAGCTCATCGGATCATGCAGCTCCAGAAGGAAGTCCGAACTCAAAGCCAGTGTCTGAGCCTTAGTAGACTAGAAGCCAGATAAGGTCTAGCTCTCAGGCAGAAAAAGGATAGCTGAAAGTGGGGAAAGTAGGGCTACTCACATTGATTTACAACCAAAAATCCTATCTTGAAAATGACATCTTCGTGAAATAGAGAAAGCCGCCCCATCTCCAACTGAGGTCTTCTCGCCCGCTGCCAGGAAGATTCGATCCCAACGCCTCGCAAGACCTCTGTACTTTTATATCCACTTCTTTACTAGAGAGAACTCGATTTGAAGCTTTCATTCCGGTCTGGTTCAAAAAATGGATTATCGAAAATTTGAATTGGAGTACTTGGTCGATTAGATGACGATTCTAAAGAAAAATCAACGGCGACAATATTGGCTAAATGTCTTGATCTGGTTACAGGTGGTGAATGTATGAAAGGTGGTGAACGTTTTGCTCGGTGCATTCACTGAATATCTTATTAGTTATAAAGATAAAAATTATATAAGTTATCAAATTAATAGGCTTTTCTGATTTTGCCCACATTTCGAATAGCCAATAGATGCAGCAGGTTGCCAGGACCCTTTAAATCGGAAGCCCACAACTCGCCACTAACAAATCCAACTATTACTACGAACCAGAAAATTTTGGATGTCTATCAATTTAACCGCTTAAAATAATTTTTCGTTCAATTTTAAAGAAAATAAAGAAAATTCTATGTCCTAAAAACTAGAGTGTCGAGAAATAAGAAAGAAAAAGAGCGCGTCGAAAAACGTCGAAAAATAAAAGGTCAAAAAATAATAAAATGCAGCGTCGAAACTTAAAAGTCTAAAAACTAAATATTAAAACTTATGTCTAAAGGTATTAAAGCTTAAAAGGAATTCTATATCCAAAACGGCAATAACTTAATAGGCACTAAAATTTATTGAACTAAAGTGATAAGCGACGTCGTAAATTCTAAAGCGTCAAAATCTTAATCTAAAGAAAAAGCACTTAAGGGATTTTACGGCAAATCCTAAAAATCTAGAAATAAAAATAACTACGGCAAAACTAATCTTAAACTAATTACGAACGATAAATATACAAATTACGATTAAACGATTAAAAGATACAAAATTTAAAAATAAAACTAAAGTTATAAAAGTACAATTTTTATAAAAATATTATTTTTATATTATTATTTTATAAAAGTATTAATTTATATAATTAATAATAATAAAAACACTTAATATTACAAATAAAATTAAAACTAAACTAAATATATTAATTACTAAAACCCTAATTAGGTTAAATATTAATAATAATAAAATTATTAACCCTAATCTGTAATTAATACGTACTAGGTTTGCTGCCAGAGCAGGCTCCGCGAGTGTGGATTTTTTGCTGCCCAAAATCTTCGCGAGTGCGGATGATGCAGATTCAAACGAGCTGCAGTCAGGTTCAACGTTTTATATATATATTTTTTTACTTTTTTAAATTTTAATTTTCTGTTTTTAGTTTTTACAAAATATAACTTAAATAAAACTTATACTTTAACAATTACTTATTAGATTTTTATAATTCTAAAAAAATAAACTTTTTAATTAAAACACCTAAATAGATGTATATATATTTTTTATGTTTTTATATTTTTGTTTTTAATATTTAAAACTTATATTTTTACAAAAATAGATTAAAACTTAATAAAAATCTTTTTTTATAGCGTTTCGCTTCGGCGTTGAATTGTCCCCGGCAGCGGGACCAAAAATACTTGATGTGTGCAGCAGCGTATACGAAATAGTTATATTTTTGTTGCGAAATACTATTAAATATGATACAAATTTATGCAAGTTATTTATTTATTTATAGAGTGGATATACCTAAACCTTGCTACAACACTATAGGCAGTGTACCTTATCGTACAGTAGTGTAGTTTTTAGTAAGTCCGATTCGTCCACAGGGAACTAGCCAAGTTTAACGCTATATTTTTTTTAAACTATATTTGAATATATATATATACATATATATATATATATATATATATATATATATATATATATATATATATATATATATATATATATATATATATATATATATATATATATATATATATATATATATATATAAGTAATATTATTATTATTATAAAAATTGGGGTTTTCTCGTTTAATGACCGGTTTCTCGGTTTTAAAACTTTAGTCACAATTAAAACCTAATGTAAAATATTAAATATACAAATAGCTTAATTTAAAGCGTCAAGTAAATAACGATAATAAAACTGCGATAATTTAAAGTGCGATAAATAAAATGACGATAAATAAAAATGCGATAAGATATAAAATAAAGGAATTATGCTTATTTAAACTTCCGTAATCATGATGTTTGACGTGTTGATTTTAATTTATTACCATGGGTTAATTGTCCTTTGTCCTGGATTATTCAATATGTCCATACGGTTTTTGTCCATAACAGTCCATCAGTCATAAATATAAAGTGTGAGAGTCCTCGTCAAATTATCCTTATACCTGAAGTCACATATTCCAACTAATTGGAGACTCGGACTGTAACAAGGTCTTAATACTTTGTTTAATGAATACACCAGGTTATCGACTGCGTGTAATCCAAGGTTTCAATACTTTGTTAACAATTACACCAATTACCCTTGAATGTAATCTACCCCTATTTCAACGAGTCCATTGAATATTAATCCATTCCCGTGTCCGGTAAAATGAAAAATTATTGGTATTTGTAGATATCCCGCCCACCGTACCCGATTAAGCGTATGTGGTTATTTATAGATACGTCGAATTGTAACCTTTAATATTAAATTAACGAGGTATCTTTTAGTAAATATAAAACCCATTAATAGCCCATAGTCTAATTTCCACAAGTGTCGTTCTTTTGTCCAAACCCCAATTATGGTAGAAAGCCCAATTACCCAATCTTAATATTTAGCCCAACATCACGATTACTTCGGCTTAAATAAGCATAATAATAACTTAGCTACGAGACATTAATTTAAAAAGGTTGAACATAACTTACAATGAGTATTAATCGCGTTGTGTTACACGGACAGAATTTCGACTTACAAACTTACAACATTCGCCACTATAACCTTATTATTATTAAACTTAAATTAAAATTAATATTATAATATATATATATATATATATATATATATATATATATATATATATATATATATATATATATACGTATATAGAAAAGAAAGAAAAGGGGTAATGAATCGATCAGAATGCGCGGCCTTTTATAGGCCCACGTTTCACTGTTGAGCTCCGCGAGTGCGGAGGTTTTCTTCATCACAGCTCCGCGAGTGCGGAGGTCTGGAATCCACCTCATAGATTAAATCCAAAACGTGGGCTGCGTATAATTATAATATATAATAATATATATAACTAATTATATATTATATTATATTCTTGTGCATAGTTGACTTGTAATTTTTGGTCCATTGCGTCGCGCGCTGAAAGTTGGTTCATGTCTCGGTTTTGGATTTTCGAACGCCTTTTCCTACAATTTAATATCTTGTACTTTGTGTTTCACGGCTTGTATTCTTGTATTTTTTAGACGTTTTTCATCAATGATTTGAACCACTTGGATTGTACTTTGTACTTTTTAGCTTTTTGGTCATTTGCGTCTTCAATTCGTCGAATCTGTCTTTTGTTTTCACCCATTAATATTTAAACGAATATCACTTGTAAATAGAACAATTGCAACTAAAAGCTTGTCTTTCTTGAGGGATAATGCTATGAAATATATGTTCGTTTTTAGCATTATCAAGTGTTTATTCAAAAATTGATCCGAGGTCCGGTTATCACCAACTTAGGGTCAAGGAATCCGATATTCCTAAGAATGCTTTTCGTACTCGTTATGGGCACTATGAATTTTGTGTCATGCCTTATGGCTTAACTAATGCTCCCGCCGTGTTCATGAATCTTATGAATCGTGTATGCAAACCATATCTCGACAAATTTGTCATTGTTTTCATTGACGACATCTTAATCTACTCAAAGAGTGAAAAAGAACATGAGCAGCATTTGCGCATAATTCTTGAACTCTTACGAAAGGAACAACTCTACGCTAAGTTTTCAAAGTGCGAGTTTTGGCTCAAAACCGTACAATTCCTCGAACATGTTGTTGATAGTAACGGAATACATGTCGATCCAGCTAAGATTACCTATATTCAATACTGGGAGATACCAAAGACTGCGAAGCATATTTGTCAATTTTTGGGACTTGCCGGTTATTATCGAAGATTCATAAAAGATTTTTCCCTCCTTGCTAAATCCCTTACAAAGTTAACTCACAAAGGGAAGAAGTTTGAGTGGTCCAAAGAACAGGAATCTGCATTTAAGGTTCTGAAGGAGAAATTGACCACAGCTCCGATTCTATCTTTACTTGAAGGCCCTGACGATTTTGTTGTTTACTGCGATGCCTCAAAGCAAGGCTTTGGTTGTGTTTTAATGCAACGTGAAAAGGTTATTGCCTATGCATCTAGACAGTTGAAGAAACATGAGAAGAACTATACCACACATGACCTGAAATTAGGAGCCATGGTATTTGCACTAAAGATGTGGAGACATTGCCTCTATGGGGTTAGAATCACTGTGTATACCGATCATAAAAGTCTTCAGCATATCTTTGACCAGAAGCAATTAAACATGAGGCAAAGGCGTTGGATTGAGTTATTAAATGACTACGATTGTGAACTTCGATATCATCCTGGCAAAGAAAATGTAGTTGCCGATGCCCTTAGTCGAAAAGACAATGTTAGACGTGTTCGCGCTTTAAACCTGAAAATCAAATCGAATCTTATATCACGAATCTATGAAGCTCAACTTGAAGCTATTAAACCAACACTTATCGAAGGTGAAGAACCTATTGGTTTCAAGAACCAACTCCAAGTGAAAGCTAATGATACATGGTACTTTGGTAACAGAATTTGGGTTCCTCGCTTCGGTAATCTCTGTGATCTAGTCTTGGACGAAGATCATAAGACTAGGTACTCTATTCATCCCGGTTCCAATAAGATGTACCATGATGTGAAGGAATTCTACTGGTGGCCTAACATGAAAGCTGACATTGCTACTTATGTTAGTAAGTGTCTCACTTGTTTGAAAGTCAAGGCTGAAAATCAAAATCCTTCTGGTCTGTTGACACAACCCGATATCCCGCAGTAGAAGTGGGAATGTATCACTATAGATTTATTACTAAGTTGCCTAAGACTTCAAACGGTAACGATACTATTTGGGTCATAGTTGATCGTCTTACTAAATCTTCACATTTCTTACCGATCAAGGAAACCGACAAGATGGAGAAATTATCACAACTCTATATTAAAGAAATTGTCTCACGTCATGAAGTTCCTATCTCAATTATTTCTGATCGCGACAGTCGGTTCGTTTCTAGATTCTGGAAAACTTTGCAATCTGTTCTTGGAACTCAACTCGACATGAGTATAGCCTATCATCTGCAAACTGATGGTCAAAGTGAACGAACCATCCAAACAATGGAAGATATGCTACGTACTTGTGCAATCGATTTCGGCAAAGGTTGGGATAGGCACTTGCCTTTAGTTGAATTTTCCTATAACAACAGCTATCATTCAAGTATTAAGGCTGCACCTTTTGAAGCCTTATACGGACGGAAATGTAGATCCCCATTGTGCTGGGATGAATTAGAGGACAGACATTTAACTGGTCCTGAAATTATTCATGAAACTACTGAAAAGATCGTTCAGATTAAGAAATGATTAGAAACTGCCCGCAGCCGACAAAAGAGCTATGCCGATAAGCATCGGAAGGATATAGAATTCCAAGTTGGAGATAAAGTCATGTTGAAAGTATCCCCTTAGAAAGGTGTCATCCGCTTCGATAAACGAAGTAAACTCAGTCCACGATATGTTGGACCTTTCACAACTCAAAGAGTCGGTCCCGTGGCGTACCGATTGGAACTACCAACTGAACTTAGCCAAGTACATGATGTGTTTCATGTCTCGAATCTTAAAAAGTGTATTGCTGATGACACACTTGTTATTCCTTTGGATGATATCCACATTGATGAGCAAATGCACTTCATTGAAGAACCTATAGAAATCATGAATGAAGAGGTCAAACAAACATGTAAAAGCAACATACCTATCGTTAAAGTCCGTTGAATTCGCGTAGAGGCCCCGAATATACCTGGGAACGTGAAGACCAAATGAAACAGAAATATCCCCATCTCTTCTCAACCGCTGATGCATCCGAGAAGTCTACCTAAAACTTCGGGATGAAGTTTTTATTAATGGAGAGGTACTATAACAACCCTCGCTTTTCGACTTCTGAAATTACTGAAATGACCCTAGGGTTTACTGCCCGACTATACGTATTAATTATTTAAGGGTTTTTATATACACAATCGATTTAACGTTGACCAAATAATAAACTTTTAGTCGACACTCACTGCTAATTAAAATTTATGCATTTCTGTAATATTATAACTATTAATCTATAAGTAATAAATAAAAAGTGACATTTACATAAATAATAAAATAATTGGGAACTAAATAAAAAATAAATACAAGTCATGAATTAGTAAAAAGAAAATAATACTTATCATGTAGTAAACGTAAAAAAAAAAGATAATAATAATAATAGTAGTAATAATAATAATAATAATAATAATAATAATAATAATAATAATAATAATAATAATAATAATAATAATAATAATAATAATAATAATAATAATAATAATAATAATAATAATAATAATAATAATAATAATGAGACTAAAGAATCTTAAACAATTACATCATTATTTTGACTACAAATAAAATATATATATATATATATATATATATATATATATAAATATATATATATATATATATATATATATATATATATATATAAACTAGTACCACCTATTGTTGACTAAAAGAATCATAAAATAAAATAAAATCATAAATTAGAACATCCTTATGTTGAATAACACTCTAATACTTGCATTATATAAACACCCCTAGACTCCTAGTTTCTCATTCACAAATCACACCAAAATCCCCTCTCTAAAAACTTGAAGAAGTCTTGAGGTAACTTTCTTTTCATTTTCTTATTTATTTTTATTCATTTTATTTATTTCTTGTATTTTGTTTAGCCAATTATTATTTTAAATTGTTAATAAATATTCACATCAGTAGTATTTGTTTGAAAATTATTTAGAAAAGTAGTTGTACTTATAAAAATAATTATGATAAGTTTTGGAATATTATTTTTAATTAATTACCAATTAAGTACTAATTAAACACGAAAACCATATAAAATTCGTAATAAAATATTAAATAGTAATAAAAATAATTATAATTTTTTTTTGAGATTATTATACTTTTATGAACAAGGGAAAATTATAAAAATTAAATAAATGGGTCGATTAGTATTTAAATAGAATTTACTTTTGCATTATTATAAATCGAGAGAAATAATTAAAGAAAATACAAAATAAATACAAATGTGTATTAAATCTATTTTTATAAAAAATTTTATATGATTAGTAGCATCACTAGATACTATAAAAAAATATAAAAATTAATTTTAAATTATTTTTCCTATTTATTTAATTATAGGCCGATTAGAATGGTTAAATAATTAGAAAACATTAAATAAATAATATTTCGGTATAAAATTTGACTTAATAATTTTTATAACATTTTTACAGAATATATAACCTGTAAAAAATATAAAATTATTTATTTAGGTCAATTTGATAGTTATTACCTAATTAATTATGATTTAATCTAAACCGAGAACATATGTAAAGAAAAACGGAAATAAATATAAAAACTTGGAAAAATTATTTTTGTAAATGTTTCTACTGATTCATATGCCTAACTAGAGTTATAAAAATTATGAACATAATTTTTAGGTGACTAATGGAATTAATCAACAAATTAAATCGTATATGTATATAATTTAGCTAAACTAATTAAATACATATAAATACATTAATATTATATTATTACTATTATTATAAAACATCATTATAATACTTATAATAACTAATTAATTCGTTTCCCTATTATACTAAAGAATTAAAAAAATTAAAAATCAATAATAAAGAATAATACTTATATTATAAGATTATAACATACATGATAATGTGAAATTACTCGAACGTCAATGCTACTTATGGCCTAGGGTAATTCTTGGTACCATTATGGGATGCTTGTGGATCTCAAATTCCGAGACTTAGATTCTGGTTAAGAGATCCTGGGCCGACCGGTAACAATAGATCATTCAAGTTACCCGGCGGTGGCATAGATGTTTGGGTATGGTGCACAATATCAAACCCGACTATAGTAATCATACACTCACTAAGTGAACAACACTTAGTCACTTACACACTTAATAAGTGGTGTACTTATTAAGAACAACTCACTAGTGTTCAACACTAACTTACTAAAAATGGAACTTACTAAGAATGGAAACTTAGTAAAAAAAGCTACACTAAAACACTTGCATACTTAAACTTGAACTTGGGCAAACATTTAACTACTCTTAAATGTCATTAGGTTGACTTTCTGCTCACATTCATCCAACTCTTCTATTTCGAGGAATAACAAACTCTTCTCCTACTTACTAAGGTGAACTTCATAGCCCAACTTACTATTGCGCAATTTATTTAAACTTACTGAGGGTGAGACACATGCTACTTTTAATATTTATAATTTAGACACAAGTACCAACTATTAAACTGTGCTATACCTGGCTATGTCCTGCAAGTCCCCACTGTGATATTTTTAATTGCTTTTACATAACGCATTCTTAATTATTGGGGGTAGGCCTATCGGGAGTAACGTCCCCGATACATTTGACCAAGTCATTGTATTACTTAATAATGATTCAAACCGACAAGGACAGTACAACTTGTCATGGGGCAAACTTTGAAACTGTTTAGTCTAAATATCACAAACTTGGCACTACTTTTAGATCACTGCGAGATCTACTTTTATAAATAAAAATCTTGTGGTGTAAACAACGGTCAACTATTTTGTTAAACCTATGAACTTCACTCAACCTTTTTGGTTGACACTTTAGCATGTTTTGTCTCAGGTTACGATTGATCAGCTTACTCTTATCAGTGTGATGTTACTTGGATTCTAGGACTTGAAGAAAGAGTCACATTTATTATTTATGCATTTATTACATTCTTGTAATTTCAATTCTTGTAACGACATTCTGTAACATCCCGCATTTTTCCGTTAAATTTAATTTTTAACACCGTCTTTTTTTTCGTATCCTTTGTTATCTAAATTCGTACCTTACGATAACAAACGTTCTTAATGTTTTCGTTATTTAATTATAACATCACTCGTTTACTCGAGCGTTTTTAAAATATTCGTTTAGTTAATTCCCGCAGCCGCTTTGAAACTCGAGGGACCAAAGTTGCAAAGGGGCCTAACTAGTTGACTAGGTCAACTAGTCAAACCCCACCATCACCACTCATTCACTCTTCACCTCCCACCTCTCTTTTTCTCTCTAGCAACAAAACCCCATTTTCATCTTCATCAAAGATTCATCATCCAAATCCGAATCAAGAAGCAAACATCAAAACAAATTACATCTTCGTGATCCTCTCTTCATCCTCTACATTTTGGTACCAATTTCATCAAGTTTGGGTAACTTTTTAAAAATACTAGATTTCTCTAAATTCGTTTTATATACTTGAAATTGTGTTAATTAGTGTCTATGGCTCAAGTATAACATGAATATATGTTTTGTTTGCTCGATTTGTTGTTTTTGGAGTAACTAGCATGAACTTGAAATGGGTGTACTTAATCCTTGATTTTGGTTGATTAAATGTTGTTTAAATGTTAAAGTTCATGTATTAAATGTGTTACTATCATCATTAGCTTCATTTTGATGTGTAAGTTTATTTAGAAAAGCTTCATTTACAAAATGGTTGAATTCATGATTTTGATTAGGGTTTGATGAACTCTAAAATGAACTTTTGATGCTTTGAATGCCATGAAATGTTATTAGTAAGTGTTTAGTTGTAATGTATGTTTCATTACCTTCAAAACGGCATATCATATGTGTGAATTGGATTCCCGAATCTTAAAATGCGTTTTATGAACTTGAAACCTTGATTTTGAGCGTTTAATGATCATTTATTGAGGTTTTCATTATTGTTAATGATGAAATTGATTGATGAAATGTGTTTAGTTGTATTCCTCTTTAAATTACCTTTCAAACGATATAAGATACGTATTTTAAATGTTAACGAGTCAAAAGTTATGGTTGGTTGAAGTTGAAATCGTCTAAGTGATAAACTGCCCCAGAATGGCTGATACAGATGCAGATGCGGTGCATCTGCCTCAGATGCGGCGCATCTGAGGCAGACTGCCCAAAAATCTCCGTTTTCGTTTAATTCTAGCTAAGCTATGCACCCCCGATTGATATGAAACTTGGCCAACATGCTTATACATGACTTCTAAGCTCAGGAAAATAGTTCGGGACCCGACCCGACCCCGTTAACTTTTCGTTGACTTTGACCAAGTTTGACTTTTAGTCAAACTTAACAAAACACTTATGCAATTGTTCTAACGTGCTTTTATACTTGATTCTTGCATGAAACTTGATAACGTGACTCACATGCTATATATTCGAGTCGTAACGAGCCATAGGACTAATTGAACACATTTCGCCCGACCTTGTGTCGTAACCGGTTAATTGATATAACTTACTTGTTTAGGTCAATGCTAAACAACTTCCATGCACACGTTTACTTTGTGAAATACATTTATACTTGTGCACTCGAGGTGAGATCATAGTCCCATCTTTCAACAACTTTTATACTTTTAAATCATGGGATGAGAAACATATACAGTTTTATACTACATACTTTATACTTTGAACACAAGTACGAAAACAAACATTCCACAGCGAGTTAGAACAAAAAGCCTCAATTCGATTATCATTAGTTACACTTGCAGGGTGTAAGCGAGAACTTATATTATGTGATCACATGGGCTTGACGAGTATTATTCGGATGGTTCGCTACAGTTAGCGGATGAAATATATTTTCGGGTTAGTGTATGTTCTAACACTACGCAACAGGGTGCAAAACAGTTAAGTCTTGATAATTGGGTGCTCGCGAACAAACTTTTGGAATGCAAACGATTTAGATAATCAACGTTATGGAAATACAAAATCTTGTGGTTCAAAAACAACGTTTACAAACACCTATGATTTTACCAACATTTTTCGTTGACAGTTTTCTATATGTTTCTCAGGTTCATGAATGGCTATTTGATACATGCTTCCGCGTACACTCATACTTGCTTGGGGTCAAGCATACATGCATACACTCTGATTACTTGCTTGAAGTCAAGCATACATACATACATACGCTAGCGATAGCACTTTTGGATTCAAACATATTGTTTACATACTTACGCTATTTATAGCAACCGTGATTTTCAACTTATTATGTCGAAAGTTATTTCATTATACTTTATAACTTTTGTAAACTTAAACTTATTGTCAAACCGTTTAGTAAACTAAACTTTGCAAGTCTTGTGCGATTCAAATGAATGCGACATAATTTTGGTCAAACGAGTCTCATATAGGGACTACGACCACGTAACGGGACCTAAGTTAGCGGCGCCGTCAATGAGGAATTTGTCGGGTCACTACAGATGGTATCAGAGCGTTGGTTGTAGGGATCTAGGATGTGCGTTAGTATGTCTGACAGAGTCGTTAGGACGCATTAGTGAATCTTGACTACAACCGAATAGTTAGCCATTGCATTCTGACATACATTTGCTATAGATAGCACTTACTTAACTACTTGTGCATATACTTGAATCATTCTTAGGCAAACTTTTTATTGGTACCAAATTTTCATCATACGAATCCGTATTCTGCCACTTTTTGGTAACACACGTAAATTCAAGATTCATATGCGTATGGATGACGACGACTTCATTAGTCACACTTATTCGGGAACTCTGTCTCCCACATTGTTATTCGCCACCATCTCAACTTACTATCAGTGTCACACCGGTGTTCCTTACTATCTACCACTTCTTGTTACTACCATCACTACTCTAGGTGAGTATCATCATCAATACTTATCACTACGGTTGCGTACTACTCGTTATCATGATTCGTTGCACTTCTCGTACCGAAATACATTATTGTTTGACTCGAACCACTTTGACGTGAACAATCATTTATACATTTCCCTCGGGAAACGCATCTTTAGAGTTGTACAAATTCTTTCGATTCAATACGAGTCACGTTAGAGACGTCGTTACACTTTTTTCATTTTAAATCTTCACGATCACCCGAACTTGATTTTATGGAGTGATGTGGGAATGGAGGTATGAGTTAGCATAATATAACGACGCTCGATCAACGTGATTGTATTATGGTAAGCCATACCAAAGTTCTAATGACTCGTGATGGTGATTGGACTCGATCAACCTAATCACCACCATGTGCCATGTACATGAATTCATTTTTCTAGTTGGATATCCGAAAACTCCAAGAATACTGATAACAATCATACCAGGGACACATCTTCGATTATTGTCGAACCATATTTATGCTTCCGAATGAATGACAAATTCTTTCGACTTCAAACATATGTTATTGATAATGCTAAAAACGAACATATATTTCATAGCATTATTCCTCAAGAAAGACAAGCTTTTAGTTGCAATTGTTCTATTTACAAGTGATATTCGTTTAAATAATAAAAGGTGAAGACAAAAGACAGATTCGACGAATTGAAGACGCAAACGACCAAAAAGCTCAAAAGTACAAAAGACAATCAAAAAGGTTCCAATTATTGATAAGAAACGTCTCGAAATTACAAGAGTACAAGATTCAAAACGCAAAGTACAAGATATTAAATTGTACGCAAGGACGTTCGAAAATCCGGAACCGGGACCAGAGTCAACTCTTAACGCTCGACGCAACGGACTAAAAATTACAAGTTAACTATGTATATAAATATAATATAATATATAATTAATTATATTATATATATATTATATTTATAAATAAAAACCGTCGGCAGAGAAAGACTCCAAGGGACTGAGCTGTAAATTCATTCTCCGCGACTCGCGGAGTTTGAAGAGGATTTCACCGCGAGTCGCGGAGCCCCAAAAGTCGACTTTTCCTATAAAAGCAACCGAATTCTGATCGCAATTCATCAATCTTTTTCTTCTTCTTATCATACGTAAATTATATATATATATTTATAATTTATATTTTAATTTTAATTATAATTCTAATAATAAGGGTATGTTAGCGAATGTTGTAAGGGTGTAAGTCGAAATTCTGTCCGTGTAACGCTACGCTATTTTTAATCATTGTAAGTTATGTTCAACCTTTTTACATTAATGTCTCGTAGCTAAGTTATTATTATGCTTATTTAAAACGAAGTAATCATGATGTTGGGCTAATTACTAAAATTGGGTAATTGGGCTTTGTACCATAATTGGGGTTTGGACAAAAGAACGACACTTGTGGAAATTAGACTATGAGCTATTAATGGGCTTTATATTTGTTTAACTAAATGATAGTTTGTTAATGTTAATATAAAGATTTACAATTGGGCGTCCCTATAAATTACCATATACACTCGATCGGACACGATGGGCGGGGTATTTATATGTACGAATAATCGTTCATTTAACCGGACACGGAAATGGATTAATAGTTAATAAACTTGTTGAAACAGGGGTGAATTACATTCAAGGGTAATTGGTGTAATTGTTAACAAAGTAGTAAAACCTTGGTTTACACGCAGTCGATAACCTGGTGTATTCATTAAACAAAGTATTAAAACCTTGTTACAATTCGAATCCCCAATTAGTTGGAATATTTAACTTCGGGTATAAGGATAATTTGACGAGGGCACTCGCATTTTATATTTATGACTGATGGACTGTTATGGACAAAAACCAGACGGACATATTAAATAATCCAGGACAAAGGACAATTAACCCATGGGCATAAAACAAAAATCAACACATCAAACATCATGATTACGGAAGTTTAAATAAGCATAATTCTTTTATTTCATATTTAATTTCCTTTATTTTATATTTAATTGCACTTCTAATTATCGCACTTTTATTTATTGTTATTTAATCGCGCTTTTAATTATCGTACTTTTTAATTATCGCAATTTTATTTTATCGCACTTTTATTATTCGCAATTTCATTATCGTTATTTACTTTATGCTTTAAATTAAGTCTTTTATTTATTTAATATTTTACATTAGGTTTTAACTGCGACTAAAGTTTTAAAATCGACAAACCGGTCATTAAACGGTAAAAACCCCCCTTTATAATAATAATATTACTTATATATATGTATTTGTATTTTTATAAAAGTAAACTAATATAGCGTTAAGCTTTGTTTAAAAGATTTCCCTGTGGAACGAACCGGACTTACTAAAAACTACACTACTGTACGATTAGGTACACTGCCTATAAGTGTTGTAGCAAGGTTTAAGTATATTCATTCTATAAATAAATAAATATCTTGTGTAAAATTGTATCGTATTTAATAGTTTTTCCTAGTAAAATATAAACTATTTCGTATCCCTTAGCTTTGACATCAGTTATACGTTTATACTATCTTGTTTTCGCACAGTTTTATCGACGAACTACAATATACTTGTTATGCTCACATCGAGGCGGAAACTTCTCTCGCATTACACTCGTATTTCCGAATAGGGAAATCTTTTATTCTAAATTCTCAATGGAGAGAGAGACTCTTTACATTATACTAGTATTCGCCACGAGGGTGAATAGTCCTAACGAACGTTTTTCAGAAATCGATAAGAAACTTGTTCTAACAAACATTTTCAAGTCCTAACAAACTTGTTCAAATATACCTTAAATAAATGTACCTCGTTTCGGATCGAGATTATCATTCCAATTAGTAATTTCAATTTGCGATTATAATTTTAAGTTAGTTGTAGTAATAAGGTTAGGTTAGTCAAGTATTTTTAAGTTTTTATAAGTTTCTTTTATTTTTTTTCGTCACCTTTTATTTTTCAACCATTTTTCTTTTTCGACCTTTTTCGACGAACTCTTTTTCTTTCTTATTTCTCGCTATTCTAATTTTTAGGACATAGATTTTTATTCTACTTCTTATCTAAATTTATTAAAATTACGAAAATTTATTTTAAGTGGTTAAATTGATAGACATCAAAATTTTCTGGTTCGTAGTAATAGTTGGATTTGTACGTGGACCGGGTTATTGGAGCCAAACAGTCCTCAATTATATTGAGACCAAACGAATCCTGCCCCTCTGCTGCATCTTTTGGCTATTCGAAACGTGGGCAAAATCAGAAAAGTCTATTGGTTGGATAACTTATTATAATTTTTCTTTCCTTTTAAAAACTAATAGGATATTCAGTGAATACACCGAGCAAGACGTTCACCACCTTTTGTACGTTCACCACCTGTAATTAGATCAAGACATTTAGCAAATATAACCGCCGTTGATTTTTCTTTAGAATCGTCATCCAGTCGACCAAGTACTTCAGTTCAAATTTCCGATAATCCATTTTTTGAACCCAACCTTTCAATTGAGAATCCGGAAAATATTCAGGAACGGTTCGTAGATCCTGAACCATTAAACTTTCCTCCGGAGCCACCAATCATTCAAACAGAGATTGTTGAGGAACGAACCATTAAATCAGAATCATCTAGTGATACCGATTCAATAAATTCAATTATGGAAAATCTGGAACCTTTAAGTATGGAAGACCGAATGAGAGCTAAACGCACTGGCCAAGGTCACGCAATTACTCATCCAGACATTAATGCGCCAGATTATGAAATCAAAGGACAAATTCTACACATGGTGACTAATCAATGCCAATTTAGTGGTGCGCCGAAGGAAGATCCAAATGAACATCTACGTACCTTTAATAGGATCTGCACACTATTTAAAATCCGAGAAGTGGAGGATGAACAGATATATCTCATGTTATTTCCCTGGACTTTAAAGGGAGAAGCCAAAGATTGGTTGGAATCGTTACCTGAAGGGGCGATCGATACATGGGATGTTTTAGTTGACAAATTTCTTAAACAATTCTTTCCTGCATCTAAAGCCGTAAGACTTCAAGCAGAAATTGTTACGTTTACACAGAAACCAAATGAAACTCTATATGAGGCGTAGACTAGATATGGAAAGTTGTTAAGAGGATGTCCGCAACATGGTTTAGACACCTGTCAAATAGTACAAATATTCTACCAAGGATGCGACATCACTACAAGGAAAGACATAGATATAGCAGCTGGTGGTTCTATTATGAAGAAAACCGAAACTGATGCTTACAAAATTATTGATAATACTGCTTCCCACTCACATGAGTGGCACCAAGAAAAAGACATCGTTAGATCATCTAAAGCAGCTAGAGCCAATTCTAGCCATGACTTAGATTCCATTTCCGCAAAGATAGATGCTGTGGAGAGACGAATGGAAAAGATGACTAAAGATATTCACTCAATACGAATTAGTTGTGAGCAGTGTGGAGGACCACATTTGACAAAAGATTGTCTCAGTATTGAATTAACAATGGAACAAAGAGAGAATATTTCATACATAAACCAAAGGCCTGGAAATAATTATCAGAATAATTATCAACCGCCAAGACCGATTTACAATCAAAACCAGAATTATAACCGAAATATTCCATACAACAACCAACAAGGTCCTAGCAATCAACAAATATCCAATAATACTTACAACCAGCAAAGACCTAATTTTCAAAACAAACCACCACAACAAACCGATGATAAAAAGCCGAATTTAGAAGATATGATGACGAAGCTAGTTGAAACTCAAACGCAGTTTTTCACATCTCAAAAACAAACCAATGAACAAAATGCTCAAGCATTTAGAAATCAACAAGCTTCTATTCAAAATCTGGAACAAGAATTGAGTAACCTAGCAAGGTTAATAGGTGAAAGAAAACCGGGAAGTCTACCTAGTGATACAAATGCTAACCCCCGGAATGAAACAGCTAAAGCCATTACCACAAGAAGTGGCACAACACTTAAACCACCGGAAATACCTGTAACTTCTGATGAAACTATTCCTACTCCACAAGAACCACAACCTGATCAAGATAAGGAAAAAGAACCGGTAGTTGAGAAGGTTAATGAAGATAACACAGTTAAGGATAAACCTTATGTTAAACCATACCAACCACCACTTCCTTACCCGAGTAAAATGAAGAAAGAAAAACTTGAAGCCGAGCAATCCAAATTCTTGGATATGTTTAAACAGATAAATGTAAATCTTCCTTTCATTGATGTGATTTTAGGAATGCCTAGATATGCTAAATTCTTGAAAGATCTAATCTCAAATAGAAAGAAAATGGAAGAACTCTCGGCTGTTACTATGAATGCTAATTGTTCAGCAGTGCTGTTGAATAAAATACCAGAAAAACTATCTGATCCAGGAAGTTTCACAATTCCATGTTTTCTGGGTAGTCTTAGTTCAATAGAAGCATTGGCAGACTTAGGTGCTAGTATAAATCTAATGCCGTATTCACTATACACTAAACTAGACCTTGGAGAATTGAAACCAACCAGAATAAGCATACAACTAGCCGATAGATCAATAAAATATCCTAGAGGGATAATGGAGAACATGCTAGTTAAAGTTGGTACTTTAGTATTTCCAGTAGATTTTGTTGTTCTGGACATGGAAGAAGATTCTCAAGTTCCTCTCATATTAGGAAGACCATTCTTAAACACGGCTAAAGCAATGATAGACGTGTTCGGTAAGAAACTGACCCTAAGTATAGAGGATGAGAGTGTTACCTTTTCAGTTGATAGAGCAATGCAACAACCACAATCTGCAGATGATACATGTTATTATATTCAAACTATAGATGCACATGCAGAATTATTAGAAGAATTTCCAGAATTACAAGGAACAGGAGAATGTTCTTTAGGAGAAGGTAATGAACCAATTGATGAAGCTGAAATGTTAGCTACACTTATAGCTAATGGATATGAACCAACAACAGAAGAAATTCAAATGCTAAAAGAAGAAGACAGATATCGATACAAATCATCGATAGAAGAACCTCCGAAATTAGAGTTAAAGCCACTTCCAAACCATTTGGAATACGCTTATTTACATGGTGAATCTGAATTACCTGTAATAATATCGTCTTCTCTTACTGAAAATGAGAAATCACAACTCATTTCTGTGTTGAAAGCTCATAAACCAGCCATTGCATGGAAGATTCATGATATTAAAGGAATAAGTCCTTCGTATTGCACACATAAAATCCTTATGGAAGAAGGTCATAAAACGTATGTGCAACGCCAACGAAGACTAAATCCTAATATGCAAGATGTAGTTAAGAAGGAGATTATTAAACTGCTAGATGCAGGTTTGATATATCCAATTTCTGATAGTCCATGGGTAAGCCCAGTTCAATGCGTACCTAAGAAGGGTGGCATGACTGTCATTACAAATGAAAAAAATGAGCTTATTCCTACTAGGACTGTAACAGGATGGCGTGTATGTATTGATTATAGAAAATTAAATGACGCCACCAGAAAAGATCACTTTCCCTTACCTTTCATAGATCAAATGTTGGAAAGATTAGCCGGAAATAGTTACTATTGTTTTCTAGATGGATTTTCCGGATATTTTCAAATTCCAATAGCACCCGAAGATCAAGATAAAACCACATTCACGTGCCCTTATGGTACTTTTGCTTACAAACGCATGCCATTTGGACTTTGTAACGCCCCTGCAACCTTTCAAAGGTGTATGATGGCGATTTTTCACGACATGATAGAAGAATGCATGGAAGTATTCATGGATGACTTTTCAGTCTTCGGTTATACATTTAAATCATGTCTAATTAATCTGGAACGAATGCTAATTAGATGCGAACAATCAAATCTAGTACTTAATTGGGAGAAATGCCATTTCATGGTTAAAGAAGGCATCGTTCTTGGACATAAAATTTCAAAAGAAGGAATTGAAGTGGATAGAGCTAAAGTAGATGTAATTGCTAAACTTCCACATCCCACCAATGTTAGAGGAGTTAGGAGTTTTCTAGGGCATGCCGGTTTTTACCGACGTTTCATAAAAGATTTTTCTAAAATTGCCACTCCTATGAATAAACTCCTAGAAAAGGATGCGCCATTCATCTTTTCAGATGAGTGTATCAAATCTTTTAATATTCTTAAAGAGAAACTCACTAATGCGCCGATCATAATAACACCAAATTGGAATCTACCATTTGAACTAATGTGCGATGCAAGTGATTTTGCAATGGGAGCCGTTTTAGGACAAAGGATTGAAAAACGATTTCAACCTATATATTATGCTAGTAAGACGTTACAAGGAACACAAACGAACTATACAACTACTGAAAAAGAACTCCTTGCTATTGTCTTTGCTTTTGACAAATTTCGATCATATCTCGTTCTAGCAAAAACGGTGGTCTATACCGACCATTCTGCTCTTAGATACCTATTTTCGAAACAAGATGCTAAACCAAGATTAATCCGTTGGATCTTACTCTTACAAGAGTTTGATATTGAAATCCGAGATAAAAGAGGAGCAGAAAATCTCGCCGCTGATCATCTTTCTCGTCTTGAAAATCCCGAATTAGAAGTTCTAAATGAATCAGCCATACAAGACAACTTTCCTGATGAATATCTATTGAAGATAGATTATAATGAAATCCCATGGTTTGCAGACTATGCAAACTATTTAGTATGTGGATTCCTTGAAAAAGGATTATCGTACCAAAGACGAAAGAAATTCTTCAGTGATATAAAACACTATTTCTGGGAAGATCCACATCTGTTTAAAAGTTGTCCCGATGGAATAATACGCCGATGTGTATTTGGAGATGAAGCTAGTAAAATATTAAACCATTGTCACACAGGACCAACAGGAGGGCATTATGGGCCTCAACTAACAGCAAGAAAAGTTTATGAAGCTGGATTCTATTGGCCTACAATTTACAAAGACGCACACCTTCTTTGCAAATCCTGTGATGCATGTCAAAGGGCCGGAAAAATAAGTCAACGTGATGAAATGCCACAAAATGTCATCCAAGTATGTGAAGTATTTGACATTTGGGGTATTGACTTTATGGGTCCATTTCCAAAATCTCATAATAATCTATATATACTCGTAGCCATTGATTATGTATCTAAATGGGCGGAAGCACAAGCTCTCCCAACTAACGATGCACGAGTTGTAGTCAACTTTTTAAAACGTCTTTTTGCAAGGTTTGGAACACCGAAAGCTTTAATAAGTGATCGGGGTACTCATTTCTGTAATAATCAACTTGAGAAAGTTCTTAAAAGATATGGAGTAACTCATAAAATCTCCACCGCATATCATCCACAAACAAGTGGACAAGTTGAAAATACCAACCGAGCTTTAAAACGTATTCTAGAGAAAACCGTAGGATCAAATCCGAAGGAATGGTCCATTAAATTGGAGGATGCACTCTGGGCTTTTAGAACAGCCTACAAAACTCCAATTGGAACCACACCTTTTAGACTTGTTTATGGAAAAGCATGTCATCTTCCAGTAGAAATTGAACACAAAGCATTTTGGGCTTTGAAGACATGTAATCTTGATTTACATGAAGCTGGACGTCTACGATTAAGTCAACTAAACGAATTAGAAGAATTAAGACATGAAGCATACGAAAATTCGTTAATCTATAAAGAAAGAACGAAGAAATGGCATGATAAAAGAATCAGAAGTTCAAAAGAATTTAAAGAAGGAGACAGAGTTCTTCTTTTCAATTCACGATTCAAGCTATTTCCTGGAAAATTGAAATCAAGATGGTCTGGACCATTCATAGTCAAAAGAGTTTTCCCATACGGAACGATAGAATTAATAAATTCAAATGGGATTGAATTTAAAGTTAATGGTCACAGAGTTAAACATTACATACATGGTCCGATGGAAGTCGACAACGAAGTTAATCACAATTTCGACACCACAGCTAACTAAGTGTGGGGAGAATCAAGTCTTTAAAGGATAATATGTATTTCTGTTAGAGTTAGATTGTCTGTTTTCGTGTAGTTCTCGAAAATGGAACCCGAATGGTCTTTCCCTAGCAGACCCTAAAGAACTAGTCTTCTCCCCCCATTCTGAATTTTTATTTTTTTTAGGTTTTTACAAAATGAAGACTGCCTGTGAACTAAACCATGGTCTAATGCTACACGCTTTGATCACTAAACGTAATAATGACATACTACCAAGTGAAATAGTATCAGTAATCAGAGAAAGAATGGACGGAGTTAGAAAAGAATCCAGATGCGAAGATAATAAGTTACAATTTGGTAAAGGAAAATCAAAATCCGCAACGAAAAGAAGAGCACGACACCTAGAACGATGTCACAAATGCGGAAAATGGTCACATGGAGGTAAATGTTCAAATAATCAAACCTATTCAAATACCGAATTTGTTACTTTATGCAGAGACGGACCGTTCATATGTTTAGAAGAAAAGACACTGAATGCGCGAGGTTATGCCTATGTAGCCATGGAAAACCAATTAAACCGACTATCTTATGAATGGGATAGATCATATAACTAAGAAATCTATTTCACAGGTATGTCTGTACAGTTTTTATTTTTATTTTTATTTTTTAACCTTTTGATAATAAACGCTAATTTGTTCGCTAAAAAGTATTAAATTGGTATTGAATAAAATTAGGTTTGGCGACCGAAATTATTGATATCATTCAAAAATTTATTACATCACTGCGAAATTTAACGTTTATTCTTAAGGTATAAATATCTTTAATCAATCAACCCAAAATATTTCAAAAATTCGTCATGAGTTAAATTAGGTCTTGGAACCGAAATTACTTTACCGAAAAGAGGGGCGCATATTTTTGATAATATTTGATTGATTAAAGTGGGATAAAAAGCCAAAAAGATTTTTAATTTTATTTTTACCATATTTTTAAAATTAATATATAAATCTTAAATTAATATTGTAAACTTTGTAAAAACAATATATTTAAAATTGTAAATATTTGAAAAATTAATATAAGTTTGGTGTGAATTTATAATATGAATTTTTAAATTAAGTTTGGTGTGAATTTTTAATTTTTAAAATATGAATTTTTTAATTTTATGCATTTCAAATTTTAAGTTTGATGTGAATTTTTAATATTAATTTTGAATTTTATATTTAAATTGTGTGAATTTAAAAACAAAAATTTACTTTATCTCATTAAGTTAAAAATATGATTTTTAAAATTCGTCGTAAGTTGAAGACTAGGTCATTGAACCGAAATTGCTTTACTCGAGGGAGGGACGAGAACTTTTATTATCATTATTTTTAATCTTATTGATTTAAAGTATGCCAAAAAAATAAAAAAAATCCAAAAATCTAAGCTTTTAAAACAATCGCTTAAAAAATGACAAATTTTAAAATTTTGTCGAGGGACGGACTAGGGCATCGTTCCGAAACGCCCTCATTCTTAAAAGAAACAAATTTTTAAAATTAATTAATATTTGTTTTATAAGTTAAAGGTTTTATATAAAAAAATAGTATGTATATATTTGTTTGTAGTTTATCATACAAAATAGGGTAAAACAACGCGTTTTCAAAGACTAGCATTAAGTTCAGCAAAAGCAAGTAATTTTGACGACAAGATACAAAATATATGTGAAATAACAACAAGACGGAATGAACAAATGACGTGCACCATTTATCATTCAACAAACAAACGACAATATGTTTGAAACTTTGGTAAAATTTAATCATTTTTCTACGCTAATCACCCTCAATAATTTAAATTGTTACTGATTTCTTGCAAATGAGGGCATTGCAAGATCTTAAGTGTGGGAAGGGGTTAAATTCTTTCGGATTTTAAAAATTTTTGATTTAAACACTTGGTTACCATTAAAAATACTAGTAACGCAGTAGTTGTGTTAGAATCTAGTGCTCTCCGATAACAAGGAACAGCCCTAGTCTTATATACTGACTACCCACTTCTAGTAAAATTTTTCAAAATTTTCAACAAAATGAATTCAAAATCATGTTTATACATATTTATGAACGATGAAAACTAGGTGTTAATGCCGAAATTATCGTTACCTCGGAAAGGATAATAAAAGCCAAGTGTGGGAAAACTTTACCAAATTATTCAAAATATATCACATATTTTTGTACAAACAATTGAAAATACTTTTGTTTTGAACGATAATCAACTGTTTTATCCGATGAAAGAAAAGAAGAGATGGATCTACACGATGAATCAATTCCATCATTTGAAGGAAGTAAAGTCTTCCGAAAAAGAAACGCGCTTCTTGATTTAGGTCATGAAGTTGTCGTCCACACCAGCTGTAGGTTGACGAAAAATCTAGAAAAGTCATCACTAAAATCAGCAGGAAATCCACGGACCTCAGCAATAAACAGGGTCGCCAAGTGGTCAGATTTATCCTAACCATGAGAAGGATTTATCTCGTACAATGGGGGGGGCACCATGCAAATTAGCTGGATAAGACTAATGAATCAGATCCCCAGAAAGGATAATCTCCTTAAAGATTAAAAATCAGCTTTTAAGACTGATATTATTCAATCCTAGAGATTGACCTTAAAGATTGAGAATTCAAACTCATGGAATTCAATGATATCTAAACTCGAGCTTGAACGAGAAAATATTTTGATCAAAATTACAAACCGATTTGTTTTCTGAAAACCCTATTTTCAATGAGTTCATTACCATTGAACGTAAAATCCTAGGAATTCACCGGGAATTCATTAGGTCACCTGAACCAAATCGGGTGTCAACCGTAAGAACGGTGGTTGCATAGCATGGTCGGAGACAGGACCTTGTGCCAGACCGAAAAATCATAGGATGATCTTTACTATTGCTCCTACCAAGGATAGTACTAGCATCCGACACGTAATTAGACCATGAACAAATGCATGTCATTAGACATTGCCTTAACAGTTTCTTGTTCATCGCTTTCCTTTACAACCGGACGGTAGTTTACCGAAAGGTAATATACGAAACAAGTAAACTGGATGTGTACTTTCCGATACCGGGATAGTAGTGGATTACACGAACCTACAAGTTTTTAGCCAAAATGTTGATCCACAAATATATTTTGCAACACCGATGATGGATCAAATCAGAAAACTTGTCTAGGATAAAATCTAGCATGAATTTTCAAAAGATCAAATGTTTTCATAAAGATCCAATTTCCTTAAGGATCTAAATTTTTATAGTCATGTGGGACTGTAAACCGCCTTTCAAATGTGCACTTTGCTTTGGAAACCGAAAGTAAATCGGCTATTTGATTGCAAGTGTCATTGACCTAAACCCGAGGCAACTGTGGATGACACACCCACCTTTAACCACATTGTTACTACCATTGTTCATACCGCCGTATTAAAATCACTGATGTACAAAGTGTGAAGAATAAAGAAGTGATTCAAGTGTTTTTCAAGACTATATTGCTTGAGGACAAGCAACGCTCAAGTGTGGGAATATTTGATAATGCTAAAAACGAACATATATTTCATAGCATTATTCCTCAAGAAAGACAAGCTTTTAGTTGCAATTGTTCTATTTACAAGTGATATTCGTTTAAATAATAAAAGGTGAAGACAAAAGACAGATTCGACGAATTGAAGACGCAAACGACCAAAAAGCTCAAAAGTACAAAAGACAATCAAAAAGGTTCCAATTATTGATAAGAAACGTCTCGAAATTACAAGAGTACAAGATTCAAAACGCAAAGTACAAGATATTAAATTGTACGCAAGGACGTTCGAAAATCCGGAACCGGGACCAGAGTCAACTCTTAACGCTCGACGCAACGGACTAAAAATTACAAGTTAACTATGTATATAAATATAATATAATATATAATTAATTATATTATATATATATATTATATTTATAAATAAAAACCGTCGGCAGAGAAAGACTCCAAGGGACTGAGCTGTAAATTCATTCTCCGCGACTCGCGGAGTTTGAAGAGGATTTCACCGCGAGTCGCGGAGCCCCAAAAGTCGACTTTTCCTATAAAAGCAACCGAATTCTGATCGCAATTCATCAATCTTTTTCTTCTTCTTATCATACGTAAATTATATATATATATTTATAATTTATATTTTAATTTTAATTATAATTCTAATAATAAGGGTATGTTAGCGAATGTTGTAAGGGTGTAAGTCGAAATTCTGTCCGTGTAACGCTACGCTATTTTTAATCATTGTAAGTTATGTTCAACCTTTTTACATTAATGTCTCGTAGCTAAGTTATTATTATGCTTATTTAAAACGAAGTAATCATGATGTTGGGCTAATTACTAAAATTGGGTAATTGGGCTTTGTACCATAATTGGGGTTTGGACAAAAGAACGACACTTGTGGAAATTAGACTATGAGCTATTAATGGGCTTTATATTTGTTTAACTAAATGATAGTTTGTTAATGTTAATATAAAGATTTACAATTGGGCGTCCCTATAAATTACCATATACACTCGATCGGACACAATGGGCGGGGTATTTATATGTACGAATAATCGTTCATTTAACCGGACACGGAAATGGATTAATAGTTAATAAACTTGTTGAAACAGGGGTGAATTACATTCAAGGGTAATTGGTGTAATTGTTAACAAAGTAGTAAAACCTTGGTTTACACGCAGTCGATAACCTGGTGTATTCATTAAACAAAGTATTAAAACCTTGTTACAATTCGAATCCCCAATTAGTTGGAATATTTAACTTCGGGTATAAGGATAATTTGACGAGGGCACTCGTATTTTATATTTATGACTGATGGACTGTTATGGACAAAAACCAGACGGACATATTAAATAATCCAGGACAAAGGACAATTAACCCATGGGCATAAAACAAAAATCAACACGTCAAACATCATGATTACGGAAGTTTAAATAAGCATAATTCTTTTATTTCATATTTAATTTCCTTTATTTTATATTTAATTGCACTTCTAATTATCGCACTTTTATTTATTGTTATTTAATCGCACTTTTAATTATCGTACTTTTTAATTATCGCAATTTTATTTTATCGCACTTTTATTATTCGCAATTTCATTATCGTTATTTACTTTATGCTTTAAATTAAGTCTTTTATTTATTTAATATTTTACATTAGGTTTTAACTGCGACTAAAGTTTTAAAATCGACAAACCGGTCATTAAACGGTAAAAACCCCCCTTTATAATAATAATATTACTTATATATATGTATTTGTATTTTTATAAAAGTAAACTAATATAGCGTTAAGCTTTGTTTAAAAGATTTCCCTGTGGAACGAACCGGACTTACTAAAAACTACACTACTGTATGATTAGGTACACTGCCTATAAGTGTTGTAGCAAGGTTTAAGTATATCCATTCTATAAATAAATAAATATCTTGTGTAAAATTGTATCGTATTTAATAGTTTTTCCTAGTAAAATATAAACTATTTCGTATCCCTTAGCTTTGACATCAGTTATACGTTTATACTATCTTGTTTTCGCACAGTTTTATCGACGAACTACAATATACTTGTTATGCTCACATCGAGGCGGAAACTTCTCTCGCATTACACTCGTACTTCCGAATAGGGAAATCTTTTATTCTAAATTCTCAATGGAGAGAGAGACTCTTTACATTATACTAGTATTCGCCACGAGGGTGAATAGTCCTAACGAACGTTTTTCAGAAATCGATAAGAAACTTGTTCTAACAAACATTTTCAAGTCCTAACAAACTTGTTCAAATATACCTTAAATAAATGTACCTCGTTTCGGATCGAGATCCTCGTTTCACTTCTAGATTTCGGAGTGCCTTACAAAAAGCCTCGGGACCACGTTTAGACATGAGTACAACACATCAACCACAACCCGAAGGACCAAACAAACATACGATTCAAACCTTGGAAACCATAACACGAGTTTGTGTTATCAACTTCAAATTTACTTGAGAAAAGTCTTTTCCTTTAACCGAATTCTCTTACAACGATAGTTATCACACGAGTATTAACGTCACACCTTTCGAAAACTCATATAGCTGAAATTGTCGTTTTCTTAATTGTTGAACCGAAGTAAATGATAATCAAACCACCGGACCCGAACTCACTCATGAAATACCCGTTGAGATCATTCAAATCCAAGAAAGGCTCAAAACGGCCCGTAGTCGCCAAAGGAGCTACGCCGATGTTAGACGTAACCATTTCAAACTCCAAGTGGATAACCGCGTAACGTTAAAAGTCGCACCTTAGAAAGGTGTAATCCGTTTCGGGAAACGTAGAAAGCTAAATCCGTGATATTTTGATCCTTTTAAAATCTTGGGGCATTTTGGACCCGTTGCTTGCCGTTTAGATTTTCCGACTCATTTGAGTCTCTGTTCATCCTACATTCCATGTACCTAACTTAAAGAAGTGTCTTGTGGAACAAGAACTTGTTATCCTTTTGATGAACTTCCTATCGATGACAAACTCCACCTTCTAGGAGAACCGGTTGAAATTATGGATCGTGAAACCAAACTCTGAAACAACGTAAAATCCCGACTGTCAAGCTCGTTAAAATGCCCAAGGAAGTGCCTTCACTTATTCGTAGAATTTGCAATGCAAGATCTCGAGGAAGAAACAACGACTACTACTTCCAACTAAATTTCGGGATGAAATTTCTTTTAAGGCGTGGGTAATGTAACATCCCACATTTTTTCGTTAAATTTAATTTTTAACACCGTCTTTTTTTTAATATCCTTTGTTATCTAAATCCGTACCTTACGTTAACAAATGTTCTTAATGTTTTCGTTATTTAATTATAACATCACTCGTTTACTCGAGCGTTTTTAAAATATTCGTTTGGTTAATTCCCGCACCCGCTTTGAAACTCGAGGGACCAAAGTTGCAAAGGGGCCTAACTAGTTGACTAGGTCAACTAGTCAAACCCCACCATCACCACTCATTCACTCTTCACCTCCCACCTCTCTTTTTCTCTCTAGCAATAAAACCCCATTTTCATCTTCATCAAAGATTCATCATCCAAATCTGAATCAAGAAGCAAACATCAAAACAAATTACATCTTCATGATCCTCTCTTCATCCTCTATATTTTGGTACCAATTTCATCAAGGTTGGGTAACTTTCTGAAAACACTAGATTTCTCTAAATTCGTTTTATATACTTGAAATGGTGTTAATTAGTGTCTATGGCTCAAGTATAACATGAATATATGTTTTGTTTGCTCGATTTATTGTTTTTGGAGTAACTAGCATGAACTTAAAATGGGTGTGCTTAATCCTTGATTTTGGTTGATTAAATGTTGTTTAAATGTTAAAGTTCATGTATTAAATGTGCTACTAGCATCATTAGCTTCATTTTGATGTGTAAGTTGATTTAGAAAAGCTTCATTTACAAAATGGTTGAATTCATGATTTTGATTAGGGTTTGATGAACTTTAAAATAACTTTTTATGCTTTGAATGCCATGAAATGTTATTAGTAAGTGTTTAGTTGTAATGTATGTTTCATTACCTTCAAAACGGCATATCATATGTGTGAATTGGATTCCCGAATCTTAAAATGCGTTTTATGAACTTGAAACCTTGATTTTGAGCGTTTAATGATCATTTATTGAGGTTTTCATTGTTTTTAATGATGGAATTGATTGATTAAATGTGTTTAGTTGTATTCCTCTTTAAATTACCTTTCCAACGATATAAGATACGTGTTTTGAATGTTAACGAGTCAAAAGTTATGGTTGTTTGAAGTTGAAATCGTCTAAGTGATAAACTGCCCCAGAATGGCTGATACAGATGCAGATGCGGCGTCTCTGTAGCGACCCGACAAAATCGTCATTGACGGCGCCGTCTACTTAGGTCCTGTTACGTGGTCATAAGTCTTTAAAATAACGTTTGACCAAAAGATATGTCGCATTCATTTCAAATGTAAAGATTGTTCAAAGTTTACAAGAATAGTTCCACCACAAGTTACGTTACAAAGTTATAAGTACAAATGAAACTTATGCGACACAATTTAAAAGTAGCCAAAAGCCGCTCCATGTATGCATATATACTCGACATCCAATGCAAGTATCAAAATAATGAGCAGAAGCATGTATCATGTATCGTTCAAGGACCTGAGAAAAACATAGAAATCTGTCAACGAAAACGTTGGTGAAATCATAGGTTTAAGTAAGTAAGTACAAGTGAACCACAAGATTTGCAACAATGAGATAATAGTAATACATTCCAAAAGTTTGTTTCACGAGCACCCAATTATCAATGCTTAACATTCCTTCCATTGAACCCCATCACTTAGTGCTAGAACATACACTGTTTCTCGAAAATATATTTCATTCGTAAACGGTAGCGAACCGTTTGAATGAGGGTTTGTCAAACCCATATGGATCCATACAACATAAGTTCTCGCTTACACCCGGCAAGTGTAACTAATGATAATCGAATTGAGGATTTTGTTCTAAACTCGTATGTAGAATGTTTATTTTCCTGTACTTGTGTTCACTTAGTAAAAGAAATGTTTATGTTTTCTCATCCCAAATGTAAGTTCAAAAAGAGTAAAAGTGGGACTATGATCTCACCTTGAGTGCACGTACAAAAAGTACTTCACAAAATAACGTGTGCGAAGGATAGTGCTAGTCTTGACCTAAACAAATAGGTCGTATCAATAACGGTAAACACGATAGGTCAAAGATGTTCAATTAGTCCTATGGCTCGTTACGACTCGATTATTTAGCATGTGAAATCAAATTGTCAAGTTTCATGCAAGATATAAGTATATAAACAAGTTAGGAAGGTTGCATACTCATTTGGTTAAGTTTGACAAAAAGTCAAACTTTGGTCGGTCAAAGTCAACGAAAAAGTCAACACGTTCGGGTCGGGTCCCGAACTATTTTTCTGAGGTTTTTAATCATGTATGAGCATGTTAGAACAAGTTACATGTGAATCGGAGGTGCGTAGCATAGCAAACATTATTCGAAAATTGACAAAGTTGGACAGACCACTTTGGCGCGCCTCGCGGGTATATAGCGCGCCGCGCCATTACCTGTGCAGAGAATTCTGGCAGTTTTTAAGTTTTATGCACGAACCTAACTTCAAACAATCACCATTTATGATGCGCAAACAATCAAGACAAGTATCTTATACCGTTGGGAAGGTAATTTGACGAGGAAAACAACTAAACACATTTCATCAATCAATCTACCTATTACAACAACCAAAACCGCATCTAATGCTTAACATTAACCGCATACAAGTTCATAAATGCAATTCAATGATTCGGGCAACCAATTTACATGAATGATATGCCGTTTCGAAGGTAATCAAGCATACAATCCAACTAAACACTTACCAATAATAATCCATGGCATTCAATGCATCAAAAGTCCATTTCAAGTTCATCAAACCCTAACCCAAATTTACCAAAATCAATAATCAAGTTCATGAAGTTTTCTAAGGCAACCTACACATCAAATTGAAGCTAGTGATGCTAGTAACACAATTAAAACATCAACTTTTAACATCTAACAACATATGATCATCCTAAATTCAAGAACAACACACCAAAATTCAAGTTCATGCTAGTTACACTAAAACAACGAGATCGAGCATATAAATCATATATTCATGTTAGACTTGAGCCATAGACACTAATTAACACTTTTATAAGTTAAAAACATCAAGAACACAAAATCTAGTGATTTTAGAAAGTTACCCAAATGAGATGAAGTTGGTACCAAAATGAAGAGGATGAAGAGAGGATCACAAATATGTAGTTTATTTTGTTGTAAGCCTTCTAGATCGAATTTAGATGATGATTGAATGAATTTGGTAAATGGGTGTGTGTTCTTGCTAGAGAGAAAGAGAGAGAGATGGAGATGATAATGAATGGGTGAAAGGGGTTTGACCCTTTGACCTAGTCAAGGGTTTGATCCCCTGTCAAGTTTAGTCCCTCAACTTTCGTTCAGGTGCGGGAATTACCTAAACGAGATAATTTAAAACGCGTATCAACGGGAGATGTTATAAACATATAACGGACTTTATAATAGTATAACGGAAAAGTAAATGGAAAAAGGCGGGATGTTACATTACCTACTCCTTAAAAGAAATTTCATCCCGAAATTTAAGTAGGCGTAGTAGTCGTTGTTTCTTCCTCGAGATCTTGCGTTTCCGAATTCACGAATAGATGAGGATACTTCCTTTGCATTTGATCTTGTCTTTCCCAAGTAAACTCGGGTCCTCTTTTGGCATTCCAATGAACCTTGACAATCAGGATTCGGCTTTGTTTCAATGTCTTGACGGAGGTGTCCACAATTTCAACCGGTTCCTCCACAAAATGAAGTTTGTCATCAATAGTAAGTTCTTCGAGAGGGATGACGATATCGGGTTCGGCAAGACACTTTTTCAAGTTAGATACATGGAAGGTAGGATGAACGGAGTTCAATTGAAGAGGAAGATCTAAACGATAAGCAACGGTTCCAATACGCTCCAAGATTTCGAAAGGACCAATATACCGCGGATTTAGCTTCCCGCGTTTCCCAAAACGGATTACACCCTTCCAAGGTGCGACTTTTAACATTACTCGGTCACCGACTTGAAATTCAAGATCGTTGCATCGTTTGTCGGTATAGCTCTTTTGACGACTTCGGGCCGTCCTAAGCCTATCTCGGATTTGAACGATTTTCTCGGTGGTTTCGTGAATGAGTTCGGGTCCGGTGATTTGCACGTTGCCTACCTCGGCCCAACAAAGAGGTGAACGACATTTGCGGCCATATAGCGCTTCAAAAGGTGCGGCTTTAATACTCGCGTGATAACTATTGTTGTAAGAGAACTCGGCGAGAGGTAAGTGCTTGTCCCAAGCTTTTCCGAAATCAACCACGCAAGCTCGTAACATGTCCTCTAAGGTTTGAATTGTACGTTCGCTTTATCCATCAGTTTGAGGATGATATGCGGTGCTCATGTCTAAACGCGTTCCCAACGCTTCTTGCAATGTACGCCAAAATCTAGAAACGAAACGGCCATCTCGGTCAGAGATAATCGATAAAGGTACACCGTATCGGGCTACGATCTCCTTAATGTAAAGTTGTGCAAGTTTCTCCATTTTGTTCGTTTCTTTCATGGCAAGGAAGTGTGCGGATTTGGTGAGACGGTCAACAATAACCCAAATGGTATCATAACCGCCCGTCGTTTTTGGTAGCTTGGTGATAAAATCCATCGTTATCCTTTCCCACTTCCATTGCGGGATCTCGGGTTGTTGAAGTAGTCCGGACGGTCTTTGGTGTTTGGCTTTGACTTTGGAACATGTTAAACACTTGGAAACATAAGTAGCTACGTCCCTTTTGATGTTCGGCCACCAATATAGTTGTTTAAGGTCGTGGTACATCTTATTGGCACCGGGGTGAATCGAGTATCCTGACTTATGGGCTTCATCTAAAATAAGGCTTCGTAGGTCCCCATAACTAGGCACCCAAATCCTTCCGGCGTAATATCGGAGTCCGGTCTCCCTAATTTCGAATCGAGAGACGAGAATGTTCAAGAGCTCGTGTGAAAGGTTTTCATCCTTGAGAGCCGCATCTTGGGCTACCCGAATTTGGCTATTAAGGTTGGTGTGAATGGTGATGTTTAAAGCTCGGACACGAAGAGGCACCGCTCTTTCTTTTCGACTTAAGGCATCGGCTACTACATTTTCCTTCCCGGGATGGTAACGAAGCTCGCAATCGTAATCGTTTAAGGTTTCAATCCACCTTCGTTGTCTCATGTTTAGTTGCTTTTGATCGAAAATGTGTTGAAGGCTTTTGTGATCAGTGAAGATAGTACTCTTGGTTCCATAAAGATAGTGTCTCCACATTTTAAGTGCAAAGACAACGGCTCCGAGTTCGAGATCATGTGTCGTATAGTTTCGTTCATGAATTTTGAGTTGTCGAGAAGCATAAGCAATGACTTTCGTTCGTTGCATCAATACACACCCAAAACCATGTTTTGAGGCATCGCAATATACAACAAAGTCATCATTGCCTTCGGGAAGTGACAAGATAGGAGCGGTGGTTAGCTTCGTTTTCAAGATTTGGAATGCGGATTCATGTTCGGTCGCCCAAATGAATTTCTTTCCCTTGTGAGTCAATGCGGTTAGAGGACGTGCAACCAAAGAGAAATTTTCGATGAATCTACGATAGTACCCGGCGAGACCCAAGAATTGACGAATGTGAGTAGGAGTAGTAGGAGTCTCCCATTTACTAATGGCTTCGATTTTCGTGGGATCGACTTTAATACCTTGATCACTTACAACATAACCAAGAAATTGAACTTCCTTTAACCAAAATTCACACTTGGAGAATTTGGCATAGAGTTGTTCTTGTCTTAAAAGTTCAAGCACAAGTCGGAGGTGTTCCTCGTGTTCTTCTTCGCTTTTTGAATAGACTAAAATATCATCGATGAACACGATAACGAATTTGTCAAGATACGGTTTGCACACGCGGTTCATAAGATCCATGAACACCGCCGGTGCGTTAGTGAGACCAAATGGCATTACAAGAAATTCATAACTACCATAACGAGTTCGGAAAGCGGTTTTGGAGACATCTTCCCCCTTAACCCTTAATTGATGATAACCCGAGCGGAGATCGATTTTCGAATATACACAAGACCCTTGTAGTTGATCAAAGAGGTCATCGATGCGAGGAAGAGGATATCGGTTCTTAACCGTCAATTTATTTAGTTCACGGTAATCAATGCACATTCGTAGGGATCCGTCTTTCTTTTTAACAAACAAAATCGGAGCGCCCCAAGGTGAATGGCTAGGTTGGATAAAACCACGATCAAGTAGTTCTTGGATTTGACTTTGCAATTCTTGCATTTCGGATGGAGCGAGTCTATATGGTGCACGTGCTACGGGTGCGGCTCCCGGGATAAGATCGATTTGGAATTCTACCGGTCGATGAGGTGGAAGACCCGGCAATTCGTCGGGAAATACATCGGAAAAGTCACTAACAATTGGCACATCATCGATATGCTTATCATCGGGCTCGACTTTCTTAACGTGGGCAAGGATCACAAAACAACCCTTACGGAGTAGTTTTCTAACTTTAAGGCACGAAACGAGGTTGAGTCTGGTGCAACTCTTATCGCCATAAACAATCAAAGGTTCACCATTCTCGATAGGAATTCGGATTGCGTTAAGATCACAAAGGATGTGAGATTTCGTTTTGACTAACCAATTCATACCGATTATTACATCAAAGCTTCCTAGTTCCATGGGTATCAAGTCAATTTCAAATTCTGTACCCAAAATGTTTATCGTACACCCCCGGTAATATGTGTCGGCACTTAATAGTTTCCCGTTAGCCACTTCAATGGTATAAGTGGTATCTAATGGAAGAGGTGGAGTGCTAAAAGAATGAGTCAAAGTCTTGGATACAAAGCATTTATCGGCACCTGAATCGAATAAGCAAGAGACATAAGAATTGTTGAGAAGAAACGTACCCGTGACTAGTTCAGTGTCATCCCGGGCTTCCTCGGTGTTGATGTTGAAAGCTCGGCCGCGCGTATTGGGGTTATCTTTCTTCTTTGGGCATGCATTTCTATAATGACCCGTTTGGCCACATTCGTAACAAGTGCCGGTCTTTGGTGCATTGGGCCACTTTCGAGCGACGGGAGTGGCACTTTTACAATCGTTGGCCTTATGACCAACTCCTTGGCACCGGTGGCAAATTAACTTACTACATTTGCCAAAGTGATGTTTGTTGCATTTGTTGCAAAGAGGTAGGTTCCCGGCATAACCTTTCTTGCCGTCGGAGGTGTAAGGCTTCTTAGCAAAGTTGTTGTTGCTTGATTGGGAGGGTTCCCACTTTCTTTTGTTGCCGCCCGATTTATCCTCGGCCTTAGGTGCCGGAACTACGATTTCGTCAACCGTTTCTATCAATTTGCGGGCCATGTTCAAAGCTTCTTGATGATTAGTGGGTTTGGATGACATTACTCCGTGTTTGATACTCTTTGGAAGACCGTCCATGTAAAGTTCAACCCTTAAATCTTCGGGGTTCACAAGATTTGGGCACATCAAGGCTAGTTCGGAAAATCATTGATTGTAAGCCTTGAGATCATTTCCGATTGCCTTTAAAGTTCTTAGCTCTTGTTCGAGCCTTCGGGTTTCTTCACGAGGGAAATATTCGTCAATCATCTTTTCCCTTAAGTCGGCCCAAGAGAGGGCGTGAGCTTCATCGGTACCCACCGATTGTACATAAGTATTCCACCATGTAAGAGCGACACCGGCGAAGGTGTGAGTGGAGTATTTGACCTTGTCTTGGTCCCGACAACCGCTTATGCTAAAGACGGCTTCCGTTTGCTCAAACCATCGGGTGAGCACGACCGGTCCCCCGGTTCCATCGAAAGTGTGAGGTTTGCACCCCATGAAAGCTTTATAGGAGCATCCCTCATTTGAGTTTCCGGCTCCATTGTTGTTGTTGTTGTTGTTGTTGTTGTTGTTGTTGTTGTTGTTGTTGTTGTTGTGGTTGTTATTATTATTGTTGTTGGATGAGTGACCGGCCATGGCCGCATATACGGCGGTAGCTATCATCCGTTCGAGAGCTTGTTCGGGAGTTTCATTGCGGCGTACATGACGAGGAGCCATTGTTCCTTCAAGACACAAGAATATCATTGATTAGTATTCTCAATAATACTAACCGTGATATAGAATAAAGATAAAGAGAAGTTTTTCCTTGACTCGCCTTAAATTCTTTATGCCATAATGTCGGAACGTTCATATGAGTCACCGTAATATAATCCCGGAAATTATATTACCCTGATTCATATGTGCATTCGACATTATTCTATAAAGTCAAGGTGGCGTGTCAATCAAATTAAACAACGTGAGATTAAGATGAACTAAGAGTAGATATGAGTAGAAGCGTTCGAGTATAAATGCACAAGTAGTCAAGTAATTCCTACTTCAAGTCTATATGCCGGTTGTAGTCTAGACTCACCAATGTACCCTATGACTCAAGGTCGACACCAATGAACTCTAAATCCCTACAACCAACGCTCTGATACCATCTGTAGCGACCCGACAAAATCGTCATTGACGGCGCCGTCTACTTAGGTCCTGTTACGTGGTCATAAGTCTTTAAAACAACGTTTGACCAAAAGATATGTCGCATTCATTTCAAATGTAAAGATTGTTCAAAGTTTACAAGAATAGTTCCACCACAAGTTACGTTACAAAGTTATAAGTACAAATGAAACTTATGCGACACAATTTAAAAGTAGCCAAAAGACGCTCCATGTATGCATATATACTCGACATCCAATGCAAGTATCAAAATAATGAGCGGAAGCATGTATCATGTATCGTTCAAGGACCTGAGAAAAACATAGAAATCTGTCAACGAAAACGTTGGTGAAATCATAGGTTTAAGTAAGTAAGTACAAGTGAACCACAAGATTTGCAACAATGAGATAATAGTAATACATTCCAAAAGTTTGTTTCACGAGCACCCAATTATCAATGCTTAACATTCCTTCCATTGAACCCCATCACTTAGTGCTAGAACATACACTGTTTCTCGAAAATATATTTCATTCGTAAACGGTAGCGAACCGTTTGAATGAGGGTTTGTCAAACCCATATGGATCCATACAACATAAGTTCTCGCTTACACCCGGCAAGTGTAACTAATGATAATCGAATTGAGGATTTTGTTCTAAACTCGTATGTAGAATGTTTATTTTCCTGTACTTGTGTTCACTTAGTAAAAGAAATGTTTATGTTTTCTCATTCCAAATGTAAGTTCAAAAAGAGTAAAAGTGGGACTATGATCTCACCTTGAGTGCACGTACAAAAATTACTTCACAAAATAACGTGTGCGAAGGATAGTGCTAGTCTTGACCTAAACAAATAGGTCGTATCAATAACGGTAAACACGATAGGTCAAAGATGTTCAATTAGTCCTATGGCTCGTTACGACTTGATTATTTAGCATGTGAAATCAAATTGTCAAGTTTCATGCAAGATACAAGTATATAAATAAGTTAGGAAGGTTGCATACTCATTTGGTTAAGTTTGACAAAAAGTCAAACTTTGGTCGGTCAAAGTCAACGAAAAAGTCAACACGTTCGGGTCGGGTCCCGAACTATTTTTCTGAGGTTTTTAATCATGTATGAGCATGTTAGAACAAGTTACATGTGAATCGGAGGTGCGTAGCATAGCAAACATTATTCGAAAATTGACAAAGTTGGACAGACCACTTTGGCGCGCCGCGCGGGTATATGGCGCGCCGCGCCATTACCTGTGCAGAGAATTCTGGCAGTTTTTAAGTTTTATGCACGAACCTAACTTCAAACAATCACCATTTATGATCCGCAAACAATCAAGACAAGTATCTTATACCGTTGGGAAGGTAATTTGACGAGAAAAACAACTAAACACATTTCATCAATCAATCTACCTATTACAACAACCAAAACCGCATCTAATGCTTAACATTAACCGCATACAAGTTCATAAATGCAATTCAATGATTCGGGCAACCAATTTACATGAATGATATGCCGTTTCGAAGGTAATCAAGCATACAATCCAACTAAACACTTACCAATAATAATCCATGGCATTCAATGCATCAAAAGTCCATTTCAAGTTCATCAAACCCTAACCCAAATTCACCAAAATCAATAATCAAGTTCATGAAGTTTTCTAAGGCAACTTACACATCAAATTGAAGCTAGTGATGCTAGTAACACAATTAAAACATCAACTTTTAACATCTAACAACATATGATCATCCTAAATTCAAGAACAACACACCAAAATTCAAGTTCATGCTAGTTACACTAAAACAACGAGATCGAGCATATAAATCATATATTCATGTTAGACTTGAGCCATAGACACTAATTAACACTTTTATAAGTTAAAAACATCAAGAACACAAAATCTAGTGATTTTAGAAAGTTACCCAAATGAGATGAAGTTGGTACCAAAATGAAGAGGATGAAGAGAGGATCACAAATATGTAGTTTATTTTGTTGTAAGCCTCCTAGATCGAATTTAGATGATGATTGAATGAATTTGGTAAATGGGTGTGTGTTCTTGCTAGAGAGAAAGAGAGAGAGATGGAGATGATAATGAATGGGTGAAAGGGGTTTGACCCTTTGACCTAGTCAAGGGTTTGATCCCTTGTCAAGTTTAGTCCCTCAACTTTCGTTCGGGTGCGGGAATTACCTAAACGAGATAATTTAAAACGCGTATCAACGGGAGATGTTATAAACATATAACGGACTTTATATTAGTATAACGGAAAAGTAAATGGAAAAAGGCGGGATGTTACAGTATCTGCCTCAGATGCGGCGCATCTGAGGTAGACTGCCCAAAAATCTCCGTTTTTGTTTAATTCTAGCTATGCTATGCACCCCCGATTGATATGAAACTTGGCCAACATGCTTATACATAACTTCTAAGCTCAGGAAAATAGTTCGGGACCCGACCCGACCCCGTTGACTTTTTTGTTGACTTTGACCAAGTTTGACTTTTAGTCAAACTTAACAAAACGCTTATGCAATTGTTCTAACGTGCTTTTATACTTGATTTTTGCATGAAACTTGATAACGTGACTCACATGCTATATATTCGAGTCGTAACGAGCCATAGGACTAATTGAACACATTTCGCCCGACCTTGTGTCGTAACCGGTTAATTGATACAACTTACTTGTTTAGGTCAATGCTAAACAACTTCCATGCACACGTTTACTTTGTGAAATACATTTATACTCGTGCACTCGAGGTGAGATCATAGTCCCATCTTTCAACAACTTTTATACTTTTAAATCATGGGATGAGAAACATATATAGTTTTATACTACATACTTTATACTTTGAACACAAGTACGAAAACAAACATTCCACAGCGAGTTAGAACAAAAAGCCTCAATTCGATTATCATTAGTTACACTTGCAGGGTGTAAGCGAGAACTTATATTATGTGATCACATGGGCTTGACGAGCCTCATTCGGACGGTTAGCTACCGTTAGTGGATGAAATATATTTTCGGGTTAGTGTATGTTCTAACACTACGCAACAGGGTGCAAAACAGTTAAGTCTTGATAATTGGGTGCTCGCGAACAAACTTTTGGAATGCAAACGATTTAGATAATCAACGTTATGGAAATACAAAATCTTGTGGTTCAAAAACAACGTTTACAAACACCTATGATTTCACCAACGTTTTTTGTTGACAGTTTTCTATATGTTTCTCAGGTTCATGAATGGCTATTTGATACATGCTTCCGCGTACACTCATGGCTATTTGATACATGCTTCCGCGTACACTCATACTTGCTTGGGGTCAAGCATACATGCATACACTCTGATTACTTGCTTGGAGTCAAGCATACATACATACATACGCTAGCGATAGCACTTTTGGATTCAAACATATTGTTTACATACTTACGCTATTTATAGCAACCGTGATTTTCAACTTATTATGTCGCAAGTTATTTCATTATACTTTATAACTTTTGTAAACTTAAACTTGTTGTCAAACCGTTTAGTAAACTAAACTTTGCAAGTCTTGTGCGATTCAAATGAATGCGACATAATTTTGGTCAAACGAGTCTCATATAGGGACTACGACCACGTAACGGGACCTAAGTTAGCGGCGCCGTCAATGACGATTTTGTCGGGTAGCTACACATTCCATTTCTTTCCGCTGCGTACTCAATAAAGTTTGTTTTTATCATATAGTGTCGTTCTCATTATATAATATGTTGGTATTTTTGATATTAATGTCACATTCAACCAGGCCCTAACTGGGGGTGTGATATCAACCATTTTGGTTGACGGTTAAAAAAAGTATTTTGTTTATATTAGCACATTTTTTTATAAGTTTGTAGGCGATAGTAGGACGAAAATGGGTTTGTGGGCGACATCGATACATTTGTGTAAGTTTGTAGCCTATTTTTGGCTTTATATAGACAAAAAAAAAAAAAACTTTAAAAAGTCAATAGTAATCACTAAAATATTCAATAAATTATTAACAATCAACTTATCAAACACTTTGCACTCAGGGGCGTTTTTATGAAGGGACACTTTGCACCCGCTCTCAGTCGATTTTGAAATTTTAGTAGAAATTTTTTGGATTTTTCGATTTTCCTCTAGTGGATTTTATTTTTGCCCCAAAACATATAGTATATTTTTGCCAAAAACCTTTAAATTTTGCCAAAAAAAAATTTCAAATTTTGCTTTAAAACCTTAATTTTATTTTTTTCTCAAAAACCTTCATTTTTTACCCAAAAATGTTGCTACGGTTTAAAATTTTTTCGCACCAGATAAAATGGAAGAAAATACGATGGATGTACCTGTCGAACAATATAAAAAGGCGTAAGTGTAAAATGTGGTGCGTGTGTTTCTTTATAAAATGGAAAATGATTATTCTTTATGAACCAGTAAGGTCGAATATAATATTTTTGTTGTAATCTAGATATAAAATATAAAATATTGAATGTTGGGTTATAGTCTTATAGATGTCCTAAAATTATGCCTCTTGTCTCCTAAACAACACTACGAAAATTAGGGCTTCTTTGCTTCGCTTCCTATGATACTTCGCCAAATGATGTCTCTCGTGTCTCGTAATTTAATTTTTCTCATCATATAAATAAATAATAAATATGTATGCTTAATATGGCTACAAGTTCAGTTAACATCCGTTTAGTTGACAGAATCTAATGGGGTTTTAACTAGGGGTGTGCATTAAACGGTTTCACCCATGAAACCGACCGAACCAAATCGATTTGATTAAAGTGGGTTGGCTTATTTGATTTTGGTTTGGTTTATTGGTTTCACCCGAAAAATATTAACGGTTTACGGTTTGGATTAGGTTTGTAAAATAAACATTTGGTTTCAAACCGAAAAACCGAAATATACTACTATCAATGATAAATATATTAAATGTTAAATATTTCATTTATTTTATCTATATTCATATGCTATAAAATTGAACCCGCCTATACTTATAGTTTAATCAATATTGTATACTTATAGTTTACTCAATAAAATATGTTTGTTTTTCTCAAAAAGATATAAAACTACACACTTTTTTATCAATACGTTTTAAATTGGTTAAACCGAAACCAAACCATGTAAACCGATATCTTATTTGGTTGGATTGGTTTGGTTTTGTCAAATTTGGTTCGGTTATTGGTCCTCAAAAATATTTTTAAAAACCGAATAAACCAAACCAAATTAACCACGTAAACCATAAACCAACCTAATGAACACCCCTAGTTTTAACGGAATAGGAATTGAATGCCATGGTATATTAAGTTTAGTTCACAAAAATTTTAATGAATTAGATTTCGTTGTAATTTAACATTCCACTATTTAAAGGAATTGTTATTCCTTCAAAAGTGTGATGGAATTAAATTTCATTCATATTTTCCAACATTCAAAATGAATTCTATGTTTCGGCATTCAGTATTCGTGTTATATTTAAGAGATGTAATTTATGATTACGTTACGCGCTTATGTTTTATGTTTACGTTTCGGATTTCGATTTACGTTTTTGATTCGCATTTTCGATTCCTGTTTTTGATTCGTGATTTCGCTTAGCGTTTTGCCTTCGATTCGCGTTTAAAATTAGCATTCAAGGTCCACGATTTAAATTCGCGTTTTCAATTTCCGTTTTTCGGCTCGCGTTTTCGGTTCACGTTTTCGATTCATGTTTTCGGTTTACGTTTGCAATTAACATTTTCATTTCACGTTTTCGATTTGCGTTTTTGTTTCGCGTTTTCAATCCACTTTTTCATTTTGCATTTTCGATTCTCGTTTAAGTTTGCGTTTTCTATTCGCTTTTTCCGATTCGCGTTTCAGATTCGCGATTTTGATTCGCTTTTTCGATTCATGTTTTTGTTTCGTGTTTTCGATTTACATTTTTGTTTTGCTTTTTGGATTCGCGTGTTTGATTCACATTTTGGATTCATGTTTTCGTTTCGCGTTTTCAGTTTGCGTTTTTGGTTTGCGTTTCTGATTGTGTTTTCGTACGCGTTTCCGTTTCGCATTATCGATTCGCTTTTTCGATTCGCGTTTTCGTTTTACGTTTACGATTGGCGAATTTGAAATCGAAATACGAATCGAAGGAATAGAACATGAAACTGAAAACTGAAACGCGACTCTGAAAATTAAAACTAAAAATGAAAACGTAAAATTTTTTGTGTAACTTTTTAAGGGTATTTTGTAAAATGAAATTCAGTTCCATTTCATTTAAAAAGAAACACATTTTTCACATAAATGAAATTCAGTTCCATTTCATTTAAAAAGAAATACATTTTTCACATTCCATTAAATTTATCAATTACAATTCCTTCAAATTCCAATATTTTCGACACATCCCATTTTCTTTCAAAAATGTTTTTCCAATCAAACGGACTTTAGTTTCATTGGCTAGAAAAACATCAAAAGAATAACAAATTTACAACATAAACAAATTATTTAGAATTCTAGTTGAGATTGTACATGAAGTTACATGACGTTAAAACATGCTAAACTGGAATTACATGCCCAATCATGACATTTTGTATTTGAACACGTTAAAAGATTCGTAAAATTACGGGTTTGATAAAGTAAAATAATTTAATGATATGGTGAAAATTACAATTGTTAATTAAACGAATATGTATTTCATGTATAAATGTAATATGTGGTTTATATATATATATATATATATATATATATATATATATATATATATATATATATATATATATATATATATAGTGGTACGATCAAGAGGGAAGTAACCATTCGGGGGGAAGCGGAGGGAAGCAAAAACTTTTTTTTTTTTCGTTTTTTGAAAAAACTTTGTTCACGAACATTATAGATGAGATGAAAATATGAACATTTAGTAGAGACGCTTTGTGATAAATGTTTTTATTTTGGCGGGAAAACGCTCGAAGAAGTAATATATAACAATTATCGTGTTTTTCGAGCGTATTTTGAGGTTTTAGCTATTGGGGTTTAGATATTAGGGTTTATAGGGTTTAGATATTAGGGTTTAGAAATTTAGGGTTTAGGGTTTAGGGTTTGGTGTTTTGGGTTTATGGAATAAACCCAAAACACCAAACCCTAAACCCTAAACTCTAAATGAGGCTAAATTTTACTTCATAAAACATGAAGAAAAAAACGTTCATATTCTTCACGAACAATATTATCTTGAATGTTATATTTGTCGATCGTTTTCCCGCATAAATAATAACATTCATCACGAAGTGTCTCTTCTAAATGTTCATATTTTTGTGTGATCTTGATGCCGGGAATTTTTTTTTCAAAAAAACGAATTTTTTTTTTTTTGCTTCCCCCCGATTGGTTACTTCCTTCCCCATTGATCCTGCCCCTATATATATATATATATATATATATATATATATATATATATATATATATATATATATATATATATATATATATATATATATATATATATATATATATATATATATATATATATATATATATATATATATATATACTCCCTCTAGGGATGACAATGGATCGGATATTGTAACGACCTTGGATTTTCCAACGTTTATTTATTAATAATTATTATTATTAATACTTGTGATAAAACGAATGTATGTTATTACATTTACTTGTTACCATGATTGCCCGTACTTGACTTTAATTGCCCGAAACGTCTTTGTGACACACGAAACTTTCACGAATAATATTTTTAGATATTATTTGCATTCATGATTAGTTTTATTAATCATTTTAATTAACTATGGTTATTAGTTAATTACTTGGGCTTTAATTGGATTTATTTGTTAACTACTTGAACTTGAGCCTTGTTAATGTTAATGGACACATGAATATGGGCTTATAAACCCACCCTACACCTTATTGGATTAACTAGCCCATTTATACTACATGTAAGTATCATCATTAAGTGTAACTAGTTAGTTTAAGGTAATTGGAATCTAGTTATACATCTTCCCCATGAACTAACACCTAATAACCAACTTTAAGGACAATTGCATGCAAGTAACTAGTGAACAAAATCTTTCCTCCTCCCTTCCCCCCAAAACCGTCGGCCTCCTTTGCTAATGGGAGAGTTCTTTTGCAATTTTTCTTATTACTTCACTCATACTTCCTCTCATTTTAACACACACACACACACTTAATTGCATTTCTCTCTCAAACTTTTTCTCTCATTTTACTTTCTAAATTGTAAGTAACAAGCTTGTGTTCTTCCTTATTTTTCTCTTGTAAAACCGAAACCAAAACACCCCTTTATCATCATTCTTTGCTTGTTTAAATCACTTGTTCTTTGATTGTTGTTAATTACTTGTTGTTTACTTACTTGTTGATGATTACTTACTAGTAACAAGAATCAAACTTTCTAGTTTGAATTCTTCTTTTATCTTGTAATTACAAGAACACACAAGAACTAAACTTAATAGTTTATGTTCTACTTTTATTGTTTCAAAAGATTTAAGGTTCATGTGTTGTAAATCATACTTGTAATTCATGTTAGTAAACTTTAAAGTTTACTTTCTTAAGGATCAAACTTTGGTTTGAATCTTTAAAGTATGCAACCCATGAACTTATTAACTTGTTTACCTAGCTTATTTACTTCATTTACTTGCACTTTAATCTCATGATTTATGTTCTTGTTGGTCAAGTGTTACTAGTTAACATTGATCTCATTAATCTTGAACTAAAAGTTAACTTTAATAGTTCAAGAACATGTAAGTAAGATTTCTTTAATTATAACTTTGTACACTTATGCTAGATCTAGACTTTTGAGTCTTGGATCTTCAAGATCAAACTAAGAACTATGTTCTACATCTTAAGATCTTGATTTCATAAGTTCACTTTCAAGTTTGTAACTTATTATTAGTTTTAAAGTTCATGTATGTGTTAGATCTAAGACTTTGATGTAACTTTGGTTCATCAAAACACTTGCAACACTTAAGTGAGTTGTGCTTCATGTCTTAGACTTACACTTGGGTTATGATGGTCAAACCTTGGTGAAAATGATGCAAACACATCAACGAGTTGTACACTTGAAGCTATATGCATTAAGGATGAGAACCGTGATAAGCGTCGAGCACCGAGACCACCGGAACCCACTATTTTTCTGTGTTCTGTCTTCTGCCTACTGTTTTCTCGGTTCTGTAACAGACCAGTACAACTGGGCTACTGTAACCTTGATTTTAAGTTATATCTTTTTGAGTAGATAATTTTTCATATAGGACTCGTCTTAATCCGAGTTACGGTTTAGGATTTATGACCCTCCGATCGTCACTATGCCCTTTTAACGTTGTGCAGAAATTTCTGACCTACTCGCACTTAGACCGTCGCCACGGTCAAACAAAGACGAGTTTGCTTCTGTAAATTTTACCACACTTAAAGGACTCATATACGGAGCCATGACCACTGGTCTCACCTTAATTCAGTAAGGGTAGAGGCCGTGGTGACTGACCGAACTCAGCCTTTGTTTTAAACTACTTTCATGAACGAAACTTACTTTACACCTTTTGTTTGATGATGAATGATGATGACCCTTAAGACCTTATTTACATACTTTTAAACCTATTCGGACAATTTACTGACTTAGTGATATTTGACTTAGGTTGAGGACCCGTTTGGACAACCTTCATTACTTGCTTACTTTCCGAGTCATACTTTACCGCTACATTATCATTGTGAGTTATAGCATTCCCTTTTTACTTTAACTTATTTTGGGAACTGAGAATACATGCGGATTTTACGTTTTACATACTAGGCACGAGTACTTAAACTTATATATGTGTGGGTTAAACAACGGCATAAACATTCCCTTTAGCTCGGTAACGTTTAATCATTGGTTTTTGAACCGTGAACGCGAATCTTAGATATGGATCCATAGGGTTTGACATCCCCAATCGGGCTAGTCGCGCTAGCATTTAACGAGTGTTTAATACTTCGTAAACATACGCACTTGCCAAGTGTACTTTCAGGGGGTATAAACGTTAAGTTAGTTACCAAGTGCCCACGGTTAACATATACTTTATCATACTATTTTGAAACGCTCTTTGTAGCACTGAAATCTCGTGGCCTACCTTACATACTGTTATACTTAAACTATAGCTCACCAACCTTTGTGTTGACATTTTTAAGAATGTTTTTCTTAGGTGCTTAAGGTTATTTGCTTCCGCTGTCGTGTTAGTCTTGCCGTAGACACCCGCTGCTCTAGTGTTATCACCGCATGAACTGTTTATCTTGCATTCAAACTTTAATACTTTTGAACTATGTTTTGTAATGACCTAAGGGTCACATACATTTATTCATGCTTGCTATTCGTAGAAGCATACTATTGGTGTAAAACATTTGATGTCGGTTATGACGTCACCTTTTTATCGTGAATGCAACTTCTTTTATTACAGCATGTAGTACTTAACCTTGTAATGATCCTGTTGTTGATGATTCGGACGACCCGTCATCCACTAATGCTTCATCCGACGACACCTCCTCAGACGACTCCAGTGATGATGAGGACCCTGCTGATATACCTATTCAGCCACCCTCCACCCCGCCGAAGAAGCGGTATCGCTTCGACGGTACCATTATTCCGGGGATCAACGGAGGACGAGCCTCCACTGACGCGTTTGGTCGACGTCGTAGGGTTACTGCTCGTAAGCGGCTTGTACCGTACCCTGCCGACCCACAAGTGCGTAAGACACCCCGTTACGTACTGACTATTTCTGGAGTCGGAACGTCTGCACCCCGTTTCGTGCGGTCTGCACCACCCGCACCACCCGCACCACCCGCACCACCTGTACCGCCCGCCCCACCATCTCCCTCTAACGAGGAACTGAGGAGGGAGGTGGGAATCCTCCGAGCTCGTGTTACTGAGCTCGAGGAGCAGTTGGCTCAGGTTTTAGACATCCTACACCCACCTTCACCGTAGGACCTTTTGTATTAGATTTCATGATGTAATCTAGTTGTAGTTTCATATTTCACTTATGTATTGTACGAATCTATCATGATGTATGAAACTTATTATTAATGAATGGAAACTTTGTGATGTTACTTTTTGCACAAGTGTTCTATTTACGTTACTGTATGGGGTTTTGCGGTACTTGTATCAACTTGCGTTACTTAATTAACATGTGTTGTGCTGTTTACATGTTGGTTGTTATATACTATATTATCATATATTGAATGCTGGATTTTGACTTGAGTCAAAATGTTTGTATAGAACACCATGTCTAACGGTCGATCCACACCTACTGCTGCTCAAATTGAAGAGATGATCCAAGAACGTGTAGCCGCAGCCATTGAGGAAATGCAACCCCAAGCTCCACCGCCACCACCGGTTATTCAACCCGTTCGAAATGGGTGTACTTACAAGGAATTCCAGAGCTGTAAACCACATAACTTCAGCGGCACTGAGGGACCGGTTGGTCTCACCAGATGGTTCGAGAAACTTGAATCAGTATTCCAAGTTAGCAACTGTTCGGAGGACAACAAAACCAAATTTGCTTCTTGCACGCTATCTGACAGCGCGCTCACATGGTGGAACACAATGGCACAGGCACAAGGCATTGATGAGGCGTATGCTATGCCATGGGAGGAATTTAAGTGTGCCATGATTGAGGATTATTGTCCGAGAACCGAAATCCAAAAGATGGAAATGGAATTCATGCAGTTAAAGGCCGTTGGGAACAACCTTGATGGTTACAACAGGAGATTTTTGGAACTAGCCCTGATGTGTCCGACAATGGTCACCCCAGAATTCAAGCGAATGGAGAGATACTTCTGGGGACTTCCTAAGAGCATTAAGGGTAATGTCACCTCGTCCAAGCCACCGAATGTTCCCGAAGCGATGCGCATGGCACATACTTTGATGAATCAAATAACCATCGATGAACTGGAGAAAACTAAGTCTCAAGCGGGTACTAGTGAGAAGCGCAAATGGGATAACCACAACAACAATAACAACAACAACAACAACAGGGGAAGAAACTATGAACAGAACCCGGAGAAACGACATGAGGGTTTCAGAGGAAACAACAACGGTGGAAACCCCAACCCCAACAACAACACCAACTCCAACCCGAACTACAAAGGAACCTTACCACAAAGCAAGCGGTGCTACAAACACCACACTGGGTATTACAATGTTGTGTGCGAGAAGTGCCAACGGTCTGGGCATGTTGGAAAAGACTGCAAGGTCACCACTTTGAATGGGAAGCTGAACCCCACAGGGCCAAGGAAGTGTTACGAATGCGGGCAGACAGGCCATTTCAGAAATTCGTGTCCAAATAAGCGAAAAGATGGCGGACCACCGCGCGTTAGAGCTTTCAATGTTAATGCTAGGGACGCACGCGAAAACCCCGACTTGGTGACAAGTATATTCAAAATCAACAATCTTTTAGCTTCTGTCTTGTTTGATACTGGTGCGGATAGAAGTTATGTATGTAGACATTTTTGCGATAAGATTAATTGGTCATTAGTCCCGTTAAAAGAGAGTATGCTTGTCGAGGTCGCCAATGGAAAACTTGAAAAGGTTGACCATATTAGTCGTGGAGCTATTATCAACATAGCTGGTGCAGATTTTGAAATTGATTTGATACCTATCAAACTGGGAAGTTTTGACGTGATCGTTGGTATGGATTGGTTGAGCAAGATAAGGGCCGATATTATCTGTGGAGATAAAGCTCTTCGCATACCACAAGGAGACGGTGAGCCACTGATCATCTACGGAGAGAGATGTACCTCGAAGTTGAACCTCATTAGTTGCGTGAAAGCGCAAAAGATCATGAAGAAGGGATGTTTTGCTGTCCTAGCGCATGTGAAAACAGTAGAAACCGAGGTGAAGAGCGTGAACGACGTTCGAATTATGAACGAAATTTCCGATGTCTTCCCAGAGGAATTTCCTGGATTACCGCCGCCGAGAGCAGTAGAGTTTCAGATTGATTTAGTGGCAGGAGCTGCACCTGTAGCTCGCGCACCTTATAGACTCGCACCTTCCGAGATGCAAGAATTACAAAGTCAACTACAAGAGCTGTTAGACCGTGAATTTAACCAACCAAGTTTCTCGCCTTGGGGCGCACCTGTGCTGTTTGTGAAGAAGAAGGATGGATCCTTCCGTATGTGTATCGACTACCGTGAACTCAACAAATTGACAATCAAGAATCGGTATCCTCTTCCACGAATTGACGATCTTTTTGATCAACTACAAGGATCGAGCGTTTACTCGAAGATCGATTTGCGATCCGGTTATCACCAGTTGAGGGTGAAGAAACGTGACGTGATGAAAACTGCATTTTGAACTCATTATGGTCATTATGAGTTTCTCGTGATGCCATTCGGATTAACCAATGCACCTGCCGTGTTCATGGATCTCATGAATCGTGTCTGCAAGCCGTACTTGTATAAATTTGTTATCGTCTTCATAGATGATATCCTCATCTACTCTAAGAGCGAAGAAGAGCATGAGCAACACCTCCGACTAGTACTTGAACTCTTGAGACAAGAACAACTTTACGCCAAATTCTCCAAGTGTGGATTTTGGTTGAAAGAAGTCCAGTTTCTGGGTCATGTTGTGAGCGACCAGGGTATCAAAGCTGATCCCGCCAAGATTGAAGCTATCAGCAAGTGGGAAACCCCCACTACTCCGACTCACATTCGCCAATTCCTAGGTCTCGCCGGTTACTATCGAAGGTTCATTGAAGGATTTTCTCTGATTGCGCGTCCTTTGACCGCGCTGACTCGCAAGGGCAAGAAGTTCATTTGGGAACCCGCACACGAATCAGCATTCCAAACTTTGAAGAAGAAGTTAACCACCGCACCTATCCTATCACTTCCTGAGGGCAGTGACGACTTTGTTGTTTATTGTGATGCATCGAAGAGTGGTTTTGGTTGTGTATTGATGCAACAATCAAAAGTTATTGCCTATGCCTCCCGCCAATTGAAGATTCACGAGCGGAACTACACTACTCACGATCTTGAACTTAGAGCCGTTATCTTTGCGCTCAAATTGTGGAGACACTATTTGTATGGAACTAAGAGTACTATTTTCACCGACCACAAAAGCCTCCAACACATCTTCGATCAGAAGCAACTGAATATGAGACAGCGTCGATGGATCGAGATGCTCAACGACTACGATTGTGAACTCCGTTATCACCCTTGCAAGGCCAATGTTGTAGCTGACGCTTTAAGCCGAAAGGAGAGGACGGTACCTCTTCGTGTTAGGGCTCTGAACATCACCATCCATTCGAACCTCAACAGCCAGATCAGAGTAGCCCAAGATGAGCTCTCAAGGAGGGGAATATATCTCATGAATATTTAAACATACTTGTTTCTCGATTCGAGGTTAGGGAGTCTGAACTCCGATGTTATGCCGGAAGAATTTGGGTACCTCTTTATGGAGATCTACGGAACCTTATACTTGATGAAGCACACAAATCAAGATATTCAATTCACCCCGGTGCGGGTAAGATGTACCACGACCTTAAAGAACAGTATTGGTGGCCGAATCTATTGCGACTTATGTTGGTAAGTGTTTGACTTGCTCGAAGGTTAAAGCCGAGCATCAGAGACCTTCTGGGTTACTTCAACAGCCGAAACTCCTACAATGGAAGTGGGAAAGGATCACAATGGATTTCATTACAAAGCTACCAAAGAACGGTGGGCGGATACGATACTATTTGGGTTATTGTTGACCGCCTTACCAAATCTGCACACTTTCTAGCGATGAAGGAAACAGATACAATGGAGAGACTTGCTCAATTATGCATCAAAGAGGTTGTATCTCGTCATGGTGTACCTCTATCGATCATCTCCGATCGCGATCCCCGTTTTGCTTCTAGATTTTGGCGTTCTTTGCAAGAAGCCATGGGAACTCGTCTTGACATGAGTACTGCTTATCACCCTCAGACTGACGGGCAAAGTGAACGAACAATTCAGACCTTGGAGGACATGTTGCGTGCATGTGTCATTGACTTTGGAAAAGCCTGGGAAAGGCATTTGCCACTAGCCAAATTCTCGTACAACAACAGTTATCACTCGAGCATTAATGCCGCACCTTTTGAAGCGTTGTATGGCCGCAAGTGCTGATCTCCTATTTGTTGGGCCGAAGTAGGCGAAAAGCAAATCACCGGACCCGAGGTAGTCCATGAAACAACGGAGAATATTGCTCAGATTCAAGCTAGAATTAAGACTGCCCGCGATCGTCAGAAGAGTTATGCCAATCTTAAACGTAAAGACTTTGAATTCAACGTTGGTGATCGTGTAATGTTGAAGGTGGCACCTTGGAAAGGTGTGATTCGCTTTGGAAAACGTGGAAAGTTAAACCCACGATACTTTGGTCCTTTTGAAATCTTGGAACGTGTTGGACCCGTTGCTTACCGATTGGATCTACCAGCACAATTGAGCTCAGTTCATCCTACCTTCCACGTGTCAAACTTGAAGAAGTGTCTTGCTGTACCCGAACTTATCATACCATTGGAGGAACTTACAATTGATGACAAACTCCACTTTGTGGAAGAACCAGTGGAGATTATGGATCGTGAGATCAAAACTTTGAAACGCAACAAGATTTCGATCGTCCGGGTACGATGGAATGCCAAACGAGGACCTGAGTTTACTTGGGTGCGAGAGGATCAAATGATGCGGAAGTATCCTCACCTTTTCCCGACTCCTCCATCTACCTCAGCTTAAATTTCGGGACGAAATTTTCTTTAACAGGTGGGTAATGTAACGATCTTGGATTTTCCAACGTTTATTTATTAATAATAATTATTATTAATACTTGTGATAAAACGAATGTATGTTATTACATTTACTTGTTACCATGATTGCCCGTACTTGACTTTAATTGCCCGAAACGTCTTTGTGACACACGAAACTTTCACGAATAATATTTTTAGATATTATTTGCATTCATGATTAGTTTTATTAATCATTTTAATTAACTATGGTTATTAGTTAATTACTTGGGCTTTAATTGGATTTATTTGTTAACTACTTGAACTTGGGCCTTGTTAATGTTAATGGACACATGAATATGGGCTTATAAACCCACCCTACACCTTATTGGATTAACTAGCCCATTTATACTACATGTAAGTATCATTATTAAGTGTAACTAGTTATTTTAAGGTAATTGGAATCTAGTTATACATCTTCCCCATGAACTAACACCTAATAACCAACTTTAAGGACAATTGCATGCAAGTAACTAGTGAACAAAATCTTTCCTCCTCCCTTCCCCCCAAAACCGTCGGCTTCCTTTGCTAATGGGAGAGTTCTTTTGCAATTTTTCTTATTACTTCACTCATACTTCCTCTCATTTTAACACACACACACACTTAATTGCATTTCTCTCTCAAGCTTTTTCTCTCATTTTACTTTCTAAATTGTAAGTAACAAGCTTGTGTTCTTCCTTCTTTTTCTCTTGTAAAACTGAAACCAAAACACCCCTTTATCATCATTCTTTGCTTGTCTAAATCACTTGTTCTTTGATTGTTGTTAATTACTTGTTGTTTACTTACTTGTTGATGATTACTTACTAGTAACAAGAATCAAACTTTCTAGTTTGAATTCTTCTTTTATCTTGTAATTACAAGAACACACAGAACTAAACTTACTAGTTTATGTTCTACTTTTATTGTTTCAAAAGATTTAAGGTTCATGTGTTGTAAATCATACTTGTAATTCATGTTAGTAAACTTTAAAGTTTACTTTCTTAAGGATCAAACTTTGGTTTGAATCTTTAAAGTATGCAACCCATGAACTTATTAACTTGTTTACCTAGCTTATTTACTTCATTTACTTGCACTTTAATCTCATGATTTATGTTCTTGTTGGTCAAGTGTTACTAGTTAACATTGATCTCATTAATCTTGAACTAAAAGTTAATTTTAATAGTTCAAGAACATGTAAGTAAGATTTCTTTAATTATAACTTTGTACACTTATGTTAGATCTAGACTTTTGAGTCTTGGATCTTCAAGATCAAACTAAGAACTATGTTCTACATCTTAAGATCTTGATTTCATAAGTTCACTTTCAAGTTTGTAACTTATTATTAGTTTTAAAGTTCATGTATGTGTTAGATCTAAGACTTTGATGTAACTTTGGTTCATCAAAACACTTGCAACACTTAAGTGAGTTGTGCTTCATGTCTTAGACTTACACTTGGGTTATGATGGTCAAACCTTGGTGAAAATGATGCAAACACATTAACGAGTTGTACACATGAAGCTATATGCATCAAGGATGAGAACCATGATAAGCATCGAGCACCGAGACCACCGGAACCCACTATTTTTCTGTGTTCTGTCTTCTGCCTATTATTTTCTGGGTTCTGTAACAGACCAGTACACCTGGGCTACTGTAACCTTGATTTTCAGTTAGATCTTTTCGAGTAGATAATTTTTCATATAGGACTCGTCTTAATCCGAGTTACGGTTTAGGATTTATGGCCCTCCGATCGTCACTATGCCCTTTTAACGTTGTGCAGAAATTTCTAACCTACTCGCACTTAGACCGTCGCCACGGTCAAACGAAGATGAGTTTGCTTCTGTAAATTTTACCACACTTAAAGGACTCATATACGGAGCCATGGACACTGGTCTCACCTTAATTCAGTAAGGGTAGAGGCCGTGGTGACTGACCGAACACAGCCTTTGTTTTAAACTACTTTCATGAACGAAACTTAATTTACACCTTTTGTTTGATGATGAATGATGATGACCTTTAAGACCTTATTTACATACTTTTAAACCTATTCGGACAATTTACTACACTTAGTGATATTTGACTTAGGTTGAGGACCCGTTTGGACAACCTTCATTACTTGCTTACTTTCCGGGTCATACTTTTACCGCTACTTTATCATTGTGAGTTATAGCATTCCCTTTTTACTTTAACTTATTTTGGGAACTGAGAATACATGCGGATTTTACGTTTTACATACTAGGCACGAGTACTTAAACTTATATATGTGTGGGTTATACTGAAATGTCCCGTTCTTATTGATTAAAAACGTTCCATATTAATTGATTTCGTTGCGAGGTTTTGACCTCTATATGAGACGTTTTTCAAAGACTGCATTCATTTTTAAAACAAACCATAACCTTTATTTCATAAATAAAGGTTTAAAAAGCTTTACGTAGATTATCAAATAATGATAATCTAAAATATCCTGTTTACACACGACCATTACATAATGGTTTACAATACAAATATGTTACATCGAAATCAGTTTCTTGAATGCAGTTTTTACACAATATCATACAAACATGGACTCCAAATCTTGTCCTTATTTTAGTATGCAACAGCGGAAGCTCTTAATATTCACCTGAGAATAAACATGCTTTAAACGTCAACAAAAATGTTGGTGAGTTATAGGTTTAACCTATATATATCAAATCGTACCAATAGACCACAAGATTTCATATTTCAATACACATCCCATACATAGAGATAAAAATCATTCATATGGTGAACACCTGGTAACCGACATTAACAAGATGCATATATAAGAATATCCCCATCATTCCGGGACACCCTTCGGATATGATATAAATTTCGAAGTACTAAAGCATCCGGTACTTTGGATGGGGTTTGTTAAGCCCAATAGATCTATCTTTAGGATTCGCGTCAATTAGGGTGTCTGTTCCCAAATTCTTAGATTACCAGACTTAATAAAAAGGGGCATATTCGATTTCGATAATTCAACCATAGAATGTAGTTTCACGTACTTGTGTCTATTTTGTAAATCATTTATAAAACCTGCATGTATTCTCATCCCAAAAATATTAGATTTTAAAAGTGGGACTATAACTCACTTTCACAGATTTTTACTTCGTCGGGAAGTAAGACTTGGCCACTGGTTGATTCACGAACCTATAACAATATATACATATATATCAAAGTATGTTCAAAATATATTTACAACACTTTTAATATATTTTGATGTTTTAAGTTTATTAAGTCAGCTGTCCTCGTTAGTAACCTACAACTAGTTGTCCACGGTTAGATGTACAGAAATAAATCGATAAATATTATCTTGAATCAATCCACGACCAGTGTATACGTATCTCAGTATTGATCACAACTCAAACTATATATATTTTGGAATCAACCTCAACCCTGTATAGCTAACTCCAACATTCACATATAGAGTGTCTATGGTTGTTCCGAAATATATATAGATGTGTCGACATGATAGGTCGAAACATTGTATACGTGTCTATGGTATCTCAAGATTACATAATATACAATACAAGTTGATTAAGTTATGGTTGGAATAGATTTGTTACCAATTTTCACGTAGCTAAAATGAGAAAAATTATCCAATCTTGTTTTACCCATAACTTCTTCATTTTAAATCCGTTTTGAGTGAATCAAATTGCTATGGTTTCATATTTAACTCTATTTTATGAATCTATACAGAAAAAGTATAGGTTTATAGTCGGAAAAATAAGTTACAAGTCGTTTTTGTAAAGGTAGTCATTTCAGTCGAAAGAACGACGTCTAGATGACCATTTTAGAAAACATACTTCCACTTTGAGTTTAACCATAATTTTTGGATATAGTTTCATGTTCATAATAAAAATCATTTTCTCAGAATAACAACTTTTAAATCAAAGTTTATCATAGTTTTTAATTAACTAACCCAAAACAGCCCGCGGTGTTACTACGACGGCGTAAATCCGGTTTTACGGTGTTTTTCGTGTTTCCAGGTTTTAAATCATTAAGTTAGCATATCATATAGATATAGAACATGTGTGTAGTTAATTTTAAAAGTCAAGTTAGAAGGATTAACTTTTGTTTGCGAACAAGTTTAGAATTAACTAAACTATGTTCTAGTGATTACGAGTTTAAACCTTCGAATAAGATAGCTTTATATGTATGAATCGAATGATGTTATGAACATCATTACTACCTTAAGTTCCTTGGATAAACCTACTGGAAAAGAGAAAAATGGATCTAGCTTCAACGGATCCTTGGATGGCTCGAAGTTCTTGAAGCAGAATCATGACACGAAAACAAGTTCAAGTAAGATCATCACTTGAAATAAGATTGTTATAGTTATAGAAATTGAACCAAAGTTTGAATATGATTATTACCTTGTATTAGAATGATAACCTACTGTAAGAAATAAAGATTTCTTGAGGTTGGATGATCACCTTACAAGATTGGAAGTGAGCTAGCAAACTTGAAAGTATTCTTGATTTTATGTAACTAGAACTTGTAAAATATATGAAGAACACTTAGAACTTGAAGAAAGAACTTGAGAGAGATCAATTAGATGAAGAAAATTGAAGAATGAAAGTGTTTGTAGGTGTTTTTGGTCGTTGGTGTATTGATTAGATATAAAGGATATGTAATTTTGTTTTCATGTAAATAAGTCATGAATGATTACTCATATTTTTGTAATTTTATGAGATATTTCATGCTAGTTGCCAAATGATGGTTCCCACATGTGTTAGGTGACTCACATGGGCTGCTAAGAGCTGATCATTGGAGTGTATATACCAATAGTACATACATCTAAAAGCTGTGTATTGTACGAGTACGAATACGGGTGCATACGAGTAGAATTGTTGATGAAACTGAACGAGGATGTAATTGTAAGCATTTTTGTTAAGTAGAAGTATTTTGATAAGTGTCTTGAAGTCTTTCAAAAGTGTATGAATACATATTAAAACACTACATGTATATACATTTTAACTTAGTCGTTAAGTCATCGTTAGTCGTTACATGTAAATGTTGTTTTGAAACCTTTAGGTTAATGATCTTGTTGAATGTTGTTAACCCATTGTTTATTATAACAAATGAGATGTTAAATTGTTATATTATCATGATATTATGATATATAATATATCTCAGTATGATGTATATATACAGTTAAATGTCGTTACAACGATAATCGTTACATATATGTCTCGTTTCGAAATCATTAAGTTAGTAGTCTTATTTTTTACATATGTATTTCATTGTTAATACACTTAATAATATATTTACTTATCATTTAACATAATTAACCAAGTGTATCAATATCTTAATATGATTCATATGTACCTAGTAAGACGTTGTTATAACGATAATCGTTATATATATCGTTTTCGAGTTTCTTAAATTAATAGTCTCATTTTTATGTATATAACTCATTGTTAAAATACCTAATGAGATACATACTTATAATAAAAACATGTTAACTATATATATAACCATATATATGTCATCGTATAGTTTTTACAATTTTTAATGTTCGTGAATCACCGGTCAACTTGGGTGGTCAATTGTCTATATGAAACATATTTCAATTAATCATGTCTTAACAAGTTTGATTGCTTAACATGTTGGAAACATTTAATCATGTAAATATCAATCTCAATTAATATATATAAACATGGAAAAGTTCGGGTCACTACATATACAACGGCATAAACATTCCCTTTAGCTCGGTAACGTTTAATCATTGGTTTTTGAACCGTGAACGCGAATCTTAGATATGGATCCATAGGGTTTGACATCCCCACTCGGGCTAGTCGCGCTAGCATTTAACGAGTGTTTAATACTTCGTAAACATACGCACTTGCCAAGTGTACTTTCAGGGGGTATAAACGTTAAGTTAGTTACCAAGTGCCCACGGTTAACATATACTTTATCATACTATTTTGAAACGCTCTTTGTAGCACTGAGTTCTCGTGGCCTACCTTACATACTGTTATACTTAAACTATAGCTCACCAACCTTTGTGTTGACGTTTTTAAGCATGTTTTTCTCAGGTGCTTAAGGTTATTTGCTTCCGCTGTCGTGCTTGTCTTGCCGTAGACACCCGCTGCTCTAGTGTTATCACCGCATGAACTATTTATCTTGCATTCAAACTTTAATACTTTTGAACTATGTTTTGTAATGACCTAATGGTCACATACATTTATTCATGCTTGCTATTCGTAGAAGCATACTGTTGGTGTAAAACATTTGATGTCGGTTATGACGTCACCTTTTTATCGTGAATGCAACTTCTTTTATTACAGCATGTAGTACTTAACCTTGTAATGATCCTGTTGTTGATGATTCGTACACGATGGTTTTGTACGGGGCATCACAGATATGGATCGGGTGATGCCGTATCCATATCCATATCCATTTAGTTTTTGTTCATCCATATCCATATCCAGATCCATTTAGTTTCAGGTCATCCATCCATATCCATATCTAATGGATTAAACGGGTTAATGGATATCCAATGGATATTAAAAAATTATTATAATATTCTCTAATATGCGATTAAAATAATCAAACGTAGTATATAAAAAATAACTATAACATGACATAATTAAAATCTATTCATAAGAATGTGTAATCTTTGTCGATGACATAATAAAATTTGTTAAATTTACTATAAAACATGGATTATGAAAAATTAAATATGAAATTTATAACTTTATTTTATTAGATATGCGTGTTTTATTGTGATATATAATAGTTATTTCGTTGTAAGGTTGAAATCAAAATTAATATAACGGTAAATGAACTTGCTATAGTAAATATGTAAGCATATATCTATATTTATGTATTTGTATTTGTATTTCGGGTGGTGATGGATATATCCATGGATGAAACTTTTCATCCATATCCATATCCATTTAGGTTCATCCATATCCGTATCCATATCCATTTAAGTTTATCCATATCCATCACGAAGCGGGTGGATCGGGTGGATATTGTTAGACGGTAGTTTAGAGTTAGGCCCAAGTCCAATTGTGGACTGGGTCCATTAGGGTTTGCTAGGGTTCTTCGTGTCATTATAAATAGCGCACTAATAATAAAGTAATATTTACGGGGTTGTATTCTATAACATGGTAATGTCTGATCCCGAGACCTAGTCGGCTGCCCTTGAATCGTTTCTATAAGGCCCTGTCAAATACCCGAATAACCTACCAGTCGTAACCTTTTTCTTCCTCGTTATCGTTTTCTCGTATTTTTATTTTATAGCTCTTTGTTATTTTATCTATGGTCGCCGCAATCAAGGAGTTGCCGACCACAACTTCATATGCAAACCTCTTTTTATTTTACAAATCAACTAGGCTCACGTGTATCACTCTAAATATTTATCATTTTCTATACGTGTTTCTTTTCCTGCACTTTACAAACATCCACATGCACTATCAAAACATAAATTTTTTTTTATTCGTTTATTTGTTCTTTTGTTTACCGTTTACTTTTTTTTTTCCCGTAAATCTTGAAGCAATCGAAACTTTCTGAGGAAAAAAAAAAAGTTTGAAGCAATAATCAGCGTGGGGATGAGCTGCCTAGCTTGACTAGGTTCCAAACCCCGAAAAAAAAAAGAGAAAAACACAAAAACTATCTTGTACAGCGTTGTAGAATATTATATCGGTGATAAAAGTTCTAAGCCCAAGTCCTGCTCAATCCTTAGGCTAAGCAAAGTAAGCCACGGCGTAACAAAAAAAAAAAACGCTACGAAAAAGGAAACGCAGTCAAACAATGCAACAAAATCAGCGAATATCATTCTATCCAGCGCAACAAATCAAGAAAAAAATATATTATGTTTTCTTTATTTATTTGATATTTGTATTTCCTTCCAGTTCGAACTTTCGCGATTTCGCTGTTCGAACTGCGGGGGAGTGTTAGACGGTAGTTTAGAGTTAGGCCCAAGTTCAATTGTGGACTGGGTCCATTAGGGTTTGCTAGGGTTCTTCGTGTCATTATAAATAGTGCACTAATAATAAAGTAATATTCACGGGGTTGTATTCTATAACAGATATCCACTGGATCGGGTGGCCATTGTCATCCCTAACTCCCTCAGTCCCATTTGAAGTGTTCACATTTCCATTTTGAGATATCCCAATACAAGTGTCCACTTTATATTTCAACCAATGAGAAGAGGTTATTCTGGAAAGAGAAGAATTCTGATTGGTGAAAAATAAAGTTAGTGGGATTTTCTAAAACTATATGCAAAAAGTAAGTGGATACTTGCAGTGGGACGGAGAGAGTATGTGTTATGTATAATCAATGTAAAAATATGCAGTGAAGCCGTCTAATTAGCGTAAAAAACATCAAATTACAAAACTGAATAATGAGATGATGAAAAGTAAGAATTGCTTAAGCCGAGTTCCGATGAGTAACTGAGTATGGTGAAGAAAATATAATTGTAACTATAACAAATCCCTAAAGTTCTAAAGTGTGATTTCCTAGTAAACAGAACAAAACCTATAAGAACAAAACCTATAAGGTAGAGAAAGAATTAAGAAAATAAATATTTTTAAATCTGCATACAATGTTGCAAATCCAATAGTTCATTTTTGAACGATGAACAAACATCGTAACATGTATGATAATCAACAACATGCTCCAATCTAACACGTCAAACAACGTGTTCTACTCACATAATAACTTCATAGACACCTTTTTTGCTCCGAAGTTAAACTACAAAATAGAATGTCATGTTCTGATCTCAAGGCATTACAGCTATAGCGGAGCTCATCATGAATCAATTTGTTTGGGAATCTTTTATAGTATTAGATTAATGATTTAATCTTATTGGCCAATTTTTAATATTTAGTTTTGTTGGAAGCTTCGACGAGCCCAACACACCCACTATAGAGGATCTAGACTATACAAGACTCATTACACCAACACTTTGGCGTTGTTTAGCCTTTAATTTTATAAATCCTTAGTGCACAATGTACTTAGGCGACAGTGTCGACCATATATCTTTAGGCGGTATAACCGACCATGTATTATTTAGGCGGCAGAGCCGACCATATAATAAGAACAACAAAAGTGCACTAAGAACTTAAACACAAACTAAGGCTTGATCGGAAAACTTAACAAAAACACTTATATTAAATTACAATTACAATATTACTTACAAGCTTTATCTTCTCTACTTTCGCTAACTCACACTCTTCTTCTCTTCTTCACAACTCACTTCTTATTTCACTCTCACAACTTCCACAACTTTTTTTTTTCTTTTCACAACTCACTTCTTATTTCACTCTCAACTTTGTGCTGCTTTTTCATAAGTAGAAGGCTCGATAGGTATTGATTCATCCACATGAGCAACATTGGCATACCTTGGATTAGGTTGCCTCGGTCTTGTTGATCTCCGTAATTCTTGTACATGCTCCTCGACATCCATTTGGCTTGGACGAACCTCATCGGATACAGATTGATGCACACCAGTTTTCCACGGACTCTTTTCCTTAGAGTACGACCCTTCTCCTTCTTTTATTGGATCCAATATCTGCTCTTTAGGTTCTTCTTTTTCTTCTGGACCTTCTTCTAATCCATGAGATTCTGGAAGCTCTATCTTTTGAGGTGACCACCATGAAGACGCTTCATCAAATACCACATTTCTTGTAGTATGGCACTTTCCAGTATTTGGATCACAACATCTCCATCCTTTTCTTGATTCATCATAACCGACAAAAATGCATCGAATTGCCTTCTTATCAAATTTGCTTCGTAGATGATCTGGTACGAAGACGTAACATACACATCCAAAAACCTTGAGATGGTTGACGGTTGGCTTGATCTTCCATAATCTTTCATATGGTGAAATATATCCCAACTTTGTTTGTGGGAGTCTGTTAATCACGTATGAAGCCGTCCTCATACATTCGGCCCAAAATTTTCCTAGTACATTCTTACCATGAAGCATACTTCGACAGGTTTCAGCAAGATGATGATTCTTACGTTCTGCCACTCCATTCTGTTGTGGAGTATTAGGGCAAGTTAATTGCCTTCTGATCTTGTGCTTCTTAAGATAGATATTGAACTCGGTTGATAAATATTCTCCTCCATTATCTGTGCGTAAGCATCGAATCTTAGTATTGAGCTCACTTTCTACCTTGTTCTTGAACTCTTTAAACTTCAGAAAAGTCTTCGACTTCTCCTTCATGAAGTAAACCCACACATATCTTGAGAAGTCATCAATGAATGTCACCATATATTTTATACCTCCAAGTGATGTTTGTTTCACTGGGCCGAAAACATCTGAATGTATGAGCTCTAGTGGTGTCTTGGACTGATGCGCTGACTCCTTGAATGGAAATTGGTGAGCTTTGCCAAATTGACATCCAGCACATATTGTATCTGTTCGGATATCAATTTGAGGAAGCCCATTTACTATGCGTTTTACCATCATCTCCTTTAACTTGTTGTAGCCCACATGCCCAAGACGTTCATGCCAAAGATCAGCCGTCTCATTCTTTCGAGTCTTATCGACATATGCCGTTTCAGCAGATAGTACATAGACCGACTCTATTCTTCTTCCTTGCATAATTGGATTGCCAACCACCTTCACTCTCTTGAATACAGACACATCTTCTGGTCCAAAGAGCACATAATTTCCTTCTGCTGTTAATTGTGGTACTGACAGTAAATTCTTCTTTAGGCCAGGGACAAGATACACCTTCTCGAGATGGAGCTTATGAGAGTCACCTTCACTTGGAATTATTGTCTTTCCAATGTGAGAAATAGACAACCTTGAATTATTGGCTGTCAACACGACTCCTTTTCCTTTGTAATCCTCCATTTCTTGCAGCTTCGTCTCATCATTGGTCATATGATTTGAGCACCCAGAATCAATGATCCAATCATCTTTGTAGTTTATTTTTGACTTTAAGGTTGCTGCAAGAGCTTGATCATCCATGTCAGCTTCAACGGAGAGTCCTGCTTCTGCATCCCATGTTTCCTCATTAATGGTTGCTTCGAATGTGACCTCTTTCTTCTCATCTCTTGCGGCGGCCACATTTCCTTCGAAAGTTCGCCTTCTGGGGAATCTACAATCTCGAGCAAAATGACCCTTCTTGCCACAATTGAAGCATTCACCATTCTTTCTCTTATCATTTTCCCCGTATTGTTGGCGATGATCTCTTCTTCCTTGTTGATCTCCCCCCTGAAGCGTTGCCTTTTGATTTTGGGTGACCCTTCCACCCATATGTCTTACTTTCTTTCATCGCCTCTTGTCTTCGAGATGTTGCTTTCTTTTTATTGGTGAAGAGTGCATCTTCTCCGTCTTTTATGGTTACTTCATTCATCTGCTTGGCTAATGCCTCTTGATTAGCCAATAAATTCTCCAGCTCTATTAATGATGGTTGAGTAGGCCATCCTCTCACAGGGGCTATAAATCCATTATACTCGGATCTTAAGCCGTGGATGATAATTCTCTTCATCCTTGCATCACTCACTTTCTCTTCAGGAGCAAGTTGAGATATCTCACGGCAAATTGATTTCACCTTGGTGAAATACTGAGAAATAGACAGACTTCCTTGTGAGATACCCGCGAGCTCATTTTCCAAGAGCTGGAGGCGTGCTTCATTCTTCTTTGAAAATAATTTTTCAAAAGTTTCCCAAGCTGCCTTTGGTGTTTTCTCGTCACAGATGTGCTCCAATAGATCCTCCTCGATTGTAGTCTTCAATATAAATAAAGGCTTCCCGGCCTTGATGTTCCATTTTCTCAAGGCTTCGGCTTTTTCTTTCGGTGGAGGCGTTGTGTCACTGCCAGCAACTATTTCCCATAAATCCTGTCCTTGTAGGTAGGATTCTATACAAGTTCGCCAATAACCATAGTTGTGGTTATTGAGACTCTTGATTCCACTGCTCGTACTTGCAAGATCTGTCATCAGGACGTCCAACGTCCAATAAGCATGGTCCCTGACCGATGAGCTTTCACAGTTCCTAACTGTGCTCCGACAGAATCTCCCTTAGAGCCTTGGTGAAAACAAGTCGATGTAAACGTCCAACATTTACCGATTTCCTCCACTAGAAATGGTCCTGAACGACCCGCTCTGATACCAATTGTTGGAAGCTTCGACGAGCCCAACACACCCACTATAGAGGATCTAGACTATACAAGACTCACTACACCAACACTTTGGCGTTGTTTAGCCTTTAATTTTATAAATCCTTAGTGCACAATGTACTTAGGCGACAGTGTCGACCATATATCTTTAGGCGGTATAACCGACCATGTATTACTTAGGCGGCAGAGCCGACCATATAATAAGAACAACAAAAGTGCACTAAGAACTTAAACACAAACTAAGGCTTGATCGGAAAACTTAACAAAAACACTTATATTAAATTACAATTACAATATTACTTACAAGCTTTATCTTCTCTACTTTCGCTAACTCACACTCTTCTTCTCTTCTTCACAACTCACTTCTTATTTCACTCTCACAACTTCCACAAGTTTAATTGACGGAATTTTGTTGTATCGGTAAGTAATTTGATTAGAATCAAATTAAAGTTGTAAATTTACGAAATCTAATTACGAATATACCAAAGGTATTAATGATTTAGTATAAGTTATTTGGTGATTAAATGAAATAATTATGTGTAATTTTGATGATTAGACTTTCTTATTTGAACAATTAAAATTTTATATGTTGCCAAACCCTCTAGTAAGCAACTAGAGGGCCAAAACAACAAATGTTTACAACGGCTTTATAAGCTAATTATTTCAACTTACATTAACTTTTCTTTTACTACTAATCCAACAAAACGAAAAGCTAAAAATACAATCAAATAAAAAATCCTTCTTCATAGCATCATCGAGGAAGAAGACACTATTTCTGAACCGAACCGCCATACATGCCAAACAAGAGTTGCAACAATCACGTATACTTTATCCTTCATCTCTTCTTTAACTTGTCATCCATCATACCACAACACAAACGCGTTCCAATCTATAAAAATAGGCATTCCTACATAGGACCACACTCTTACCTTTCGCCAAAGATCCAATGCAAGAGGATACTCCAAAACTAAATGGTTAGAGGACGAAAATGCACCAAATTTCCTCCATTTCTAACCCTCTTCGAGATAGATTTAATCGCGTCGATAATTTATCTAATGCCAAACCCCACAATATATTTATTTTTGGAGGCAACCATTTCAACCACCTTGTTTGTAACTCATTCGTAGGAAGTATCTTGTCGTCTATATAGCATCTAGTGGCAGCTACGGAGAAGTCGCGTGCATTCCCTACTGACCATTTCCATTTATCCTCTTCATTTGTTACCTCAATACTACCCGACTCGTTAATCAGGTCCAACAGTTTGGACTTGTTTCTAGGCCCAATATCACGAACCCAAGCCCAGTTCCAACCTTGAGAATTGCATCGGTCCATGAGCATACAATCTTCATCCTGATCCAAATGACTAAGTCTCATATATTTATCTTTTAACGGCCTAAAATAAGCCCAATTGTCTTTCCAAAAATTTAGTCGAGCTACCATTACCCATTTTAACCCGAAGCACATTATGAGGAAGTAGACCCTTACTCATTAGTTTACTAAAAGAGTTAATAATATTATGCCAAATATCATTGTAACATATCGAATTCCCATCTAAACCCACATCTACTCCATAAAGTGCTACAATAATCGAACACCACATTGCATACGGTGATGTGAAAAATCTCCAAATCCATTTGTAAAGAAGACCATAATTGAAACGACCACAACCCGTTACCGAAAAATGACAAAATATATATATATATATTTTTTTTTTGTCACGTGCAAAGGAACGGAACTGCAATTTTTATTTAATAATCAAATTATAATTTTCAACATATTACAAAACATATAACAAATTTTTAAGAGTTTTCAACATCGGAGGCCACAAAACCCATAAAAATACTAAGGGATCAACATGACCAGATTACAACAAATCACGAGTTAAGACTCAAAATCCCAACCCGATACCAAGAGCACGATCCCGGGGACTTTACCAATCCCCCACCCAAGTCCAAAGGCTACAAGCCTATCCGCCAAACACAATCCCTCCTAAGCATCTAGTCTAGCAACTAGATAGCTTCAAACCAAATCTTCTGGTACCTATAAAAAGCTAAACAACGAGGGAGTAAGCAAAAGCTTAGTGAGTGCAATACTTATATGCATACATACATAACCTGCTTCCTTGCACAAACCAACATAATTCCGCTTACAAGCTAGTAAAGCAACCTCATACTAACACAAATCCGCATACAAGTTAGCATTGCTAACGCAAATAAACACAATCGAGTACAAGCTAGCATGTTAATTGCAAAAACAAGAATATAACACGCTACACTACCAATATACAACATACGAATGCAAAATAGTTAACCATTCCCAAATGTGCTGATCATCAAATGAATAACACCAGCAACCTGTGTACATGGCCAACTAAGGCGCCTCTCGGATGGCACCACCATGTACACCCGAATGTGGTCAACGAAAAGTGTGGTCTCAATTGGTAACACTTCCCACATCCTCACAAGTGGCCAACGAAGAGTAGACTTCAAAGTAATCGCACTCACCACTTTTCCCAAACGCATGTGGCCAACGAAGAGAGAGTCTTACATTAGAGACATCACTCACCATAATGCACCAAGTGGCCAACGAAGAGTAAAATCTTTCACAATCGGATAGTACTTACCACTAAACCCGCAAGCAAACAACTTATATACATGCACATATAAATGCTCCACTCATCTTGGAACGCAAGCAACACCAAGTATATAATACCATCGCCACCGCATCCAAGCAAGAAATCACCTATATAGATATAGGCACACAAACACATAAATACTTATTCTCTAAAAGAGAATCTAATACCAACATCCTTAACCAAGGATTTCCACCTTTCTCACTAACAATCTCCCATTTAGACATCTAAATGGACATCACTAAATTACCACTACGGTGTAACAACCCAAACCAACCCGCGAGCAAACCACGTGAAAAATACAAAATAAAAAAATTTTGCTGCACAGTGAACTGGCGCGGCGCACCAGGATGGCCGCGCGACGCGCCATTCGGGTCTGTCCGGAAAGTCTCAAAATGCGAAAAAGATCGACCAGTTCCCGACATTTTTAGACGACACGCTTTTAACCACACATTCAAATATGTAAAACTAACACAATTCAAACGTAAAATAAGTTTTACAAAGCAGGGCCCACTTCGGCCGTTTTACGAGTTTAATACAAAATATGAGTTTCGACCGCCAAAAAGTTTAAGTACCAAACTACACTACGAACATGGCGTTTGGGATTAAACTACCCAAGTCTCGGTCAAACTCCAAGAACTAAACTTCCAAAAAACGTCCCCTAATCAACAAAGCAGAAATCTCTATTCCATGATAATGCCCTTACCCTTGACCACAACCGAACCTATAAAAATAGTAAACAACGAGAGGGTAAGCAAAGCTTAGTGAATGCAATAATTATACGAATACATATATAATTATACCTACTTGCATACACATACACACCAAACCGCAAACACGCTAGCATACACACTTAGCTTATCGTCACAATAACAAGCTATAAATCTCCAATACCACAAGCTAGCATAATAACCGCATATGAATATAACTCGAATAATATAATATGCTTACAACACAAATAACCATGGTTAACCAATAATACAAGGGAACGGCGCTCGCGAAAACGCCATCGGTGTTCACAACATCCGTTAGGGCACTTAACACCTCGCACCACTAACCCCTAGGGTGGCACCTTAACACCTCGGCACATCACCCCGAGTGGCATCTTAACACCTCGATGCATCACTCATTAATTTACGGAGTGGTGTCTTAACACCTCGACACTACACTCCTAGGTGGCATCTTAACACCTCGATGCTACACCCGAGTGGCATCTTAACACCTCGATGCTACACTCTTCACGTGAAACATTGTGTCTTAGCACCTCGACACTACACATTTCACGCTACAACAAATAGATACATTATATACATACGCATATAATTATTCCACTCACCTCAAAGTCTTGTGAAAAGATACCCGAGCTTGCGAAACCTCAAAGTAACGTACCTATCACATTATACATATAATCAAACGCAAACTCAAGTCGGTCAACCAAACCCTTTCACCATTCTAAGCCATTTTGACCCAAGGTGCAATTTCAACCCATTTGCACCCTTAACCCTAAATTGGGTCAACACACACCAAAACCCTAATCGTTCGTCAAGATGGGTTTAAAACACACTTAGGTCACAAGGCTAACGCATTTTCATACTTGCTAGGCCGCTTAGGTCATTAAAGACTCATTTGACCCATTTCAAAGTCAACACATCCATTTGGGTCATCCAAACCCAATAACACCCATTTACATATCATTAAAGTGTTCTAGTACTTTAACTAACCAATTAAGTTCATAATCATCAATCTAACACTTGAAAACCCTAGTTAGTCATCTTTGAGTCTTCATGACCCAAATTCATCCAAAAACACCCCATTCACCCACAAATGGGTTTTAAGTTCATCATTAACCCTAACTCTAACCCTTTCACAAATTAAACAAGGAAATCAAGATTAGAGCATACCACTATGATCAAAACGTAGCTAGAGGAAAGATGAACAACTTTAATGCCCGCACTTTGATCCGAAATCGCCTCCTTCTTCCTTGATTCAAGCTTTCCCTCACTAAGAATCTCTCTCCCTCTATAAACTAAATTGGAAGAAGTGATGTAGTTGAAAATGGAGTTATGAGGCTCCCTAAAACTGATCTAGGGCCTTAAGGTCAGCCCTCAAGTGAATTTACCCAATTGCCCTCAAAATATCTAATTAAAAACAAAGTGAGCTGTCAGCCCGTAATGGCGCGGCGCGCCAAATGCCCAGTTCATCTTCTTTTGCCTTTTAATTAAATACAACCTAAACCCCACAACTTGAATAACTTATACACACATAAGTACAATAAAATATTCGGGTCTTACATACGGGTGGTAATTTCAACCCACACACAACAAGTGTCATTCAATCGAATTGCACTCGACCCAAAAGACCCGAACCATCACTACTACATGTGGTAATTTGAGCCCAACAACAACTAAAATTATAGACACCTACACCATGTTCAAAGTCCCAAACAATAACACTTTGAACCATTTTCACCCAAATTACCTAAACCGGACAGCCTCTTCTCCATAGACATGCTGACCCAATTAACCTCAAAATCAGTAGGTACAAACTTGTTCTTTAGAAAGTACTCTCAAAGACCTTTCCGAAAAGTGTTTACATGCCTCAAACGGAGTCACGGTTTACAAGATATACCTTTACAAAATCATGTTTCGTGCAGTTTTTATGGTCACGGGTTTCACCCAAAATGACACCATTTCGACCCAAAATGAACCTCAACACTTTTACTTGATCATAATCAGTTTACATACCTTTTGAGGACACATTTTGACAACAAAAACCATCATCTACAACACAAGTCTTTAGTTGAGGCATTTCATCCAACACTTCATGTGCATGACTCATTTTCATGACACTTAGACATGTTCTTATGCCCATCTTTCCCAACAACAACCAATTTTGCTAGTGATATACACTCAAAATTAAGGCCATAGACTTCTAATTTCGTCAACCAACCCAAAACCACTTTCAATCGGGTCTACATACATCAATGGACACCAAATACCTCAAATTTCTAAGTGAAATGGAGTTTACACACATAAACACCCAAACCCTAACACAAGAGCAAGATTAAACTTATAAAAGTTCGGATTAGGACTTACCTCCAACACCAAAGGAAAGCCTAGAGGCTAGACACACCAAGATTAACTCCAAATCAAGCATGCATCACTATCTTCCACACCCATTTGAGCTTTCTCTCTCTAAAGCTTGGGTTTCTCACTCTAAAAAAGATGAGAGAATTTGAGTAGGTGTAAAATGAGGTATGAATGAGTCAAGGCTGGTTCACTAGTTTTAAGTCCGTCTACAAGCAAAAAGACTCAATTGCCCCTCATTTAGAACCCTTAAAGAATGGGTTTAAAACACAGCTCAGACACAGGACGTCGTTCCTGCAAATGGAACGTCGTTCCTTAATAAGAACATCATTCCTTTTTGTGACAACGTCGTTCCTGAAATGGCCTCTAACTTGTTCTGTTCACGTGGTACCCATTCCCTTGATCACAACGTCGTTCATGGTTTTGGAATGTCGTTCCTTTATCTGGTACGTCGTTCCTATACTTTGAAACGTCGTTCCTTAGACTTTAAAACTGGGGTGTTACAACTCTCCCCCACTTAGAATGGATCACGTCCGTGTGATCCGCACCACGACTGCAGGGTATCATCACCAACGCTTCCACGGCTACCCGCCAACAACACAAAACTCTGAAGTTGAAACTTCACGCGCTTGGCGATTAGAAATCTCGCCACTCGCTCGAACTTACCGCCACACCTCACCTCGAGTTTTAGCACAAATCACTTCCAGCGACCAATTTTTCATTTAGGAAACACGGAAGACACCATGTATTCCTACGTTTACACTCAGGCAACTTCTCTCAACAAGTTACCTTTTTCAACTACATCGTCAATCACGAACTATCAAGTCCACTAAATCGAGTACCAAGCCTCCCATTATTCCCACATCGGGAAGGACTTATGAAATGTCCCGTTCATATTGATTATAAACGTTCCATATTAATTGATTTCGTCGCGAGGTTTTGACATCTATATGAGACGTTTTTCAAAGACTGCATTCATTTTTAAAACAACCATAACCTTTATTTTATCGATAAAGGTTTAAAAAGCATTACGTAGATTATCAAATAATGATAATCTAAAATATACCGTTTACACACGACCATTACATAATGGTTTACAATAAGAATATATTACATCAAAAATAAGTTTCTTGAATGCAGTTTTTACATAATATCATACAAGCATGGACTCCGAATCTTGTCCTTATTTTAGTATGCAACAGCGGAAGCTCTTAGTAATCACCTGAGAATAAACATGCTTAAAACGTCAATAAAAATGTTGGTGAGTTATAGGTTTAACCTATATATTATCAAATCATAATAATAATAGACCATAAGATTTCATATTTCAATATACATCCCATACATAGAGATAAAATTCATTCATATGGTGAACACCTGGTAACCGACATTAACAAGATGCATATAAGAATCTCCCCTATCATTCCGGGAAATCCTTCAGACATGATAAAAACGAATTCGAAGTACTCAAGCATCCGGTACTTTGGATGGGGTTCGTTAGGCCCAATAGATCTATCTTTAGGATTCGCGTCAATTAGTAGATCGGTTTACTAATTCTTAGGCTACCAAGCAAAAGGGGCATATTCGGCTTCGATCATTTACCCATATAATGTAGTTTCATTTACTTGTGTCTATTTCGTAAAAACATTTATAAAACTGCATGTAATCTCATCCCAGAATATTAGATTTTAACAGTGGGACTATAACTCACTTTCACAGATTTTTACTTCGTCGGGAAGTAATACTTGGCCACTGATCGATTCAGGAACCTATAACAAATATGTACATATATATCAAAGTATGTTCAAAATATATTTACAACATTTCTAATACGTTTTACTGTTTTAAATTTATTAAGTCAGATGTCCTCGTTAGTAACCTACAACTAGTTGTCCACAGTTAGATGTACAGAAATAAATCGATATATATTATCTTGAATCAATCCAAATCCCAGTGTAGACACGTCTCAGGCTAGATCACAACTCAAAGTATATATATTTTTGGAATCAACCTCAACCCTGTATAGCTAACTCCAACATTACTGCATATAGAGTATCTATGGTTGTTCCAAATAATATATATACATGGGTCGATATGATATGTCAAAACATTTGCATACATGTCTATGGTATCCCAAGATTATATAAAATATTAGAATACATGTATAATAAAATATAAGTTAGCTAGGATATGATTTGTATAGATTATTTAAACATTTCCCGTAGCTAAAATAATCAAAAAAATATCCAATCTTGTTTTACCCATAACTTCTTCATTTTAAATCCGTTTTGAGTGAATTAAATTGCTATGGTTTCATATTGAACTCTAATTTAAGAATATAAACATAAAAAGTATAGGTTTATAGTCGGAATTTTAAGTTACATGTCAATTACTAAAGAGGTAGTCATTTCCGTCGAAAAAATGACATCTTGATGACCATTTTGGAAAACATACTTTCACTTTGAGTTTAACCATAATTTTTGGATATAGTTTCATGTTCATAAGAAAAATCATTTTCCCAGAAGAACAACTTTTAAATCAAAGTTTATCATAGTTTTTAATTAACTAACCCAAAACAGCCCGCGGTGTTACTACGACGGCGTATGTCCAGTTTTACGGTGTTCTTCGTGTTTTCAGGTTTTAAATCATTAAGTTAGCATATCACATAGATATAGAACATGTTTTTAGTTGATTTTAAAAGTCAGGTTAGAAGGATTAACTTTTGTTTGCGAACAAGTTTAGAATTAACTAAACTATGTTCTAGTGATTACAAGTTTAAACCTTCGAATAAGATAGCTTTATATGTATGAATCGAATGATGTTATGGACATCATTACTACCTCAAGTTTTCTGGATAAAGCTACTGGAAATGAGAAAAATGGATCTAGCTCCAAAGGATCCTTGGATGGCTTGAAAGTTCTTGAAGCAGAATCATGACACGAAAATAGTTCAAGTAAGATTTTCACTCGAAATAAGATTGTTATAGTTGTAGAAATTAAATCAAAGTTTGAATATGAATATTACCTTGAATTAGAAAGATAACCTACTATAAATAACAAAGGTTCCTTGATCTTAGATGATTACTTGGAATGGATTAGAAAGCTTGGAAGTAGACTTGCAAACTTGGAAGTATTCTTGATTTTTATGAAACTATACTTATGGAATTTATGAAGAACACTTATAACTTGAAGATAGAACTTGAGAGAGATCAATTATATGAAGAAAATTGAAGAATGAAAGTGTTTGTAGGTGTTTTTGGTCGTTGGTATATGGATTAGATATAAAGGATATGTAATTTTATTTTCATGTAAATAAGTCATGAATGATTACTCATATTTTTGTAATTTTATGAGATATTTCATGCTAGTTGCCAAATGATGGTTCTCACATGTGTTAGGTGACTCACATGGGCTGCTAAGAGCTGATCATTGGAGTGTATATACCAATAGTACATACATCTAAAAGCTGTGTATTGTACGAGTACGAATACGGGTGCATACGAGTAGAATTGTTGATGAAACTGAACGAGGATGTAATTTTAAGCAATTTTTTTTAAGTAGAAGTATTTTGATAAGTGTCTTGAAGTCTTTCAAAAGTGTATGAATATATATTAGAACACTACATGTATATACATTTTAACTGAGTCGTTAAGTCATCGTTAGTCGTTACATGTAAGTGTTGTTTTGAAACCTTTAGGTTAACGATCTTGTTAAATGTTGTTAACCCATTGGTTATTAAATCAAATGAGATGTTAAATTATTACATTATCATGATATCATGATGTAGTAATATATCTTAATATGATATATATACATTAAATGTCGTTACAACGATAATCGTTACATATATGTCTCGTTTCAAAATCATTAAGTTAGTAGTCTTGTTTTTACATATGTAGTTCATTGTTAATATACTTAATGATATGTTTACTTATAATAATATCATGTTAACTATATATATATCCATATATATGTCATCATATAGTTTTTACAAGTTTTTAACATTCGTGAATCACCGGTCAACTTGGGTGGTCAATTGTCTATATGAAACCTATTTCAATTAATCAAGTCTTAACAGGTTTGATTGCTTAACATGTTGGAAACATTTAATCATGTAAATATCAATTTCATTTAATATATATAAACATGGAAATGTTCGGGTCACTACAGCTTATGCCTCGATCATACATCAACTCGCACCCACAAATTCAACCAACCTTACATGCGCCTTACGCAAAAGTTCGTCTACTTCGACAACGCTCGAACTAATCCGTCCTGCGATAAAACATTCCATACGTACTCGTTCTCAGGGCACTAACAGTCCCTTAAATCTACTAACAACAAATAGCTCGTCCTCAAGTCACACGAGGATAACGTCACTATGCAATACGTTCAATAGTTCACTACCCCATTACACATGGTTTCTTCTCGATCCCCATCAAAGTTCTAATGAACAAATAGCTTCTAGCACTAGTATGGATACTATTCGTGTACTAACAAGCCATCACCAACAAGTTCTCTCCCCGTCAACCATCGCACGACCCACAATACGCTCACCAACACTGGATGAGCCTCTCGCCTTGACCCCCCGTCAAGGAAGGTCTTTGCATCACAACACACCAAAATTGCTCAAATCAAGGTGACACACCCTCGAAAACCAAGTAGCAACCGAGCGCTTCTAAGTGAAGCACTTGGAATCGGCACAACACATCCCACAATCACTCGCAAAGTGGAATAATCCACTAGCAATTTCCACAAACACGATTCCCAAATAGGAAAAATGATGCAATCTCCTCGACACCAAACTCAGAGTTGCTCACCAACACCATCCGAGATTCACAACCTTTCGGATTTATGCCACAGATGCACCCTTTGGGGTATACCCACACCCCTACTTCAGGACTTCAAGGGTCCCAATGGGCCTCACACCACCATTATCACAAAATCCTTCGCACAATCTCTTCAACTCGTGACTTAACGGTCATAACGCCTGACCTTGGGTCCCATGTTGGAAGCACGTCACTCAACCTCCTTTGGAATTTGCATCCTCATTGAGGTCTATAACGTTGCTCCCCAACACTTCAGACCATACCACACTATCAAATCCCCCTCGGGAAATAATAAAACTCACTTAGGATTGAGCTCCACGCCCAAGTTGCAAAGATGGTAACATCCTGCGAACTTATCGATCATCAATATACATTACCATCATCATCCCTGATCATATAGACACCGATTTCCTGAGAATCAATTTCAAATCCCTGAAGTCATCAAACGTAATCATCCTCAATGTCATACTTACAATGACATCACACCTTTACCAACGCTAGTTGCACACGTCTCCCTCGGGGTAGACTCTCACAAAATTTGTACACACATCACCGAGCCTAGGCATTTGCCATCACGCTCCATCCATCCCACATATCAGTCGATTTCACTCGACATTCCACTCGATTAAAAATTTATCGCTAACGGGCCTTTGCTCACTCTCATGGAGAAGAGTGACCAATCAGACCCAACGAATTTGTCGCCCGCATTAACCAACACGTCATCATCAACTGCAACCTAGCAGACAGTTATATCCATGGTCGCCTTATCAATCATCACAACCCGTCGAGCTTTTAGGAGCAACATGATTCACCCATCTCATGGGCTCATCAACACACGCAACTCATCGCCACTCCCAATTGTACATAGCAAATGACCACATTGTTCATTCGCCCCACTTCGCTTCACACGAAGTATGCAAGAAAACCATCATGAACATAGGCTATTGAAATCATCGGATCGCAATAGTCTGATAATTTCCCATTGCCATTACTATTGCAGCAGAGGGTCTCTCGATAATACCCTAGGTACGTCCAGTCTACACCATCATAGGAGTCATACATCAAACTAGCAGGTATAAAAGAGGCACCTGTCGCAGTGTCAACAAACTCCCACTACCCTCTGCCGAGGTTTAAATCTAGGTCCTTAGGGTTCTATACACCCCACATTGTCCAATACGCCACTGTATGACCCGAGGTCATACCTACCCGATGAACCTTACGGTTCACTAGACCACCAATCCTCCAGTGAACACACGCCACTACAAACTCTCTTCTAAGCTATGTAACATAGCTTAGCTAGATCCTTCACAACACACTAAGGATTGCTTGGTAACACCAAGGCTTACACTCCACTGCACACCGATACAACCATCAATACAGGGAAATTCCATAAGGAACTTACCCTATTTCCACAAACAACTAACACAACGCGTCAACATGAAGGGTCTCACTCCCGCGAGTTTAACGACCCAAACACACATCGATACATGATCGTCGTAAACGACCTACAACCAGAATCTTTACCGGATTCACTAACTCCGTACTCACCCGAGTACCAACGGAAAATTCCCCCAAAAGACCTGTTACATACTCGTACGGGATCTATACCAAAATAACCTAGTACGGTAAATCACTATACCAAAATTAATATCAACAGTACACCCACTAATTAGGGTGACCACACACGCGTCAATCCCGTGAGTTCACCTACCCACCTTAACTAACCATACCACCGTAACACTCTTCGACCAAAGATAGACCAGATGATACACAATCACATCACCTGAGACCACCATAATCTAGGAATCAATACACGATTCCTAAATCGTCCTGAAACTACCCCAACCATGCTACATTCATCCATTCGGTACTCGACATGTCATGCTTGGTGCCAAGATACACGGTTGTAATAATGGTGATCAAGCATTAATACAATTGAGTACCTTACCACTTCCACGTGTCCATATAAAGTACTTTACCCGGACTAGTGCAACATTCACACAAAAAGAAACACGGGACAATTCCTAGTACACCCGAATTATCAAAGTCCTTACGGTGGACTTGAGCACCCAAAACACCAAATAACCGAATCTCTCAAATAGATTCGTCCCTAGGATACTGATGTCGGCTAAAAAGTCATGTATTTACCCCTGATATTTGGCCTAAAACTAATAAAGATTCAAACTTTATCATCTAAATAAGCATTTATTTACTTCGTTTTGTAGAATATGTCATTATAAAGGCTATGTTTTAAGAATCACTAAAAACGGATGAAAACGAGGAAAAACGAGCAAAACCGGCAAAGACGAATAACTCGCATTTAAACTAATCATTTTATAACTTTTGGAAAATATTATTTGGTTGATCCTATATTGTAGGATTCTTAATTACAAACGTGTGGGCACAAGAATCACTTAAAACGGACAAGAAACGAAGAAGTTAGAGCGAAAAGGGTGAAACCCTGGAAACCTTCTAGAAAAATGACTTGCCAGTCCAAAAAACGGCCTGCCGAAGTATGAAAAATGGGTGACCTGATTGAAAATAGGTGACCAAGAAAATGGGTCGATTAAACGGCCCGCCATAAAATTAAACGGCCTGCCAGAAAAAAGGGCCTATTAAACGGCCTGTCGCAGTAAAAAAATGGCCTGCCAGAGCAAAAAAATGGGTGACCAGAGCAGATTAAAAACGGGCTACCGAATGTATGAAAAACGGGCTGCTGAATGTATGAAAAACAGGCTGCCGAATAAAAAACGGGCTGCCGGTCAGCTTATTTACAAAAATGCCATCATCTTTGCTTATAAAAGGAGGGTTTCATTTCTCATTTCAACACAACATTTTCTTTCACTTCTCTCTCTAAATATCTCTCTATAGTCGCTCTCTAGTGTTCTATAGCAGATTAGTTCTCTCTCTCTACTTTGTCTCTCTAGATTCTAGAGAGAGAAAAGTACAGGGATTAGGAATGTAGTCATCTCTCTACCGTCGCTCTCTAGTGTTCAGTAGGAGATTAATATGTAGTTAGTAGTAGAAGCTATCAAGCATTTTAACGCTTTAGATATTATGTAAAAATACAAATGTTACTCTGTTTGCATTATTATTCGACATTATTATCCGGTACTATCTATCATTTCTTTTATTAATTCGTCATAATGTTCTTTTTTGATGTTTATGATTTATTAATGATTGAAATGCCTATTGCCATGATGTGTGGGTAATTGTTTGATTGTTTGCCATGATTTAGTAATGTTAGTGAGGATGATTATTGTTTCGTAGTTACTTTCTGTCTATGATATTAAACCTCGTTATTATCGTCTTTCCACCAATAAACGTGATTAAAACCTTTTATAAAGTCGACATTATAAGGGTAATTAATTATCTGTGTTTATACATTGGTCAAGGTATGAACCCATCGAAAATACTATAAAGTACATGGGGAATTATCATATGACCAGATCAAGACATTGGTCAAGAATATAAGACTCGAGGAAATACTGTCCAACAGTAGACTACCGTGTTGATGTACTATAGGACCACTTGAGCATGGTCAAGGTTAGAAGCTATAGAACCACTATAAGTGTAGTACATGGTGGATAGCTAAGGGATTTATTGGGTAGATTTAAGTAAGGGCTGGTTTAAATCATAGATGGAATTTAACGCACTACAATACAAACTAAGCTTATAAATCTTTAAGGATGACTGAGAACTATCAGAAGTTCTAATTTGTCTACAAACTCTTAGATTTTACTAAACCATTGACACAAAGGAATTCGAAACACAATCATAACCACGCACTTGGGTGATACACTAAGGTGTTAAGAAAGGTTGGATATTATATATATGACTATGCTACTTTATTCGTGCGCCCAAGGTATGCATTGCATCCAAGATAGGCCGCTTATATCCTTAAACTGGATAAAGCGTCGGGAAGTTGAGCATAGTCCATCTAATGAGAATCTTCAAAGCCTAGTTCCTCGTGACATGCTAATCGAGAAATCGCTTAGTAGGTAATCTAGTGTTCACACTGAGGTATATCTATCCAAGTAGTGTCTCATAATCATCTCGACACTTCGTTATCTTAAATCATGGTGAACCACGTCTTCTCTGTCCTTAGCTGTTGCATGCTAGCTGGCTTATTTTAGTTTCGTTATTTTAATTATATTTCTTTAATATCTCAATTACAATTATAAACTATATCAACCCAACTATCACCTTTACACAATTTGATATTCCGAATAAAGTGGTGTCTATGAATAAACCGGTTGGACTTGGTTGTTGGATTTTCTGAACAGTCACCAATTTATTGGGACCAAAAGGATCATGCCTCTCAATACAAGGTGTACCTGGCCACTTGTCTTGGATACTGAATTGTGTATAAATCCTCATCTTAATCTCTAAATTATCTGAATAAGCCCCGTTTCAATTCAACCGCTCGAGGAACGACCCTAGGTCATAATTGCCCTTGCTAACCCATAGGAAGGATAATAGATTTAGGCCCAGCGCATATAAATTAAACATTCAGCCCCTGCTGATATCTTGAATTGACCTTTACCGACCTAACAACATCGCACTAAAATAAACCATCTGTTTTAGCCATATTAGTAGGAACTGTTATTTTTGGCGCCGCTGCCGGGGAACGGTAGTACGATTTAGAGCCTGTTTAGACTACTTAATTTTCAAGAGACCCTTTTGACTGAGACTAGCTTAGTCAGAAGTTATTAGTTTTCTGTAGTTAGGTTAGATAATATTAGCTTAATTTAGATAAGATTAAAAACGTTTAAAATGGACTTCCTTATTAGTAAACCTTTAGGATGGTTTAACCTACTTAGACCGCTAAGAATTCTTCTGACACATCCTTTCTTCTATCCGATATCATACATTGTACACATCCGACGAGATCCACACTTACATGCCGATAGTTCGAAGACGGCCCCATGCATCACTCTCAGTGACATCACCAAACCCTCGTTAGAAGGACAAGAAGGACCGATACTCTATCCAGAGGTTAACGGAGTGTCTTTTGTGCTTAAGCATAGCATCATACAACTCATTCACAACCATTGCCTGTTCCATGGCTTACCAATTGACGATACCAACTCTCACTTAGATAGATTCCTCTCCTTATCTAACTCATATAAGCAAAACGTGGTTGAACAAGATGTAGTTAGACTGTATCTGTTCCCCTATTCCTTAACTCTTCATGCAAAAACCTGGTTTGAGGGGTTAGAACCCAACCTCTATCACCTCATGGGAGGAAATGGCAACCAGTTTCTTATCCAAGTACTTTCCCCTATCAAAACAAATCAGACTTAGGAATGACATCGTAAACTTTCAACAAGCTTCCGATGAATCACTCTACACTGCATGGGAGAGATTCAAACATTTGCTTCGAAGATGCCCTAACCACCGTCTTGAGAGCTATGTTCAAATTTTGACCTTCTACAAAGGTCTAAATGGGAAAAACAAGTCTACTCTTGATGTTATTTCTCAAGGTAACTTCATGAACTTCACTACTGACGAGGCCTGGAAATTGATCGAGGAGATGACTATGCACCATCATGATTGTAACACGGAAGAGCACATTTCATTAGCAACACTACTTTCCATCTCTGATCCTATCGAAAATAAAACCATCAAATTTCTCTCGGACCAAATAGAAAAACTCACCAAAGAATTCGGAGAGCTAAAGAAACTCCCGCAACATGTGTCTCAAGTGCAGTTATGCCAGAATTATACTGACCCACATCCGACCAAGTTATACCAGGCTGAATGTGAGGACTCTGTTTTCTTTTCTGATAAGATCCTAGTTCATCCGCACAACCAACCTACCAATCCCACTACCTCACCAGAGACAAGTCCAGACGATGTCCTACTGCGAATCATTCACATGATCACAGCAAGACAAGAAGCAGCTAACTTAGTCATGAATAATCACTTGAGTTGTCTTGAATATCAAATAAGCCAGCTAAATCAACGTCTCGATTCTCTAGGTTGTCCTAAAAATGACTCAAAGGTGGCACATAGCCAACCTTCAGTTTCTTCTAAGGAGAAGAAACTAACTAATACCTGTTCGGTAGTAGTCATTGAGTCATCACCTAAACGTACTGGGAAAACACCCATTCTATTCTCGGGCCGTCTCAAGGAAAGAAATAACAAGATGAAATCTTTCAAGCTTGGCGGAAAATTTTTGGACACTGTGTCTAAAAATCCTCATAGCAAGAAGTATTTTAGGAAACTCCTATCAACCAAGGATAAGGTATCCGAACTACCCAATGTCCCGCTGAACGCGGATTATTCAGCCATTCTCCTAAATACACTTCCTAAAAAACTATGGGATACCGGACGATTTACCCTTCCTTGTTCTATCTACCAATCTGGTACTATCTATTCTCTCACTGACCTTAGTGCCAGCATCAATCTCATGCCCTACTCACTATTCCAGAGACTCGAAATTGGAAACCTTAACCCTACCAAAATGAGCATCCAGCTAGCTGACCAATCCACTAGATATCCTAAGGGAATAGCTGAGAACATCATGGTTAAGGTCGACAAACTCCTTTTTCTGACCGACTTTGTGGTTATGGATTTTAAAGAAGACGTGAAAACCCCTATCATCTTAGGATGGCCTTTCATGAATACAGCCAAAGCGATCATTGACGTTTATTCACGGAGTATCACCTTGAGAGCCCGTGGAGAAGAGGTCACTTTCACGATTGACGAGTCTGTATGTCCTTCTGATGGGAACGTCGAAGTAAATGCCATCTCCACTATGATAGTCACCTTTTATTCAGAGAATGAAGAGAAGAAGATAGAAGTAGAAGACAAGAAGAATAACCACTCCACACCTACCCAATCTTCACTCTCACCTTATTTTGATCTTTTAATGACTGGAGAGGATTTCGTTCTAGAAGAACTCTATGAACCAATTATACTTGAATCTCTCAACCAGAGTGACGAGGAGGTGGATGAAGAAATAGAAATGGAAATCCCGGATAAGAATAAAGAGATGGAGGATTCTAGCACCGAAGTAGTTGTTAATGTTGCTACCATATTGGAGATGTCAATGGACATCGTCCCACCTCCATCCTTAGAGTACAACATTACGACCAACCTAAAGTCACAAAGAGAAAAGACGGGTTTTACGTCAGGGCTACCCTATAAACCATCACTCAAATACATAATGACATACACATTGTGGAATGATGAGGACCCGTTTGACCAACCCGCAAAAATCAAGGAGGTAGAAGAAACTGATAGCTTTGTTATACTTCAAGTTAAAAAAAGCATTCACTTCAAACCACCTTCTCCTCTCATTGGACATACCTTATTCTATGTCTGCTTCAATCTCATCGGTATATTCCAATATTACCTCTTGTGTCTACTGATGGATGCAAGGGAACCACCTAGATTTCCTGAGAAATAAGGCTAGAGTCAGGCTCGTGAATCGAACAAAAATAAGCGCTTCTCAAGAGGCAACTAGTGTATTTGTTTTTCTATAGCTTTAGTAGTAGTTAGATTAGGATAATTAGGTTAATTGAATAACTGAGAAAGTGAAACTTAAAATGAAATTTTCAATGATTCTTACTTATCATGAACTTAATTGCATTATTTAATACATCTTTTTCAAAGGTCTTAATTTTAAAGGCATTCAACACTTTAAGTGTGGGATTAAGCTTTTAAGTCATACACAGATTTATTGACTTTTCAAACCTTAATTTTTCAAATAAACTTTTCATCAAAACACAAATCAGTGAATCTATGGCCTAAAGCTTAAATCACCTGTCTAGGATTAATCTTTTCCATATTACAAGTAATAGACATATACTGATGCCTATTCATGGTGACTCTTTGAATAATGATGAGACGACAAGGAAACCCGTTGATCATTTCATTGGAAGTTATTGGTGGATGTTACATGGATGGTATATGGATAATAAGTACGCCCCAATGAGCTTGAGTACACTTCAATGAAGACCGATTCGGATCCAGTCGAAGATGGTTCCGACTCAGTCTACCTTCAGATCCTCAGCTCAAACCCGAACCCTAGGGGAGTTTTTCGTTTCTTTCTCTTCGATTTCTTATATTGCTTCGTTATATACTTAAACTATACCCTATCCTAAGCTTATCACTAAGTGTGGGATTCCAACCTAATATTGAGCTTAGAAACATATTTCGACATGTTCAAACTCTAAGTGTGGGATTTTACATCCGTATAATCTAAATATGAACATTAGGGACAATGTTCCTCTAAGTGTGGGATAGCGGTGTAGTATACCGTCTTTAGGTATGGGATGCTCGAAAAATGTTCTTAATTTAATAAATTCATTAAGCTTTTCAAGTATACCCATTTAGATTCTTTGTCCTTATTGCAAATTTTTCAAAATTTTTTACCAAAAGAAAGCCTTTACAAATAAGTACTTTCGAAAAACTAAAACTTCTGCAAATAAAAGTAAGGATTAACTAAAATAAGAATCTTGTTAGGGCGAACCGATTCTCTAAAAGAGCATTGCATGACTTGGCGTTTCGACCTAAATTAATTATTGTGAGGCACCCAAATAAGACCATGAAAAGCATTCATCTTTAATGCTTCACTATTTTCCGTTGAGTGTGCCGATGTTCGTGCTTAGAATCAGAACTTGCTCTTGATCTACATGTCCGAGCGGCGAAATATGATATAGGTATACACCGGAAGAGCTAGCCGTTTGTCAAGAAACCATACACCTCCCTTCACTCACTTCCTTTATCACCTATTCACCCTCATAAATCAGCCACCACTTACTCTACCCAGAAAATGAAATCACCTCGTATGAAATTCCAAAGATAGCCACTGAAAAGATTATGGCAAAAATCTTGAAGAACTACCAGCGGAAGCTCCTCGAGATGGCATTAGAAAAACTATATAATCATGATACATCTCGATTTAAAATTCTGGAAAAAGGAGCAGAATTTATAAAATCCAAAATGAAGACCGCTGGAATTCCAAGAACCAAATTCAACGGAGAAACTCATAAAAATAAGTTCAAAAGAACTTGAGTGTTTCACAAAATTAGTAGTACTCCTATCTATCCCTTTCTCAGTATTCAATAAACTCTTTAAAAAGACTATTTTACCCCTTTTTACTTTCTCACCACCAAAAGTCAACTCTACCTTCAAACACCTTCACTAACCCTTTTCACTATTGACAAATGAGCTATCATACTAGCAAGCGAAGGATTTGAGTCTCGATCAAGCCTATGAAGAAGGGTACAAACATGATTGGCTATGAGCAATCATAATTCTAGATCTATAGGGAACCCCATACACTTGTGTGAATGAGTGACCCGTGAGAGATAGCCAAAAGTCATGTAACCTCCCCTCATGCTTGAAGAGATAGCTTCAAACCCTAACAGAGAATTATCTTACGTTACGCTCTTATAATAAAAAGCAAACCGCTTAGTCGAATAAAAAGGAAACTTTGAAAGATTTCTTGAAATTAAAAATGGGAAGTTTGCTTGAGTACAAGCAAAGTTTAAGTGTGGGATATTTGATATCGGCTAAAAAGTCATGTATTTACCCCCGATATTAGGCCTAAAACTAATAAAGATTCAAAATTTATCATCTAAATAAGCATTTATTTGCTTCATTTGGTAGAATATGTCATTACGAAGGCTATTTTTCAGGAATCACTAAAAACGGATGAAAAACGAGCAAAACCGGCAAAGACGAATAACTCACATTTAAATTAATCATTTTATAAATTTTGGAAAACATTATTTGGTTAATCCTATGTTGTAGGATTCTTAATTATGAACGCGTGGGCGCATGAATTGCGTAAAACGGACAAGAAACGAAGAAGTTGGAGCGAAAACGGTGAAACCCTGGAAACCTTCTAGAAAAACGGCTTCCCAGTCCAAAAAACGGCCTGCCAAAGTATGGAAAATAGGTGACCTGAGCTGATTAAAAACAGGCTACCGAATGTATGAAAAACGGGCTTCCAAATGTATTAAAAACAGGCTGCCGAATAAAAAAGGGGCTGCCAGTCAACTTTTTTACAAAAATGCCATCAGCTTTGCTTATAAAAGGAGGGCTTCATTTCTCATTTCAACACACCATTTTCTTTCACTTATCTCTCTAAATATCTCTCTATAGTCGCTCTTTAGTATTCTATAGGAGATTAGTTCTCTCTCTACTTTCTCTCTCTAGATTCTAGAGAGAGAAAAGTATAGGGATTAGGAATGTAGTCATCTCTCTACTGTCGCTCTCTAGTGTTCAGTAGGAAATTAGTATGTAGTTAGTAGTAGAAGCTATCAAGCATTGTACCTCTTTGGATATTATGAAGAAATACAAATGTTACTCTGTTCGCATTATTATTCGGCATTATTATCTGGTACTATCTATCCTTTCTTTTATTAATTCGTCGTAATGTTCTTTTTTGATGTTTGTGATTTATTAATGATTGAAATGCCTATTGCCATGATGTGTGAGTAATTGTTTGATTGTTTGCCATGATTTAGTAATGTTAGTGAGGATGATTATCGTTTCGTAGTTATTTTCTGTCTATGATATTTGTAGTGACCCGAACTTTTCCATGTTTATATATATTAAATGAAATTGTTATTTACATGATCAAGTGTTTCCAATATGTTAAGCAATCAAACTTGTTAAGACTTGATTAATTGAAATAGGTTTCATATAGACAATTGACCACCCAAGTTGACCGGTGATTCACGAACGTTAAAACTTGTAAAAACTATATGATGACATATATATGATTATATATATAGTTAACATGATATTATGATAAGTAATTATCTCATTAGGTATTTTAACAATGAGTTATATACATAAAATTGAGTTTATTGAATTAAGAAACTCGAAACGGTATATATAACGATTATCGTTATAACAACGTCTTACTAAATACATACAAATCATATTAAGATATTGATACACTATGTTTAATCATGATAAATGATAAGTAAACATGTCATTAAGGGTATTAACAATGAACTACATATGTAAAAACAAGACTACTAACTTAATGATTTCGAAACGAGACATATATTTAACGATTATAGTTGTAACAACATTTAACTGTATATATATCATACTAAGATATATTAATATATCATAATATCATTATAATGTAATAATTTAACATCTCATTAGATATAATAAACATTGGGTTAACAACATTTAACATGATCGTTAACTTAAAGGTTTCAAATCAACATTTACATGTAACGACTAACGATGACTTAACGACTCAGTTAAAATGTATATACATGTAGTGTTTTAATATGTATTCATACACTTTTGAAAGACTTCAAGACACTTATCAAAGTACTTCTACTTAACAAAAATGCTTACAATTACATCCTCATTCATTTTCATCAACAATTCTACTCGTATGCACCCGTATTCGTACTCGTACAATACTCAACTTTTAGATGTATGTACTATTGGTATATACACTCCAATGATCAGCTCTTAGCAGCCCATGTGAGTCACCTAACACATGTGGGAACCATCATTTGGCAACTAGCGTGAAATATCTCATAAAATTACAAAAATATTAGTAATCATTCATGACTTATTTACATGTAAACAAAATTACACATCCTTTATATCTAATCCATATACCAACGACCAAAAACACCTACAAACACTTTAATTCTTCAATTTTCTTCATCTAATTGATCTCTCTCAAGTTCTATCTTCAAGTTCTAAGTGTTCTTCATAAATTCTATAAGTTCTAGTTTCATAAAATCAAGAATACTTCCAAGTTTGCTAGCTTACTTCCAATCTTGTAAAGTGATCATCCAACCTCAAGAAATCTTTCTTATTTATAGTAATATATCTTTATAATACAAGGTAATACTCATATTTAAACTTTGATTCAATTTCTATACCTATAACAATCTTATTTCGAGTGGAAATCTTACTTGAACTTGTTTTCGTATCATGATTCTGCTTCAAGAACTTTCAAGCCATCCAAGGATCCTTTGAAGCTAGATCTATTTTTCTCATTTCTAGTAGGTTTATCCACAAAACCTAAGGTAGTAATGATGTTCATAACATCATTCGATTCATATATATATAACTACCTTATTCGAAGGTTTAAACTTGAAATCACTAGAACATAGTTTAGTTAATTCTAAACTTGTTCGCAAACAAAAGTTAATCCTTCTAACTTGACTTTTAAAATCAACTAAACACATGTTCTATATCTATATGATATTCTAACTTAATGATTTAAAACCTGGAAACACGAAAAACATCGTAAAACTGGACATACGCCGTCGTAGTAACACCGCGGGCTGTTTTGGGTTTGATAATTAAAAACTATGATAAACTTTGATTTAAAAGTTGTTATTCTGGGAAAATGATTTTTCTTATGAACATGAAACTATATCCAAAAATCATGGTTAAACTCAAAGTGGAAGTATGTTTTTCAAAATGGTCATCAAGACGTCGTTCTTTCGACTGAAATGACTACCTCTTACAAAAATGACTTGTAACTTATATTTCCTACTATAAACCTATACTTTTTCTGTTTAGATTCATAAAATAGAGTTCAATATGAAACCATAGCAATTTGATTCACTCAAAACGAATTTAAAACGAAGAAGTTATGGGTAAAACAAGATTGGATATTTTTTTATTGTTATAGCTACGGGAATTATTGTAACAATTCTATACAAATCATATCCTAGCTAACTTATATTGTATTATATATGTATTCTAATATATTATGTAATCTTGGAATACCATAGACACGTATGCAAATGTTTTGACATATCATATCGACCCATGTATATATATTATTTGGAACAACCATAGACACTCTATATGCAGTAATGTTTGAGTTAGCTATACAGGGTTGAGGTTGATTCCAAAAATATATATACTTTGAGTTGTGATCTAGCCTGAGACGTGTATACACTGGGTCGTGGATTGATTCAAGATAATATATATCAATTTATTTCTGTACATCTAAATATGGACAACTAGTTGTATGTTACTAACGAGGACAACTGACTTAATAAAATTAAAACATCAAAATGTATTAAAAATGTTGTAAATATATTTTGAAAATACTTTGATATATATATGTATATATTTGTTATAGGTTCGTGAATCGACCAGTGGCCAAGTCTTACTTCCCGACGAAGTAAAAATCTGTGAAAGTGAGTTACAGTCCCACTTTTAAAATCTAATATTTTGGGATGAGAATACATGCAGTTTTATAAATGTTTTATGAAATAGACACAAGTAAATGAAACTACATTATATGGGTGAATGATCGAAGCCGAATATGCCCCTTTTTGCTTGGTAACCTAGGAATTAGTAAACCGATCTACTAATTAACGCGAATCCTAAAGATAGATCTATTGGGCCTAACGAACCCCATCCATGGTTGCGGATGCTTTAGTACTACGATGTTGTTTTATCATGTCCGATGGATTTCCTGGAATGATAGGGGATATTCTTATATGCATCTTGTTAATGTCGGTTACCAGGTGTTCACCATATGAATGAATTTTATCTCTATGTATGGGATGTTTATTGAAATATGAAATCTTGTGGTCTATTATTATGATTTGATAATATATAGGTTAAACCTATAACTCACCAACATTTTTGTTGACGTTTTAAGCATGTTTATTCTCAGGTGATTATTAAGAGCTTCCGCTGTTGCATATTAAAATAAGAACAAGATTTGGAGTCCATGCTTGTATGATATTATGTAAAAACTGCATTCAAGAAACTTATTTTTGATGTAATATATTCTTATTGTAAACCATTATGTAATGGTCGTGTGTAAACGGTACATTTTAGATTATCATTATTTGATAATCTACGTAATGCTTTTTATACCTTTATAGATAAAATAAAGGTTATGGTTGTTTTAAAAATGGATGCAGTCTTTGAAAAACGTCTCATATAGAGGTCAAAACCTCGCGACGAAATCAATTAATATGGAACGTTTATAATCAATATGAACGGGACATTTCAGTTGGTATCTGAGCGTTGGTCTTAGAGAATCATAAATTTGCATTAGTGTGTCTTATCGAGTTTGTTAGGATACATTAGTGAGTCTGGACTTCGACCGTGTTTTCTTTAAAAACGATTGCTTAACACTTTTGTTGGAAACTATATGTTATTAACATGTAAATATTATGTGATATATTAACCTCTTAATGTGTTTGATATTGTGTGATAGATGTCTACCACTAGTACAAATCCCATCGATTCACCTAATAATAATAATAATAAAGAGTCGAATATATTTTGGGAAGATTCACAAATTCTCGAAGAGGAACCGGAAGAAGAGGAACCGGAAGAAGAGGAACCGGAAGAAGAGGAACCAGAAGAGGAGGAACCGGAAGAGGAGGAACCGGAAGAAGAAGAGGTTCCGGAGGAAGAAATATTGATACCTATAGTAAATCGATTAAATAAAAGAAAATCCTCGACCAACGGACCAAAGTTAATAATGGATAATGGTGTTTCCGCCGAGGAAGCAAAATATTAGGAAGATTTCCAATTTTCCGATGAATCGGATCCCGATGAGGATTCCGATGATGTTATAGAAATTACCTCGATCCAATTTAATAAAGCGAAAGAAAATAATAAGGGAAAAGGTATGAAAATAGAGAAACCCGATTCCAACCCCGATGAACTTTATATGTATCGGCAACATCCGTATTTCCTAAAATGTAACAATGACCTGGGAACCTCTAAACCACCCGGTTTTTCTAAACCATTGTGGAAAACGACGGCTCGTATTAGAGGAACACCATATATTCCTAGAAAATTAGGAAAACGAACCAAGTCCGAAGAAGAAGAAACCAGTGATTCAGATTAGAGGGTTGTAATCATGTTGTATATTATATGTATTGTAGTGTGTTTGTACTTTTATGTTCTATGTAAAAATTGCTTTTATTATTTGTTAATTATCTTTTACGAATCTAATCCTTGTCTATTTTATAGTATAAAAATAAAATGGACGTTAAGGGTAGACAACCGAATATTTTAGAAGATCTACCTGAGGATATGATTGAGGAAATCTTGTCTAGAGTCGGTCAGAATTCATCAGCACAATTAATAATGGCAAAATTAACTTGTCAAATATTTGAAAGACTTTCCAGAAATGCCTTCGTTTATAAAAGGCTTTTCTTTGATAGGTATTATGGCAAAATTAACTTGTCAAACATTTGAAAGACTTTCCAGAAATGCCTTAGTTTATAAAAGTCTTTCCTTTGATAGTTACGCCGTGTTTTCTTTAAAACGTTAAATGCGGGGAACCCAAATGCAATTTTACGCTACGGGTTAAGAACCTATTTTGACTCAACATATTCCAACATAGGATTTCGTGAATTAGAAAGAGCTTCTAACATGCAACATAAAGAAGCATGTTATGCTTACGGGTTAGTGATGTTCGCTTCTTACCAAAGTGAGAAAAAGAACATCGGATTGCAACTTTTAAATAAAACCTTCCCACAAGTGACAGATTCAGTAGTTGGGGTGAGAAACAAGGTTTTTAGATTATTACGGGGCTGTTGGACATTACAAAACCCTCATCCTTTTGACGACATTACAACATGCTGCCTAGCCAAAGGTCATAACGGTTATTTTCCATAAGACCAAGGATGGGAAGTCGTCTTAGTAAAACCAGAATGCATGACTTGTTTCTGGACTTATGAACTACGTGTCTTTATTTCCTTTGCTGAACAACTTGCGTATTAACTAGGTTTATCTTCAAAAACTGTCCTGTATCAAAGTGTACTATATTTCATGTTATATGTAATATAGCGAAGTTGTAAGTTTGAAGAATATTTGTATGTGATATATTATTATAATTAGTTTTTCGTATGGAATTGCAGTAGTTGAATTATATATTAGCTACTAAGTATGAACTTAACGGGTAGGTAGTACCCGAATTTAAAATTATAAAATGCTAATACGAAGAAAAAGCTTTTATAAATGAGTTCATATTATGCTACGAAATACTATTGACTACTCTTAATATTCTGTATGATTAACTCGATTCAGTTGGCTATTTTGAAGGAAATGGCACCGACTACTCGACACACCATGAATATGAGCGAAGAGGAATTTCGTACCTTTCTTGCTGCAAACATAGTTGCAGTACAGGTTGCGCTACATACCAACAATAACTCTGAATCTAGCAATGCAGCTAACGGCGCAAGAAATCGTGTAGGATGCTCCTACAAAGAATTCACTGCCTGTAAACCTTTGGAATTTGATGGAGCGGAAGGACTAATTGGATTGAAACGGTGGACCGAGAAAGTCGAATCGGTGTTTGCCATAAGTAAGTGTACTGAAGAGGACAAAGTTAAGTACGCTACGCATACCTTCATAGGTACTGCGTTAACGTGGTGGAACACCTATCTTGAACAGGTAGGACAAAATGCTGCTTACGCACTACCGTGGTCGGCATTCAAGCAATTGATGAACGAGCAGTACCGTCCTAGAAACGAAGTCAATAAACTCAAGGCAGAACTTAGAGAGTTACGAACACAAGGGTTTGACGTTACCAAATATGAACGATGATTCACAGAGTTGTGCCTATTGTGTTCGGGAGCATTCAAAGATGAAGAAGAGAAGATCGACGCATTTGTAAAAGGGTTACCAGTAAGGATTCAAGAAGATGTGAGTTCACACTAGCCCGCTTCTATACAGAAGGCAAGTCGAATGGCTCATAAACTCATAAATCAGATTGAGGGAAGAATTAAAGAGCAGGCGGCCGAAGAAGCCAAGACGAAACAACTCAAGAGGAAGTGGGAGGAAAATGGTGACAAGAGTCACCAGTACAACAACAACAACAATTACAACCACAATCGCAACAACTATCCGAACAACCGCAACAACAATCGCAATAATAACCGCAATCCTAACAATAACTACAACAAACATCCCAACAACAACAACAACAACAACTACAACAACCGTTTCAACAACAATAACAACCTCAACAACAACCTCAATAACAACAACGGCAACAAAAACCAAAAACAGCCATGTCATAGGTGTGAAGAAAATCATCAGGGGTTTTGCACGACATTTTGCAACAGGTGTAAAAGAAATGGTCATAGCGCGACTAAGTGTGAGGTCTTCGGACCAAAGTTTAACAGAACTAAAGGAGCAAATAATTTCGGAACAAGTAATGCCGAAATGAATAGTGTCGGAGCAAGTAATACCAACGCTGTTTGTTATAAATGTGGAAAACCGGGCCACATTATTAGAAATTGCCCGAATCAGGGGAATACTAATGGGCAGGGCTGTGGAAGAGTTTTCAATATTAATGCGGCAGAAGCATAGGAAGACCCGGAGCTTGTTACGGGTACGTTTCTTATTGACAATAAATCTGCTTATGTTTTATTTGATTCGGGTGCGGATAGAAGCTATATGAGTAGAGAATTTTGTGCTAAATTAAGTTGCCCATTGACGCCTTTGGATAATAAATTTTTACTCGAATTAGCAAATGGTAAATTAATTTCAGCAGATAATATATGTCGGGATAGAGAAATTAAACTGGATGATCAAACGTTTAAGATTGATTTAATACCAGTCGAGTTAGGGAGTTTTGATGTAATAATTGGCATGGACTGGTTGAAGAAGGTAAGAGCAGAGGTCGTTTGTTACAAAAATGCGATTCGCATTATGCGTGAAAAAGGAAAACCTTTAATGGTGTACGGAGAAAAGAACAACGCGAAATTAAATCTTATTAGTAGTTTGAAGGCGTAAAAACTAATAAGAAAAGGTTGTTACGTCATTTTAGCACACATCGAGGAAGTTAAACCTGAAGAAAAGAACATCAGTGATTTTCCCGTCGCAAAAGAATTTCCCGATGTATTTCTGAAAGAATTACCGGGATTACCCCCACATCGATCCGTTGAATTTCAAATAGACCTTGTACCAGGAGCTACACCAATAGCTCGTGCTCCATACAGACTCGCACCCAGCAAAATGAAAGAATTACAAAGTCAGTTACAGGAACTTTTAGAGCGTGGTTTCATTCGACCAAGCACATCACCATGGGGAGCTCCTGTTTTGTTTGTCAAGAAGAAAGATGGTACATTCAGGTTGTGTATCGACTACCGAGAGTTGAACAAACTTACCATCAAGAACCGCTACCCACTACCGAGAATCGACGACTTATTTGATCAACAACAAGGCTCGTCTGTTTATTCGAAGATCGATTTACGTTATGGATATCATCAAATGCGGGTGAAGGAGGATGATATTCCAAAGACTGCTTTTAAGACGCGTTACGATCATTACGAGTTTATGGTTATGCCGTTTGGATTGACTAACGCACCAGCTGTGTTCATGGACCTCATGAATCGAGTGTGTGGGCCATATCTTGACAAGTTTGTCATTATTTTCATCGATGACATACTTATTTACTCGAAGAATGATCAAGAGCACGAAGAACATTTGAGAAAAGTGCTAGAGTTGCTGAGAAAAGAAAAACTGTACACTAAGTTTTCAAAGTGTGCATTTTGGTTGGAAGAAGTTCAATTCCTCGGTCATATAGTGAACAAAGAAGGTATTAAGGTGGATCCAGCAAAGATTGAAACCGTTGAAAAGTGGGAAACCCCGAAAACTCCGAAACACATACGCCAATTTTTAGGGCTAGCTGGTTATTTCAGGAGATTCATCCAAGATTTTTCTAAAATAGCAGAACCCTTGACTGCATTAACGCATAAAGGGAGGAAATTTGAATGGAAGGATGAACAAGAAAAAGCGTTTCAATTGTTGAAGAAAAAGTTAACTACGGCACCTATATTGTCATTACCTGAAGGGAATGATGATTTTGTGATATATTGTGACGCCTCAAAGCAAGGTCTCAGTTGTGTATTAATGCAACGAACGAAAGTAATTGCTTATGCATCTAGACAATTGAAGATTCACGAGCAAAATTATACGACGCATGATTTGGAATTAGGCGCGTTTGTTTTTGCATTAAAGACTCGGAGGCACTACTTATATGGGGTCAAAAGTATTATATATACCGACCACAAAAGTCTTCAACACATATTTAATCAGAAACAACTGAACATGAGGCAGCGCAGATGGATTGAATTGTTGAATGATTATGACTTTGAGATTCGTTACCACCCAGGGAAGGCAAATGTGGTAGCCGACGCCTTGAGCAGAAAGGACAGAGAACCCATTCGTGTAAAATCTATGAATATAATGATTCACACTAACCTTACTACTCAAATAAAGGAGGCGCAACAAGGAGTTTTAAAAGAGGGAAACTTAAAGGATGAAATACCTAAAGGATTGGAGAAGCATCTTAATATTCTGGAAGACGAAACCCGGTATAGGGCTGAAAGAATTTGGGTACCAAAATTTGGAGATATGAGAGAAATGGTACTTAGAGAAGCTCATAAAACCAGATACTCAATACATCCTGGAACGGGAAAGATGTACAAGGATCTCAAGAAACATTTTTGGTGGCCAGGTATGAAAGCCGATGTTGCTAAATACGTAGGGGAATGTTTGACGTGTTCTAAGGTCAAAGCGGAGCATCAGAAACCATCAGGTCTACTTCAACAACCCGAAATCCCAGAATGGAAATGGGAAAACATTACCATGGATTTCATCACTAAATTGCCAAGGACTGCAAGTGGTTTTGATACTATTTGGGTAATAGTTGATCGTCTCACCAAATTAGCATACTTCCTGCCAATAAGAGAAGATGACAAGATGGAGAAGTTAGCACGACTGTATTTGAAGGAAGTCGTCTCCAGACATGGAATACCAATCTCTATTACCTCTGATAGGGATGGCAGATTTATTTCAAGATTCTGGCAGACATTACAGCAAGCATTAGGAACTCATCTAGACATGAGTACTGCCTATCATCCACAAACTGATGGGCAGAGTGAAAGGACGATACAAACGCTTGAAGACATGCTACGAGCATGTGTTATTGATTTCAGAAATAGTTGGGATCGACATCTACCGTTAGCAGAATTTTCCTACAACAACAGCTACCATTCAAGCATTGAGATGGCGCCGTTTGAAGCACTTTATGGTAGAAAGTGCAGGTCTCCGATTTGTTGGAGTGAAGTAGGGGATAGACAGATTACGGGTCCGGAGATAATACAAGTGACTACTGAGAAGATCATCCAAATTCAACAACGGTTGAAAACCATCCAAAGTTGACAAAAGAGCTACGCCGACATTAAAAGAAAAGATATAGAATTTGAAATTGGAGAGATGGTCATGCTTAAGGTTGTACCTTGGAGAGGCGTTGTTTGATTTGGTAAACGAGGGAAATTAAATCCAAGGTATATAGGACCATTCAAGATTATTGATCGTGTCGGACCAGTAGCTTGCCGACTTGAATTACCACAACAACTCGAGGCTGTACATAACACTTTCCACGTCTCAAATTTGAAGAAATGTTTTACTAAAGAAGATCTCACTATTCCATTAGACAAAATCCAAATCAACGAAAAACTTCAATTCGTCGAAGAACCCGTCGAAATAATGGATCGTGAGGTTAAAAGACTTAAGAAAAACAAGATACAAATTGTTAAAGTTCGATGGAATGTTCATAGAGGACCCGAGTTCACTTGGGAACGAGAAGATCAGATGAAGAAGAAATACCCGCACTTATTTCCAGAAGATACGTCAACACCACTAACTGCTTAAAATTCCGGGACAAAATTTATTTAACGGGTAGGTACTGTAGTGACCCGAACTTTTCCATGTTTATATATATTAAATGAAATTGTTATTTACATGATTAATTGTTTCCAATATGTTAAGCAATCAAACTTGTTAAGACTTGATTAATTGAAATAGGTTTCATATAGACAATTGACCACCCAAGTTGACCGGTGATTCACGAATGTTAAAACTTGTAAAAACTATATGATGAAATATATATGATTATATATATAGTTAACATGATATTATGATAAGTAAGTATCTCATTAGGTATTTTAACAATGAGTTATATACATAAAATTGAGTTTATTGAATTAAGAAACTCGAAACGGTATATATAACGATTATCGTTATAACAACGTCTTACTAAATACATATGAATCATATTAAGATATTGATACACTATGTTTAATCATGATAAATTATAAGTAAACATGTCATTAAGTGTATTAACAATGAACTACATATGTAAAAACAAGACTACTAACTTAATGATTTTGAAACGAGACATATATGTAACGATTATCATTGTAACAACATTTAAATGTATATATATCATAATAAGATATATTAATATATAATAATATCATGATAATGTAATAATTTAACATCTCATTAGATATAATAAACATTGGGTTAACAACATTTAACATGATCGTTAACTTAAAGGTTTCAAATCAACATTTACATGTAACGACTAACGATGACTTAACAACTCAGTTAAAATGTATATACATGTAGTGTTTTAATATGTATTCATACACTTTTGAAAGACTTCAAGACACTTATCAAAATACTTCTACTTAACAAAAATGCTTACAATTACATCCTCGTTCAGTTTCATCAACAATTCTACTCGTATGCACCCGTATTCGTACTCGTACAATACACAGCTTTTAGATGTATGTACTATTGGTATATATACTCCAATGATCAGTTTTTAGCAGCCCATGTGAGTCACCTAACACATGTAGGAACCATCATTTGGCAACTAGCATGAAATATCTCATAAAATTACAAAAATTTTAGTAATCATTCATGACTTATTTACATGTAAACAAAATTACACATCCTTTATATCTAATCCATATACCAATGACCAAAAACACCTACAAACACTTTCATTCTTCAATTTTCTTCATCTAATTGATCTCTCTCTAGTTCTATCTTCAAGTTCTAAGTGTTCTTCATAAATTCTATAAGTTCTAGTTTCATAAAATCAAGAATACTTCCAAGTTTGCTAGCTTACTTCCAATCTTGTAAAGTGATCATCCAACCTCAAGAAATCTTTCTTATTTACAGTAAGATATCTTTATAATACAAGGTAATACTCATATTTAAACTTTGATTCAATTTCTATAACTATAACAATCTTATTTCGAGTGGAAATCTTACTTGAACTTGTTTTCGTATCATGATTCTGCTTCAAGAACTTTCAAGCCATCCAAGGATTCTTTGAAGCTAGATATATTTTTCTCATTTCCAGTAGGTTTATCTACAAAACCTGAGGTATTAATAATGTTCATAACATCATTCGATTCATATATATAAAACTACCTTATTCGAAGGTTTAAACTTGAAATCACTAGAACATAGTTTAGTTAATTCTAAACTTGTTCGCAAATAAAAGTTAATCCTTCTAACTTGACTTTTAAAATCAACTAAACACATGTTCTATATCTATATGATATGCTAACTTAATGATTTAAAACCTGGAAACATAAAAAACACCGTAAAACCGGACATATGCCGTCGTAGTAACACCGCGGGCTGTTTTGGGTTTGATAATTAAAAACTATGATAAACTTTGATTTAAAAGTTGTTATTTTGGGAAAATGATTTTTCTTATGAACATGAAACTATATCCAAAAATCATGGTTATACTCAAAGTGGAAGTATATTTTTCAAAATGGTCATCAAGACGTCGTTCTTTCGACTGAAATGACTACCTCTTACAAAAGTGACTTGTAACTTATATTTCTGACTATAAACCTATACTTTTTCTATTTAGATTCATAAAATAGAGTTCAATATGAAACCATAGCAATTTGATTCACTCAAAACGGATTTAAAACGAAGAAGTTATGGGTAAAACAAGATTGGATATTTTTTGATTGTTGTAGCTACGGGAATTATTGTAACAATTCTATACAAATCATATCCTAGCTAACTTATATTGTATTATACATGTATTCTAATATATTATGTAATCTTGGGATACCATAGACACGTATGCAAATGTTTTGACATATCATATCGACCCATGTATATATATTATTTGGAACAACCATAGACACTCTATCTGCAGTAATGTTTGAGCTAGCTATACAGGGTTGAGGTTGATTCCAAAAATATATATACTTTGAGTTGTGATCTAGCCTGAGACGTGTATACACTAGGTCATGGATTGATTCAAGATAATATATATCAATTTATTTCTGTACATCTAAATATGGACAACTATTACTAACGAGGACAGCTGACTTAATAAAATTAAAACATCAAAATGTATTAAAAATGTTGTAAATATATTTTGAACATACTTTGATATATATATGTATATATTTGTTATAGGTTCGTGAATCGACCAGTGACCAAGTCTTACTTCCCGACGAAGTAAAAATCTGTGAAAGTGAGTTATAGTCCCACTTTTAAAATATAATATTTTTGGATGAGAATACATACAGTTTTATAAATGTTTTATGAAATAGACACAAGTAAATGAAACTACATTATATGGGTGAATGATCGAAGCCGAATATGCCCCTTTTTGCTTGGTAACCTAGGAATTAGTAAACCGATCTACTAATTGACGCGAATCCTAAAGATAGATCTATTGAGCCTAACGAACCCCATCCATGGTTGCGGATGCTTTAGTACTTCGATGTTGTTTTATCATGTCCGATTGATTTTCCGGAATGATAGGGGATATTCTTATATGCATCTTGTTAATGTCGGTTCCCAGGTGTTCACCATATGAATGAATTTTATCTCTATGTATGGGATGTTTATTGAAATATGAAATCTTGTGGTCTATTATTATGATTTGATATTATATAGGTTAAACCTATAACTCACCAACATTTTTGTTGACGTTTTAAGCATGTTTATTCTCAGGTGATTATTAAGAGCTTCCGCTGTTGCATACTGAAATGTCCCATTTTTTTGATTAAAAACGTTCCATATTAATTGATTTCGTTGCGAGGTTTTGACCTCTATATGAGACATTTTTCAAAGACTGCATTCATTTTTAAAACAAACCATAACCTTTATTTCATAAATAAAGGTTTAAAAAGCTTTACGTAGATTATCAAATAATGATAATCTAAAATATCCTGTTTACACACGACCATTACATAATGGTTTACAATACAAATATGTTACATGAAATCAGTTTCTTGAATGCAGTTTTTACACAGTATCATACAAACATGGACTCCAAATCTTGTCCTTATTTTAGTATGCAACAGCGGAAGCTCTTAGTATTCACCTGAGAATAAACATGATTTAAACGTCAATAAAAATGTTGGTGAGTTATAGGTTTAACCTATATATATCAAATCGTAACAATAGATCACAAGATTTCATATTTCAATATACATCCCATACATAGAGATAAAAATCATTCAAATGGTGAACACCTGGTAACCGACATTAACAAGATGCATATATAAGAATATCCCCATCATTCCGGGACACCCTTCGGATATGATATAAAATTCGAAGTACTAAAGCATTCGGTACTTTGGATGGGGTTTGTTAGACCCAATAGATCTATCTTTAGGATTCACGTCAATTTGGGTGTCTGTTCCCTAATTCTTAGATTACCAGACTTAATAAAAAGGGGCATATTCGATTTCGATAATTCAACCATAGAATGTAGTTTCACGTACTTGTGTCTATTTTGTAAATCATTTATAAAACCTGCATGTATTCTCATCCCAAAAATATTAGATTTTAAAAGTGGGACTATAACTCACTTTCACAGATTTTTACTTCGTCAGGAAGTAAGACTTGGCCACTGGTTGATTCACAAACCTATAACAATATATACATATATATCAAAGTATGTTCAAAATATATTTACAAAACTTTTAATATATTTTGATGTTTTAAGTTTATTAAGTCAGCTGTCCTCGTTAGTAACCTACAACTAGTTGTCCACAGTTAGATGTACAGAAATAAATCGATAAATATTATCTTGAATCAATCCATGACCTAGTGTATACGTATCTCAGTATTGATCACAACTCAAACTATATATATTTTGGAATCAACCTCAACCCTGTATAGCTAACTCCAACATTCACATATAGAGTGTCTATGGTTGTTCCGAAATATATATAGATGTGTCGACATGATAGGTCGAAACATTGTATACGTGTCTATGGTATCTCAATATTACATAATATACAATACAAGTTGATTAAGTTATGGTTGGAATAGATTTGTTACCAATTTTCACGTCGCTAAAATGAGTAGTTTTTATCAATCTTGTTTTACTCGCCATTTCTTCGTTTCTAATCCGTTTTGAGTGATTCCAGTGGCCACGGTTTCGTATTGAACTTAACTTTATGAATCTAAATAGAAAAAGTATAAGTTTATAGTCGGAAATACAATTTACAAGTCGTTTTTGAAAGAGGTAGTCATTTCCGTCGAAAGTACGACATCTTGATGACCATTTTGAAAAACATACTTTCACTTTGAGTTTAACCATGATTTTTGGATATAGTTTCATGTTCATAAGAAAAATCATTTTTCCAAAAGTATAGCTTTTAAATCAAAGTTCTTCTTAGCTTTTAATTATCCCAACCAAAACAGCCCCCGGTTTTACTACGACGGCGTATATCCAGTTTTATGGTGTTTATCGTGTTTCCGGGTTTTAAATCATTAAGTTAGCATATCATATAGATATAGAACATGTGTTTAGTTGATTTTAAAAGTCTATTTAGAAGGATTAACTTTATTTGCGAACAAGTTTAGAATTAACTAAACTATGTTCTAGTGATTACAAGTTTATAACGTTGAATAAGACAGCTTTTTATGTATGAATCGAATGATGTTATGAACATCATTACTACCTTAAGTTCCTTGGATAAACCTACTGGAAAAGAGAAAAATGGATCTAGCTTCAACGGATCCTTGGATGGCTCGAAGTTCTTGAAGCAGAATCATGACACGAAAACAAGTTCAAGTAAGATCATCACTTGAAATAAGATTGTTATAGTTATAGAAATTGAACCAAAGTTTGAATATGATTATTACCTTGTATTAGAATAATAACCTACTGTAAGAAATAAAGATTTCTTGAGGTTGGATGATCACCTTACAAGATTGGAAGTGAGCTAGCAAACTTGAAAGTATTCTTGATTTTATGAAACTAGAACTTTTGGAATTTATGAAGAACACTTAGAACTTGAAGATAGAACTTGAGAGAGATCAATTAGATGAATAAAATTGAAGAATTAAAGTGTTTGTAGGTGTTTTTGGTCGTTGGTGTATGGATTAGATATAAAGGATATGTAATTTTGTTTTCATGTAAATAAGTCATGAATGATTACTCATATTTTTGTAATTTTATGAGATATTTCATGCTAGTTGCCAAATGATGGTTCCCACATGTATTAGGTGACTCACATGGGCTGATAAGAGCTGATCATTGGAGTGTATATACCAATAGTACATACATCTAAAAGCTGTGTATTGTACGAGTACGAATACGGATGCATACGAGTAGAATTGTTGATGAAACTGAACGAGGATGTAATTGTAAGAATTTTTGTTAAGTAGAAGTATTTTGATAAGTGTCTTGAAGTCTTTCAAAAGTGTATGAATGCATATTAAAACACTACATGTATATACATTTTAACTGAGTCGTTAAGTCATCGTTAGTCGTTACATGTAAATGTTGTTTTGAAACCTTTAGGTTAACGATCTTGTTGAATGTTGTTAACCCATTGTTTATTATAACAAATGAGATGTTAAATTGTTATATTATCATGATATTATGATATATAATATATCTTAGTATGATATATATACAGTTAAATGTCGTTACAACGATAATCGTTACATATATGTCTCGTTTCGAAATCATTAAGTTAGTAGTCTTATTTTTACATATGTATTTCATTGTTAATACACTTAATAATATATTTACTTATCATTTAACATAATTAACAAAGTGTATCAATATCTTAATATGATTCATATGTACCTAGTAAGACGTTGTTATAACGATAATCGTTATATATATCGTTTTCGAGTTTCTTAAATTAATAGTCTCATTTTTATGTATATAACTCATTGTTAAAATACCTAATGAGATACATACTTATAATAAAATCATTTTAACTATATATATAACCATATATATGTCATCGTATAGTTTTTACAAGTTTTAACGTTTGTGAATCACCGGTCAACTTGGGTGGTCAATTGTCTATATGAAACCTATTTCAATTAATCAAGTCTTAACAAGTTTGATTGCTTAACATGTTGGAAACACTTAATCATGTAAATAACAATTTCATTTAATATATATATAAACATGGAAAAGTTCGGATCACTACAGTACCTACCCGTTAAATAAATTTCGTCCCGAAATTTTAAGCAGTTAGAGGTGTTGACGTATCTTCTGGAAATAAGTGCAGGTATTTCTTCTTCATCTGATCTTCTCGTTCCCAGGTGAACTCGGGTCCTCTACGAGCATTCCATCGAACCTTAACAATTGGTATCTTGTTTTGCTTAAGTCTTTTAATCTCACGATCCATTATTTCGACGGGTTCCTCGATGAATTGAAGTTTTTCGTTGATTTGGATTTCATCTAATGGAATAGTGAGATCTTCATTAGCAAAACATTTCTTCAAATTCGAGACGTGGAAAGTGTTATGTACAGCCGCGAGTTGTTGAGGTAATTCAAGTCGGTAAGCTACTGGTCCGACACGATCAATAATCTTGAATGGTGCAATATATCTTGGATTTAATTTCCCTCATTTACCAAATCGAACAACGCCTTTCCAAGGTGCAACTTTAAGCATGACCATCTCTCCAATTTCAAATTCTATATTTTTTCTTTTAATGTCAGCGTAGCTCTTTTGTCGACTTTGGGCGGTTTTCAACCGTTGTTGAATTTGGATGATCTTCTCAGTAGTTTCTTGTATTATCTCCGGACCCGTAATCTGTCTATCCCCCACTTCACTCCAACAAATCGGAGACCTGCACTTTCTACCATAAAGTGCTTCAAACGACGCCATCTCAATGCTTGAATGGTAGCTGTTGTTGTAGGAAAATTCTGCTAACGGTAGATGTCGATCCCAACTATTTCCGAAATCAATAACACATGCTCATAGCATGTCTTCAAGAGTTTGTATCGTCCTTTCGATCTGCCCATCAGTTTGTGGATGATAGGCAGTACTCATGTCTAGACGAGTTCCTAATGCTTGCTGTAATGTCTGCCAGAATCTTGAAATAAATCTGCCATCCCTATCAGAGATAATAGAGATTGGTATTCCATGTCTGGAGATGACTTCCTTCAAATACAGTCGTGCTAACTTCTCCATCTTGTCATCTTCTCTTATTGGCAGGAAGTGTGCTGATTTGGTGAGACGATCAACTATTACCCAAATAGTATCAAAACCACTTGCAGTCCTTGGCAATTTAGTGATGAAATCCATGGTAATGTTTTCCCATTTCCATTCCGGGATTTCGGGTTGTTGAAGTAGACCTGATGGTTTCTGATGCTCAGCTTTGACCTTAGAACACGTCAAACATTCTCCTACGTATTTAGCAACATCGGCTTTCATACCCGGCCACCAAAAATGTTTCTTGAGATCCTTGTACATCTTCCCCGTTCCAGGATGTATTGAGTATCTGGTTTTATGAGCTTCTCTAAGTACCATTTCTCTCATATCTCCAAATTTTGGTACCCAAATCCTTTCAGCCCTATACCGGGTTCCGTCTTCCCGAATATTAAGATGCTTCTCCGATACTTTGGGTATTTCATCCTTTAAATTTCCCTCTTTTAAAACTCCTTGTTGCGCCTCCTTTATTTGAGTAGTAAGGTTAGTGTGAATCATTATATTCATAGATTTTACTCGAATGGGTTCTCTGTCCTTTCTGCTCAAGGCGTCGGCTACCACATTTTCTTTCCCCGGGTGGTAACGAATCTTAAAGTCGTAATCATTCAACAATTCAATCCACCTACGCTGCCTCATATTCAGTTGTTTCTGATTAAATATGTGTTGAAGAATTTTGTGGTCGGTATATATAATACTTTTGACCCCATATAAGTAGTGCCTCCAAGTCTTTAATGCAAAAACAACCGCGCCTAATTCCAAATCATGCGTCGTATAATTTTGTTCGTGAATCTTCAATTGTCTAGACGCATAAGCAATCACCTTCGTTCATTGCATTAATACATAACCGAGACCTTGCTTTGTTGCGTCACAATAAATCACAAAATCATCATTCCCTTCAGGCAATGACAATATAGGTGCCGTAGTTAGCTTTTTCTTCAATAACTGAAACGCTTTCTCTTGTTCATCCTTCCATTCAAATTTCTTCCCCTTATGCGTTAAAGCAGTCAAGGGTTTTGCTATTCTGGAAAAGTCTTGGATGAACCTTCTGTAGTAACCAGCTAGTCCTAAAAACTGGCGTATGTGTTTCGGAGTTTTTGGGGTTTCCCACTTTTCAACAGTTTCGATCTTTGCCGGGTCCACCTGGATACCTTCTTTGCTCACTATGTGACCGAGGAATTGAACTTCTTCCAACCAAAATGCACACTTTGAAAACTTAGCGTACAGTTTTTCTTTCCTCAATACTTCTAGCACTTTTCTCAAATGTTCTTCGTGCTCTTGATCATTCTTTGAGTAAATAAGTATGTCATCGATGAAAACAATGACAAACTTGTCAAGATATGGCCCACACACTCGGTTCATAAGGTCCATGAACACAGCTGGTGCGTTAGTCAATCCAAACGGCATAACCATAAACTCGTAATGACCATAACGCGTCCTAAAAGCAGTTTTTGGAATATCAGCCTCCTTTACTCGCATTTGATGATATCCAGAACGTAAATCGATCTTCGAATAAACCGACGAGCCTTGTAGTTGATCAAATAAGTCGTCAATTCTCGGCAGTGGATAACGGTTTTTGATGGTAAGTTTGTTCAACTCTCTGTAGTCAATACACAACCTAAATGTACCATCCTTCTTCTTGACAAATAAAACAGGAGCTCTCCATGGTGATGTGCTTGGTCGAATAAAACCATGTTCTAATAGTTCTTGCAGTTGGCTTTGCAGTTCTTTCATCTCGCTGGGTGCGAGTCTGTAAGGAGCACGAGCTATTGGTGCAGCTCCTAGTACAAGATCTATTTGAAATTCAACGGATCGATGTGGGGGTAATCCCGGTAATTCTTTCGGAAATACATCGGGAAATTCTTTTGCGACGGGAAAATCATTGATGCTCTTTTCTTTAGTTTGTACTTTCTCGACGTGTGCTAGAACAGCATAGAAACCTTTTCTTATTAGTTTTTGTGCCTTCAAATTACTAATAAGATGTAGCTTCATGTTGCCCTTTTCTCCGTACACCATTAAGGGTTTTCCTTTTTCTCGTATAATGTGAATTGCATTTTTGAAACAAACGATCTCTGCTTTCACTTCTTTCAACCAGTCCATACCGATTATCACATCAAAACTCCCTAACTCTACTGGTATCAAGTCAATCTTAAATATTTCGCTACCCAGTTTAATTTCTCGATTCCGGCATATATTATCTGCTGAAATTAATTTACCGTTTGCTAATTCGAGTAAAAATTTACTATCCAACGGCGACAATGGACAACTTAATTTAGCACAAAAATCTCTACTCATATAGCTTCTATCCGCACCCGAATCAAATAAAACGTAAGCAGATTTATTGTCAATAAGAAACGTACCTGTAACAAGCTCTGGGTCTTCCTGTGCCTCTGCCGCATTAATATTGAAAACTCTTCCGCGGCCTTGTCCATTCGTATTCTCCTGGTTCGGGAAATTTCTAATAATGTGGCCCGGTTTTCCACATTTATAACAAACTACATTGGCATAACTTGCTCCGACACTACTTGCTCCACCATTACTCGTTCCGACACCATTTGTTCCTTTCGTTCTGTTAACCCCTGGTCCGTAGACCTCACACTTCGCCGCGCTATGACCATTTCTTTTACACTTGTTGCAAAATTTGGTGCAAAACCCCGAGTGATACTTTTCACACCTTTGGCATAGCTGCTTCTGATTGTTGTTGTTGTCGCAGTTGTTATTATTGTTGGGATGATTGTTGTAGTTGCTGCTGCTGTTGTTGTTGTTGTTGTTGTTGTTGTTGTTGTTGGGCCGTTTGTTGTAGTTGCGATTGATGTTGCGATTGTTGGGATAGTTGTTGTGATTATTGTTGTAATTGCTGTTGTTGTTGTATTGGTGATTCTTATCACCATTTTCCTCCCACTTTCTTTTGACTTGCTTCACATTGGCCTCTTCAGCAGTATGTTCTTTAATTCTTTCTTCAATCTGGTTCACTAGTTTGTGAGCCATTCTACATGCATGTTGTATAGAGGCGGGCTCGTGTGAACTTATATCTTCTTGGATTCTTTCTGGTAATCCTTTCACAAACGCGTCGATCTTCTCTTCCTCATCTTCGAACGCTCCCGGACACAATAGGCACAATTCTGTGAATCGTCTTTCGTACGTGGTAATATCAAATCCTTGGGTTCGTAACCCTCTAAGTTCTGTCTTGAGCTTATTAACCTTGGTTCTGGGACGGTACTTCTCGTTCATCAAGTGCTTGAATGCTGACCACGGTAGTGCGTAAGCATCATCTTGTCCCACTTGCTCTAGATAGGTATTCCACCATGTTAACACAGAACCTAAGAAGGTATGCGTAGCGTACTTCACTTTTTCCTCTTCAGTACACTTACTTATGGCAAACACCGATTCAACCTTCTCGGTCCACCGTTTAAATCCGATCAGTCCTTCGGTTCCATTAAATTCCAAAGGTTTGCAGGCAGTGAATTCTTTGTAGGTGCATCTTACACGATTTCCTGTACTGCTAGATCCAAGGTTATTGTTGGTATGTAGCGCAGCCTGTACTGCAGCTATGTTTGAGGCAAGAAAAGTACGGAATTCCTCTTCATTCATATTCACGGTGTGTCGAGTAGTCGGTGCCATTTCCTTCAAAATAGTCAAATGGAACAAGTTAATCATACAGAATATTAAGAGTAGTTAATAGTATTTCGTAGCATAATATGAACTCATTTATAAAAGCTTTTTCTTCATATTAGCTTTTTATAAGTTTAAATTCGGGTAGTACCTACCCGTTAAGTTCATACTTAGTAGCTAATATACAATTCAACTACTACAATTCTATATGAAAAATTGATTATAATAATATTTCGCGTTCAAACTTTTATACAATATTTTACAAACTTACAATACCGCTTATTTTACATAAAGCATGAAATATAGCACGCAATAACTTTGATACAAGATAGTTGTGAAGATAATTCTAGCTAGTACACAAGTCGTTCAGCAAAGGTAATAAAGACACGTAATTCATACGTCCAGAAACAAGTCATGCATTCTGGTTTTACTAGGACTACTTCCCATCCTTGGTCTTGTGGAACATAACCGTAATGGCCGTTGATAAGACAGCGTGTTGTAACGTCGTCAAAGGGATGAGGGTTACGTAATGACCAACAGTCTCGTAATAACCTAAAAACCTCATTTCTTACCCCAATTACCGACTCCGTCACTTGTGGAAACGTTTTGTTTAATAGTTGTAGCCCGATGTTCTTGTTCTCACTTTGGTGAGAAGCGAACATTACTAACCCGTAAGCATAACATGCTTCTTTATGTTGCATGTTAGCCGCTTTTTCTAAATCACGACGTCCTATATTCGGATATATTGAGTCAAAATAATTTCTTAACCCGTTGCGTAAAATAGCATTTGGGTTCCCCGCAATATATGCGTCAAAGTAAACACATCGTAACTTATGGATTTCCCAATGTGATATCCCTCATCTTTCGAACGAAAGTCTCTTATAAACCAAGACATTCTTGGAATGTTCTTCGAATGTCTTACAAACTGATTTCGTCGTAAGTAGTTGTGCCGAAGAATTCTGACCGACTCTAGACAAGATTTCATCAATCATGTCTCCGGGTAGGTCTCTTAAAATATTGGGTTGTCTATCCATTTTGTGTTTTTATATTGTAAAATAGACAAGAGTTAGATTCATAAAAAAAAATACTTATTAATACAAGCAATTTTTACATATATCATAAAGCATAAGCACACTATATTACATATATTACACCACACGAATACAACTATCTTATTCCGACTCGCTCGTTTCTTCTTCTTCTGTTTTGGTTCGTTTTGCCAAGTTTCTAGGGATATATGATGTTCCCCTAATACGAGCTATCGTTTTCCACAACAGTTTAGAAAAACCTGGTGGTTTAGAGGTTCCTGGGTCATTGTTACAACTTAAGGGCTTCAGGGGTTGACGATACATATAAAGTTCATCGGGGTTGGAATTAGATTTCTCTATTTTTATGCCCTTTCCCTTATTATTTTTTTTGCCCTTTTAAATTCAGTTGGGGTAATTTCTATAACATCATCTAAATTCTCGTCGAAATTCGATTCATCGGAGAATTGGTAATCCTCCCAATATTTTGCTTCCTTGGCGGAAACACCATTGACCTTAATTAACCTTGGTCGGTTGGTTGAGGATTTTCTTTTACTTAACCGTTTTATTATTTCCCCCACCGGTTCTATTTCCTCCTCCGGTTCCTCCTCTTCCGGTTCTGATTCTTCTTCCAGTTTCGATTCTTCTTCCGGTTCTTCTTCGGGAACTTGTGAATCAGTCCAATATATATTCGACTCTTCGTTATTATTAGGTGAGTCAATGGGATTTGTGCTAGAGGTAGACATCTATCATACAATATCAAACATGTTAAGAGATTAATATATCACATAATATATACATGTTAATAATATATAGTTTCCAACAAAAATGTTAAGCAATCATTTTTAAAGAAAACACGGTCGAAGTCCAGACTCACTAATTCATCCTAACAAACTCGATAAGACACACTAATACAAATTTTCTGGTTCTCTAAGACCAACGCTCGGATACCAACTGAAATGTCCCGTTCTTATTGATTAAAAACGTTCCATATTAATTGATTTCGTTGCGAGGTTTTGACCTCTATATGAGACGTTTTTCAAAGACTGCATTCATTTTTAAAACAAACCATAACCTTTATTTCATAAATAAAGGTTTAAAAAGCTTTACGTAGATTATCAAATAATGATAATCAAAAATATCCTGTTTACACACGACCATTACATAATAGTTTACAATACAAATATGTTACATCGAAATCAGTTTCTTGAATGCAGTTTTTACACAGTATCATACAAACATGGACTCCAAATCTTGTCCTTATTTTAGTATGCAACAGCGGAAGCTCTTAGTATTCACCTGAGAATAAACATGTTTTAAACGTCAACAAAAATATTGGTGAGTTATAGGTTTAACCTATATATATCAAATCGTAACAATAGACCACAAGATTTCATATTTCAATATACATCCCATACATAGAGATAAAAATCATTCAAATGGTGAACACCTGGTAACCGACATTAACAAGATGCATATATAAGAATATCCCCATCATTCCGGGACATCCTTCGGATATGATATAAAATTCGAAGTACTAAAGCATCCGGTACTTTGGATGGGGTTTGTTAGACCCAATAGATCTATCTTTAGGATTCGCGTCAATTAGGGTGTCCGTTCCCTAATTCTTAGATTACCAGACTTAATAAAAAGGGACATTTTTGATTTCGATAATTCAACCATAGAATGTAGTTTCACGTACTTGTGTCTATTTTGTAAATCATTTATAAAACCTGCATGTATTCTCATCCCAAAAATATTAGATTTTAAAAGTGGGACTATAACTCACTTTCACAGATTTTTACTTTGTCGGGAAGTAAGACTTGGCCACTGGTTGATTCACAAACCTATAACAATATATACATATATATCAAAGTATGTTCAAAATATATTTACAAAATTTTAATACATTTTGATATTTTAAGTTTATTAAGTCAGCTGTCCTCGTTAGTAACCTACAACTAGTTGTCCACAGTTAGATGTACAGAAATAAATCGATAAATATTATCTTGAATCAATCCACGACCCAGTGTATACGTAGCTCAGTATTGATCACAACTCATACTATATATATTTTGGAATCAATCTCAACCCTGTATAGCTAACTCCAACATTCACATATAGAGTGTCTATGGTTGTTCCGAAATATATATAGATGTGTCGACATGATAGGTCGAAATATTGTATACGTGTCTATGGTATCTCAAGATTACATAATATACAATACAAATTGATTAAGTTATGGTTGGAATAGATTTGTTACCAATTTTCACGTAGCTAAAATGAGTAGTTTTTATCAATCTTGTTTTACTCGCCATTTCTTCGTTTCTAATCCGTTTTGAGTGATTCCAGTGGCCACAGTTTCGTATTGAACTTAACTTTATGAATCTAAATAGAAAAAGTATAAGTTTATAGTCAGAAATACAATTTACAAGTCATTTTTGAAAGAGGTAGTCATTTCCGTCGAAAAAACGACATCTTGATGACCATTTTGAAAAACATACTTTCACTTTGAGTTTAACCATGATTTTTGGATATAGTTTCATGTTCATAAGAAAAATCATTTTTACAGAAGTATAGCTTTTAAATCAAAGTTCTTCTTAGCTTTTAATTATCCCAACCAAAACAGCCCCCGGTTTTACTACGACGGCGTATATCCAGTATTATGGTGTTTATCGTGTTTTCGGGTTTTAAATCATTAAGTTAGCATATAATATAGATATAGAACATGTGTTTAGTTGATTTTAAAAGTCTAGTTAGAAGGATTAACTTTATTTGCGAACAAGTTTAGAATTAACTAAACTATGTTCTAGTGATTACAATTTTATAACGTTGAATAAGACAGCTTTTTATGTATGAATCGAATGATGTTATGAACATCATTACTACCTTAAGTTTCTTGGATAAACCTACTGGAAAAGAGAAAAATAGATCTAGCTTCAACGGATCCTTGGATGGCCCGAAGGTCTTGAAGCAGAATCGTGACACGAAAACAAGTTCAAGTAAGATCATCACTTAAAATAAGATTGTTATAGTTATAGAAATTGAACCAAAGTTTGAATATGATTATTACCTTGTATTAGAATGATAAAATACTGTAAGAAACAAAGATTTCTTGAGGTTGGATGATCACCTTACAAGATTGGAAGTGAGCTAGCAAACTTGAAAGTATTCTTGATTTTATGAAACTAGAACTTTTGGAAATATATGAAGAACACTTAGAAATTGAAGATAGAACTTGAGAGAGATCAATTAGATGAAGAAAATTGAAGAATGAAAGTGTTTGTAGGTGTTTTTGGTCGTTGGTGTATGGATTAGATATAAAGGATATGTAATTTTGTTTTCATGTAAATAAGTCATGAATGATTACTCATATTTTTGTAATTTTATGAGATATTTCATGCTAGTTGCCAAATGATGGTTCCCACATGTGTTATGTGACTCACATGGGCTGCTAAGAGCTGATCATTAGATTGTATATACCAATAGTACATACATCTAAAAGCTGTGTATTGTACGAGTAAGAATACGGATGCATACGAGTAGAATTGTTGATGAAACTGAACGAGGATGTAATTGTAAGCATTTTTGTTAAGTAGAAGTATTTTGATAAGTGTCTTGAAGTCTTTCAAAAGTGTATGAATACATATTAAAACACTACATGTATATACATTTTAACTGAGTCGTTAAGTCATCGTTAGTCGTTACATGTAAATGTTGTTTTGAAACCTTTAGGTTAACGATCTTGTTGAATGTTGTTAACCCATTGTTTATTATAACAAATGAGATGTTAAATTGTTATATTATCATGATATTATGATATATAATATATCTTAGTATGATATATATACAGTTAAATGTCGTTACAACGATAATCGTTACATATATGTCTCGTTTCGAAATCATTAAGTTAGTAGTCTTATTTTTACATATGTATTTCATTGTTAATACACTTAATAATATATTTACTTATCATTTAACATAATTAACCAAGTGTATCAATATCTTAATATGATTCATATGTACCTAGTAAGACGTTGTTATAACGATAATCGTTATATATATCGTTTTTGAGTTTCTTAAATTAATAGTCTCATTTTTATGTATATAACTCATTGTTAAAATACCTAATGAGATACATACTTATAATAAAATCATGTTAACTATATATATAACCATATATATGTCATCGTATAGTTTTTACAAGTTTTAACGTTCGTGAATCACCGGTCAACTTGGGTGGTCAATTGTCTATATGAAACCTATTTTAATTAATCAAGTCTTAACAAGTTTGATTGCTTAACATGTTGGAAACACTTAATCATGTAAATAACAATTTCATTTAATATATATATAAACATGGAAAAGTTCGGGTCACTACACATACTAAAATAAGGACAAGATTTGGAGTCCATGCTTGTATGATATTATGTAAAAACTGCATTCAAAAAACTTATTTTTGATGTAATAAATTCTTATTGTAAACCATTATGTAATGGTCGTGTGTAAACGGTATATTTTAGATTATCATTATTTGATAATCTACGTAATGCTTTTTAAACCTTTATAGATAAAATAAAGGATATGGTTGTTTTAAAAATGGATGCAGTCTTTGAAAAATGTCTCATATAGAGGTCAAAACCTCGCGACGAAATCAATTAATATGGAATGTTTATAATCAATATGAACGGGACATTTCAATATTAAACCTCGTTATTATCGTCCTTCCATCAATAAATGTGATTAAAACCTTTTATAAAGTCGACATTATAAGGTAATTAATTATCTGTGTTTATACATTGGTCAAGGTATAAACCCATCGAAAATACTATTAAGTACATGGAGAATTATCATAGGACCAGATCAAGACATTGGTCAAGAGTATAAGACTCGAGGAAATATTGTCCAACAGTAGAGTACAGTGTTGATGTACTATAGGACCACTTGAGCATGGTCAAGGTTAGAAGCTATGGAACCACTATAAGTGTAGTACATGGTGGATAACTAAGGGATTTATTGGGTGGATTTAAGTAAGGGCTGGTTTAAATCATAGATGGAATTTAACGCACTACAATACAAACTAAGCTTATAAATCTTTAAGGGTGACTAAGAACTATCAGAAGTTCTAATTTGTCTACAAACCCTTAGATTTTACCAAACCATTGACAGAAATTCGAAACACAATCATAACCACTCATTTGGGTGATACACTAAGGTGTTAAGAAAGGTTGGATATTATATATATATATATATATATATATATATATATATATATATATATATATATATATATATATATATATATATATATATATATATATATATAAATGTAATCAAGTGAGAATGTTCTCATTTATATAAATGATGAGAACAGATCTAGACCGTCCATACTTTTAATCAATGATTATGAAAGTTTATTGCTATTTAAAAGTAAAAATAAATGAAAAGGGCATATGTGGAAATCTCTTATATTAAATCAATAACCGTACCACCATTTTATCCCTTTTTGCGGTCAAAGCATTACTAGTACGTGCATAGCTTCTTCACTTGTTTTGATTTAATTTGTCAATATTTATTTTTTTACATGTCATTAAAAAAAATGATCGTGATTTTTGTATAAACTGAAAGTAAGTGATTGATTGATGGCATTCAGGCTAATCGCTTGAAGTTTCGATTACATCCACGCTAACAACTCCAAACCCTCATATTCATCCGCGTTCATCGCTTGAACTATCAGGTGCATTCACATTCATCGCTTGAACTATCGGGTGCATCGGCGTTCTTGCGCGAAATCTGGTTCATTCACGTTCATTGCTCGAAGTCTCTTGGTGCATCCACGTGCATCCACGTTTATCATATGAGATCTAGAGTACATCCATGCTCATCGATTGATTTGATTTTTTTTAAAAATGGGGGTATATGGTTAAGTCATTCTTCAAGAGTGTGAGTTGAGTGTGGATGCAAGATTCATCTTTTTTCATCTTTATTGCTTGATTGTGTATATCTAAAACTAATATAATGTATCCTCGTTATTCAAGTGTAAGCAGTACATGATTGATGCAAATGGATGAAAACATAAATTAATATATAAACAAGATGATGATGATTGATACAGAGTCTCAAACTAAAAGAATAATATTTGGAATTTAATTATTTGATTTTAATTTTACGTAAAGTGCATCGGGATAAAATTTGAAGAAGGAATATTTGATATATAACAAATTAAAGCCTCAATATTAGGAAGGTAAAATTACTCATATACCCATGTTCTCATTACTATATATTTGTGAGAACGTTCTCACTGGATTACAACCCTATATATATATATATATATATATATATATATATATATATATATATATATATATATATATATATATATATATATATATATATATATATATATATATATATATGGCTATGGTACTTTATTCGTGCGTCCAAGGTATGCATTGCTTCCAAGATGTGCCGCTTATATCCTTAAACCGGATAAAGCGTCAGAAAGTTGAGCATAGTCCATCCGATCAGAATCTTCAAAGCCTAGTTCCTCGTAACATGCTAATCGGGAAATTGTTTAGTAGGGAATCTAGTGTTCACACTGAGGTTGTAACATCCGTGTTACATCCATCCCACATCGGTCGGAGAGGAGAACGAAACATGCCTTATAAGGGTGTGGAGACCTTTCCTAGCATGACGCGTTTTGGGTCCACAAGCGCAGCAGATCTCATGAGAACTCTGCAGTTAAGTGTGCTCGGACGAGTGCACTACCAGGATGGGTGACCTCCTGAGAAAGTGTTCGTCGTCTTTGGTCGCCAAGAAAAATCCGTGCGCCTACGGGCAAAGCGGACAATATCATGCTACGGGGAACATGTTACCTGGGATGTTACAGATGGTATCAGAGCTAGGCCCTGGACCAAACGTGCACAGCGGGGATGTTGTATCCCATTGGGGGGGAGGATTTTAACATCCGTGTTACACCCATTCCACATCGGTCGGAGAGGAGAACGAAGCATGCGTTATAATGGTGTGGTGACCTTTCCTAGCATGACGCGTTTTGGGACCACAAGTGCAGCAGATCTCATGAGAACTCTGCAGTTAAGCGTGCTCGGATGAGTGCACTACCAGGATGGGTGACCTCCTAGGAAAGTGTTCGTCGTCTTTGGTCGCCAAGAAAAATCCGTGCGCCTACGGGCAAAGCGGACAATATCATGCTACGGGGAACATGTTACCTGGGATGTTACAGAGGCATATCTAACCATGGAGTGTCTCATAATCATCCCGAAACTTCGTTATCTTAAATCATGGTGAACCACGTCTTCTATGTCCTTAGCTGTTGCATGCTAGCTAGCTTATTTTAGTTTCGTTATTTTAATTATATTTCTTTAATATCTCAATTAAAATTATAAACTATATCAACCCAACTATCTCCTTTACACAATTTGATATTCCGGATAAAGGGGTGTCTATGAATAAATCGGTTGGACTTGGTTGTTGGATTTTCTGAACAGTCGCCAATTTATTGGGACCAAAAGGATCCTGCCTCTCCACACAAGGTGTACCTGACCACTTGTCTTGGATACTGAATTGTGTATAAATCCTCATCTTAATCTGTAAATTATCTGAATAAGCTCCGTTTCAATTCGACCGCTCGAGGAACGACCCTAGGTTTTAGATGCCCTTGCTAACCCATAGAAAGGATAATAGATTTAGGCTCAGCACATATAAATTAAACATTCAACCCCTATTGATATCCTGAATTAACCTTTAGCAACCTAACGACATCGCACTAAAATAAACCGTCCTTTTTGGCCATATCAGATACTATATATATATATATATATATATATATATATATATATATATATATATATATATATATATATATATATATATATATATATATATATATATATATATATATATAAAATAATGTATACACATATTTTACAACCTCATATCATCCTACCACATAAGGATTTATTGTCAAAGTAGCCTTCTAGTCGACCTACTACTTTAGGCGGCTATCTACCTAAGGCACAAGTGCAAACACCAAATCCAGGCCCCACATATAGACAAGTCCTAGTTAGTGTGCCTATGCTAAGGCACTAACTATCATTAAACAGACCTGTATTACTACAAGTCCACATACGAGTCCACCCCTTCAAGTCTAAGTCTAGGCACCTATCACAAAGTTACCTAGATCCCTTAGACCATGCTCTGATACCACTTGAAACGACCACAACCCGTTATCGAAAAACGACAAAATATTATTTTTCTTTCTTTTTTTGTCACATGCAAAGGAACGGAACTGTACTTTTAACTTAATAACTAAATTATAATTTCCAACATATTACAAAACATACAATAAATTTTTAAGAGTTTTCAACATCGAAGGCCACAAAACCCATAAAAACACTAAGGGATCAACATGACCCGATTAAAACAAATCACGAGTTAAGACTTAAAATCCCAACCCGATACCAAGAGCACAATCCCAGAGACTTTACCAATCCCCTACCCAAGTCTAAAGGCTACAAGCCTATCCACCAAGCACAATCGCTCCTAAGCGTGTAGTCTAGCAACTAGATAGCTTCAAATCAAATCTTTCGATACCTATAAAAAGGTAAACAACGAAGGAGTAAGTAAAAGCTTAGTGAGTAAAATACTTATATGCATACATACATAACCTGCTTCCTTGCAGAAACTCACACAATTCCGCATACAAGCTAGTAAAGCAACCTCATACTAACATAAATCCGCATACAAGCTAGCATTGCTAACGCAAATAAACACAACCGAGTACAAGCTAGCATGTTAATTGCATAAACGAGAATATAACAAACTACACTACCAATATACAACATACGAACGCAAAATGGTTAACCATTCCCAAATGTGTTAATCATCAAATGAATAACACCAGCAACCCGTGTACATGGCCAACGAAGGCGCCTCTCGGATGGCACCAACATGTACACCCAAATGTGGTCAATGAAAAGTGTGGTCTCAATTGGAAACACTTCCCACATCCTCACAAGTGGCCAACGGAGAGTGGAATTCAAAGTAATCGCACTCACCACTTTCCCCAAACGCAATGTGGCTGTTAATACATATTTTCTTATGAAGCAAGGCTTAGTGTATCAACACAACACCAGGAGTATCTAGCTAAAAGTGGGGGAGTATTGCCGATTGATGTTTACCCTCGGGAAATAATCCCTGCAGACCCGATTCACAAGTATAGAAACTTGTGGGGTGGCTTAATCAATCTTTTGTCCGCTGAGCGTTGAGCTACTAGCCGGATGACTTCTAGTGAGAGAAAGTACTATGTGAGACAGAAAAGTGAAGTCTCTACTCACGAGTTGTCAGAGTGTCTGAATGAATAAAATGACGACCCAAGGGGTCTATTTATAGTGATAGATCCACTGGATGGTTCGGGGACACGTGTCAGATGATGATACGTTCTGTTATTCGTGATCCGAAATTTATGCTGAATGTGACGCTCTCTGGTCAGGACTTAAGCGCTAGGCGGCCTTTAGGGCTTACGCATGACGGAAGCAGCCTGCACAGTGGAGAACGCTGGACGAATAGTTTCACAAAACTGTTGATTTTAGTGTTCCTGATGCTAATTTCATGCGAATATTATGCCTTTATACGTGTATATGATAGGATACACCATTAAGTCCCCCCAGTTTAATGACTTAAGCATTTGAAGAAGGGTTAAGTTGTTAAACTTTTGCTAACGCATCCCAAACAAATCTTCACATTTGCCATTTGCATCGGGAAAAACATTACAGGCATTAATGACGGACGAATTTTACTGACTTTGTGATGATTGTTTTTACATGGTTGAAACACTCCACACGCCTCCAGCTGTAAAAAGCATTTCGATGTACCCAACTGTTAAACTTGTCCATACACGTGTCACGATCGTGTCCACGAAAAATGCATTGATGAATTCCTTTTCACTTTATTACCATGGCTTATGCGTCGAGTACTGGCCAAGAAAACGTTGAGCTTTCTACTTCAGATACCACTGATCTTCTTGAGGTTAGCACGATAGCGTCATCCTTATCTGAGAGTCATTTTGACGGTTTGAAGATTGCTTTCCATCATTTAAACCAATACAATCCTATACTTCCTACTGGCAATCAAAGGGCAAACAAACCCCCTGCTGGTAAAATTGCTTTATACGCTTTACAACTGACTCACGGTAATCTCCGTGTTCCTCTTACACGATTTCTTCTACGCCTCCTTAGATATTTTAGAGCCTGTATGAGCCAAATCCATCCCCATGGACTTCAGAAAATTATTCTTTTTGAAATGTACTGCAATGCCTCCAATATAAAGCCACACCTTAAAGTTTTTATCTCTCTTTTTAGAATTCAAACAATTAGCCAGTGCTGGCTTACCATTGTCAATAAACGAAATACATATTTTGTTGGGAAAAATAAAGTTTCAAACATGAAAGGCTGGAAGAGTCCATTTTTCTTTGTTGACGAAGGAGTTATTTCGGAAGAGTATTCCGTTGTCCGGAAATGGAAGTCTATAGATGCTGGCGTACGAAAGGCTGTTAAGGTAACCGTCGCAGAGAAGTGAATAGTAAATCATCTTAAAGATCTCCGCCTTCTGCCCAGATCATATGAGATGTATGAGGGGATTCTTGTTCTGTGTAAAGTGAGTCAGGAATGGCCAAGTACTTCTGTGCTAGTACTTCGCCAGAAGAACCAGGGTAGGATGTGCTACGATCATCCTAATATATACATGCCTGTCTATTTTATGTCATTATTACTTATATTGCTATATTTGCCTTTTAATTTTTTGTAGAACAAACCGAGATGCTTGTCCGTTCTGCCATCCTTTCCCTCGATCTTGAGGATGATGTTGAGGTAACTGCTCATGACAAAACTCCTACGAGCTAGAGGCAGAAAGAATTGAAGCTGAGGCTAAGGCTGCTGCTGCTGCCAATGCTGAAAAAGAGGGAGAAAGCAGCGGTAGTAGCTCAGACAGCGAGTCTGAGCAGACTGCTACTGAAAGGATGGCGGAGGACACCACCACCGAGCAGGAAACAACAGGCTCGGTTGATATTACTGGTGAAATGCTCCTCAACCCTCCTGCAATCACAAAGATACCCAAGAAGGGTAGAAGCTCTAAGAGAGCAAAAGATGCTGAGGGAAGCCCTAAGCTAAAACACTGAAGAAGTATGCCAATATTGCCTTTTCTTGATATTTTATGCATCTTTGTTCATAACTGTTATGTCTATTTATAATGTTAACTTATTTGATATGGTAGTACGTTTAATAGAGTCTGATGATAGCCAAGGAAAGGCTGCTGAAGGTGGTGAGCAGAGGACGGTAGAGATCCTTGAAAGTCAAGTGGAGGAAATTCTGAAAACTCCTTACTGGAACTTTACTCCTTTTGATGAGACTGATTTTTAAGAGTTGAGGCCGGAAGACGACTCCTTCAATCATTCTCCACCCCCCTATCATCATCCCTGCTATCACATCGTCAAATGCTCCAGATCCACCAATTCCTGCTCATGTGAGCGCTTTGCAGGCTTTTATTGATAGCCCTGCCACTAAGTGTAATGATTTTTTGACTCTTCTTCAGGTACCAAATATAAAACAACTTGTATGTATGTGCTTACAATTTATTTTTGTAAATTGTTAATATTGATCATAACATTCTTCTTTTATAGGGTTGTACTATCCCTGAGCTAAATCCCCACTTCACCGCTCTCCATTCTGAACAACTTAGGTAGTCTACTGCGGCATCTGCTATGTTGTTTATGAACCACCTACGGTCTTCCCTGCAATTGCAGAAGCATCAAGAGTCTATTCTTGAGATAGCCCGTACTGAAAGGGCTGAAGGTTCAAACGCTCGCAAAAGAGATACTGAAGCTGAACGTGCCTTGACCAAGACTCAAGAAGCTTTGAAGGCTAAAGAAGCTGAGTTAAAAGGTGCTCAAGATGTTGCTGCTATCCTACGAGAGGAGAAGGAGAGAGTGGTAGAAGCTGAGAGGAAAAAGGTTGAGGAGGAGCAGTTGAAGGTTGGTGATCTGGAGAGTCAGCTGGAAGCCTTAAAATTAAACTTGAATGCTGAAAAAGAAAAGACTGCTGAACTTCTCCGTAGGGCGGAGGCCGGTGAGAGTAATTTTTCTGAGCTGAAGAAGGGGATACCGGGTATAATAGCTAAGGTTCTTAGATCCCAACTTGTTGGGAATCCTTACAATTATTATGTTGATGCTGTTGTCACCCATTCCATTTATGATGTTACCAACAAAGTAACCAAATGCCTTGCCCCAAACCAGCCTCTTCCTCCTGCTATTGCCAACTTGATGCGTCCCGGAACCTTGGAAAGAGTCAATGAGACGAAGGATAAACTGACAAATCTCAAGATTGATGTCTTTGATGATGTGTGTAACAGGGAAGAATCGTCCGCCAAGGATGTCCTTGGTGTAAAGTTTACATAAATTCCGTAACAATTTTTGAACAATGACTGTAATAAAGTTATCTGAGTTTTATACTACAAATACATGCTACTTTTATGATTGTGTTTGTCTTTATGTTTATTCCAAATACTTTGATGTTTCTTGCTAAAATAAATCTGATGTGCACTAAGCATATGATAAATTTTTTATGTACAATTGTGTACTGCACAACTTAATAAAACATATTGAAAAGTGTTTGATATAATTCTTATGAAGATGCCTTGCACTGTTAAGTTTTTATGAGTTATCAACATATACAATATACTTTGCAAAGATTATGCCTACAAATAATGTGCAGGACATTCCGTCATGGATTTGATGAGGAATAGTTATGAAGTATTTTTGAATAGTGGTTATGAATTAATAACCTTTCTGCCATACGCCTTCCGTCATAAAGTTTATGAGGAAGAGTTGTGAAATACGTCGGCCTTCATATATTGTAATAACTTCATTCGTTTTGTGAAGTAAGTTTTTATAATGTTTGTCATGACAAGTATCTAGTTTTTCATTTTGCCTCGGTGCGTTCTAGTAAAACTTTAACGTTTTCTAGCCAATCCCTTGCACCTTTTGCTGGCCGACACAAGAGCATCCGCCATCGGAAGTATAAAAATACTCTCCTTCTGTGGGCAGGGTATAAATGCAATGTTTTACATTTGTCACAGGCAGCACTTTGCATAAGAAAAAGATAAAATTTTATTGATTGATAGTAAGCAGTACATAAACAATTCATTATGAATTTAGGTGGATCAGGCCTAATTAGTACATTATGAAAGTTTAATGCATGCTGCTGTAAACATATGCATTGTAGCATAACTACAATGATGGACAGTAAAATGATAAACTTTGCTCTTCATAAAATGCTGAAATTTGCTCTTCATACGCCATGCGCCCAGTGCTGTACGACCTGAATAGTTGATCATGGTATAAAAAACTCTTGAACTTCATCATCTCTGAACAATCGATTACGCCTTCTCTGATTTGCTCTGCCCTCTGGCAAATTTGCAAACGTAGACTGTTCCCTAGTTGGGGCTACATACTGTGAATGTATGGCAGCCACTCCGTTAGGAGTTGGAAATATGATCTCTGCATGAGCAGTGGATGCAATTGCTCCAAATTTTACCAACGTTGTCCTTTTAAAAAGGACATTAAATCTAGAAGTGCCTTCCAAAATAGTGAAATCAATTGTTTTAGTTCTCAGCAATGGGAATGTTCCCATAACAACCTCCAAACGAATTCGCCCCATGGCATTCACCGGTGTTCCTGTCAATCCTGAAACCTTCAAATTTGTCCGCCTAGCTCTATCCCGTATGTGCCTTCGAAAAGTTCTCAAACAATGCCAATAGATGATATCACCTTCACTGCCTGTATCCGTGTAGATACGGCTGATGAACTTGTTTGCAATTTCTGCTGATATGACCACTGGATGGACGGATAAAGTCCAATTTTGGATTGGTTGAAAAATGATTGGAGTATATCTCCAGCTGTCCACATTGTTGTCTGACTGCTCACCGTCTTCATAACTACTATCATTAAACCACACCATCTTGATTACTATTTTTGGAGTTGGTTAACGCTCTCCGTATGAATTTCCGTTTTCGCGTCCGCCATGCTCTTCCATTCTTCTGTTCTCATCCCGACGTCCTCTTCGACCATCATTTTTCTGCCATGCAAATTTCTTTCTGGGATCATTTCTTCTGTATTGTTTTCCTGGCAGCAAGTGATTTAACTCCCCTGCCTTAATCTTTGCAATGATTTCCCTCATCAAAGACTTGCAATTATCTGTATCATGACCCCATGCCTAATGAAAGTCACACCATAGCTCACTTCTTGGACCATCTCTTTCCTCTATAGGTGCTGGAGGACTGAAAGCAGTCCAGATAGGTTCAGTGAAAAGAATCTCCTTAAGAGTTTTGGTTAACGCCATTATCAACGGATGTCTCTCTAAGGGCCTCCTGTTGTGGTGAAAATCATTGGGATGATTGTTGCCTCTCCATCCGCCATTGGAATTGTCATTTCTCCTCTGATTTCGATCAAACTACCGTCCTTCGTTGTGCGGTTTGGTACTGCTGTTACCATCAAACTTGTTTGGTCCTCGCTCACCGGCTCGAACATGCTTTTGTGCAACTTCCGATGCTTGATGCAGAGTTTTTGGCAAGTTATACCTTAACGTATGACTGAGTGCACAAAACCTTCACTGATCCAAATAGAAAATAAAACCAGATACTAGTTGTGACTCTGGACAATCAGGTATTTTTTGTGCTTCAAGCGTGTATCTCTTCATGAAATTACTCAAGGATTCATTATGATGCATCGTTATTTCATGTGCATCAAGATATGCTACGAAGATTTTGATACTGCATAATAAACTTTGCACGAAGTTACAAATAACTTGTTATACTTCTTGGCGGTAAACTAGCAAACCATTCCCTTGCCATTTTCTGCAACACCATGGGAAACATATGATGAGCTACCTCGTCATCCCAATGCTGCAACCTCATCGCACCCTCAAACATGGTAAGAAAATCTTCAGGATCTGTAGTACCATCATAAACTCCAATTATCGGTATGCCAAGATTTCTGGGTAACGGATAGTTAGCAATTCGATTAATGAAACATTGAGTAGACTCTGCCATAGCTGGTGGCTTTGTAGCTTGCTCTCCAGTAATTAGAGCGAAAAAAATTATCCACAGCCACAGCGCGGATAGCGGGCTGCTATAAGCGTTGCTTATACTTTTCCGAAGCTGTTTGCTTAAGGATTCCATTTAAAAGTAATGCTGCTTTTTTTTCAGACGTGAACTTCTCTTTGCCATCATTCTCTTCTTCAGAGTCAATGCCAATATAGATGAATTCATTATCATCTTCAGAATCATCAATAAGACTGCCCAACTTGTCAAGTATTCTGGATAACTTATACTTTGACATAGATTACTTCTTCATGATTTGCTTGTTTTTACCATCCGTCGTTCGTCAAAAAGATGTAAATGGTCCACATCGTCATGGCTGCATCAATGGTCGCTTCTCTGGATTGGTAATGAAATTGCGAAGCCTTTCTGCACTCATGGTTGCTGTTTCTTCGATTACTGGCCCTTTCCCTAGACTAGTGGCCAAATGTTTAAGCCTTTCTGCAGTTTCAGCTACCGTTTCTTCAATTTTTCTCTCCGGTGGTTGAACAGGTGCATTTTCTTCAGGCATTAGCGGATAAATTGCCACGCCTTCGTTTGACGAATTGTTGAATGTTTCAAGGACGCCTGTGGATGGGACTTCAGTTGTTTTTGTTCCTTTTTTGTTCTGCGTGTTCTTGACATAAGTGGATGACGTCATTGTTAATAACTATTTCCTTATGAAGTAAGGCTTAGTGTATCAACACAACACCAGAAGTATCTAGCTAAAAGTGGGGGAGTATTTCCGATTGATGTTTACCCTCGGGAAATAATCCCTGCAGACCCGGTTCACAAGTATAGAAACTTGTGGGGTGGCTTAATCAATCTTTTTTCAGCTGAGCGTTGAGCTACTAGCCGGATGACTTCTAGTGAGAGAAAGTACTATGTGAGAGAGAAAAGTGAATTCTCTGCTCACGAGTTGTCAGAGTGTCTGAATGAATAAAATGACGACCCAAGGGGTCTAGTTATAGTGATAGATCCACCGGATGGTTCGGGGACACGTGTCAGATGATGATACGTTCTGTTATTCGTGATCCGAAATTTATGCTGAATGTGACGCTCTCCGGTCAGGACTTAAGCGCTAGGCGGCCTTCAGGGCTTACCCGTGACGGAAGCAGCCTGCACAGCGGAGAACACTAGACAGATAGTTTCACAAAGCTGTTGTTTTTAGTGTTCCTGATGCTAATTTCATGCGAATATTATGCCTTTATGCGTGTATATGATAGGATACACCATTAGTGGCTAACGAAGAGCGAGTCTTACATTAGAGACATCACTCACCACAATGCACCAAGTGGCCAACAAAGAGTAAAATCCTTCACACTCATATAGTACTCGCCACTAAACCCGCAAGCAAACAACATATATACATGCACATATAAATACTCCACTCACCTTGGAACGCAAGCAATACCATGTATATAATACCATCGCCACCACATCGAAGCAAGAAATCACCTATATAGATATAGGAACACAAACACATAAACACTTATTCTCTAAAAGTGAATCTAATACCAACATCCTTAACTATGGGTTTCCACCTAGCTCACTAGCAATCGCCCATTTAGACATCTAAATGGACATCACTAAATTACCACTACGGGTGGTAGTTTCAACCCACACACAACAAGTGCCATTCAACTAAATTGCACTCAATTCAAAAGACCTGAACCATTACCACTACATGTGGTAATTTGATCCCAACAACACCCTAAAATTATAGACACATACACCATGTTCAAAGTCCCAAACAATAACACTTTGAACCATTTTCACCCAAATTACCCTAACCGGACAGCCCCTTTTCCACAGACATTCTGACCCAATTAACCTCCAAATCAGTAGGTATAAACTTGTTCTTTAGAAAGTGCTCTTAAAGAACTTTCCAAAAAGTGTTTACACGCCTCAAACGGAGTCACGGTTTGCAATATATGAACTTTACAAAATCATGTTTCGTGCAGTTTTTATAGTGACGAGTTTCACCCAAAATGACACCATTTCGACCCAAAATGAACCTCAACACTTTTACTTGATCATAATCAGTTTACACACCTTTTAAGGACACATTTTGACAACAAAAACCATCATCAACAACATAAGTCTTTAGTTGAGGCATTTCATCGAATACTTCATGTGCATGACTCATTTTCATGATACTTAGATATGTTCTTATGCCCATCTTTCCCAACAACAACCAATTTTACTAGTGATATACACTCAAAACTAAGGCCATAGACTTCTAATTTCATCATCCAACCCAAACCCACTTTCAATCGGGTCTACATACATCAATGGAGACCAAATACCTCAAATTTCTAAGTTTTAAGTCCTAACACAAAAGCAAGTTTAAACTAATAAAAGTTCGGATTAGGACTTATCTCCAATACCAAAGGAAAGCCTAGAGGCTAGACACACCAAGATGAACTCCAAATCAAGCATGCATCACCATCTTCCACACCCATTTGAGCTTTCTCTCTCTAAAGCTTGAGCTTCTCACTCTAAAAGAGATGAGAGAATTTGAGTAGGTGTAAAATGAGGTATGAATGAGTCAAGGCAGGTTCACTAGTTTTAAGTCCTTCTACAAGTGAAAAGACTCAATTGCCCCTCATTTAGAATCCTTAAAAAATGGGTTTCAAACACAGCTCAGACATAGGAACGTTGTTCCTGCAATTGGAACGTCGTTTCTTAATAAGAACGTCGTTCCTTTTTGTGACAACGTCATTCCTGAAACGGCCTCTAACTCGTTCTATTCACCTGGTACCCATTCCCTTGATCACAACGTCGTTCCTGCTTTTGGAACGTCGTTCCTTCATCTGGAACGTCGTTCCTACACTTTGGAATGTCGTCCCTTAGACAGAAAAACTAGGGTGTTACAATAACTAAATGAACGAAGACTACCAACATCTAAACCATATTTATCCTGGGAAGCTAAAATTTGATTCCAACCAACCCAATGCATTTTCTTATTGTTGCTGAAACTACCCCAAACTTGGCTCGTAAACTTTCCAATTTCTTTAAAATTGTTTTTGAGCTTTTAAATAACTATAAATAATATACTTCTAAACTCCCCAAAATCGCCTTTATAAGCGTCAACCGCCCACTAACTGGTAAAAGATTAGCTTTCCCACCAGATAACTTTTTAGGAAATCGAACCTCTAACACATTCCAATTCGCAACATTAATCATATTGACTCCAATTTAGAATCCTAAATATGTAAACAGAAACATACCTTTTGAACATCCAAGCTCTTAAACATACTCCTCAATTTGTGAATCATTAACTCCAAAACCATGAAAATGAGATTTCACCACAGTTATTTTTAAACCCGATACTCGATAAAAATCATTTAAAACCTCAAGAGTATTGAGCAATCTATCTTTATTCCATTCAGATAATATAATTGCATCATCTACATAAAATGAATGTGAAATATTAAGATCTGAATTACCAACCTTCACCCCGTGAATCCCACATGCTTCTACTTTTCTTTAAACGATAAATGTAAACCCTCCATTACAACTATAAAGAGAAAAGGGCTAATAGGATCACCTTCCTTATCCCGTGATAAAGATTGAATTCTCATGTTGGGCTATCATTAACTAGGATCGATGTTCTTTGCATTCATCAAACACATTCTGATCCATTGACGCCATCGATGACCGATCCATAAAACCCCAAGCATATGATATGAAAAATTTCAACTAACAGTATCATAAAATTTTTCAAAGTCCACCTTAGATAACATCAACTTTTTTTTTGCTTTATACCAACTGACAAGCTCGCTAACTGTCATCAGACCATCAAGAATCTATCTTCCTTTTATAAACGTCATTTGCTCTTTGAGATGTTTTGTCAATTACGAGAGTGAATCAATTAGCCAAGATCTTAGAAATAATCTTGTACCAGACCCCAATTATCAAAATTAGCCTATAGTCTTTAATACACGACGAGTTCACAATTTTGGGTATCAAAGTGAAAAAAGTTGAAGAAGCTCCACTTGGTAACACCCCCAATTCAAACTCTATTTTAGTCGATGAGCACAAGTAATTTTTCAATATATCCCAATATGTTTTATTGAACACAAACGTAAATCCGTCCGGACCTGTTGATTTTTCGCTACCACAATCCTACACCGCAGCTCAAATCTCATCATCTGACACAAATCGATGAATATACTAGATTTCTATACTCGTTAACCTAGAATCCACATGATAATTATACATAGGAATAGCTGACACATTACTAGAAAATTTTATCCGATAAATTCCTTGAACGCATTTTTAATAATACTTGGTTCTGTAACCCGAACCCCATTTAACGAAAAGCCTTGGATCATTTGTTTACTATGCCGATGTTTCAAAAACCCATGAAAAGTTTTTTTTGTTTTCATCACCTTCTATATTCCACTTAACCTTTGATTTTTGCATCACATCCTTTTCTTCCAAACTATTAATATCATTCATTTCTTCTAACATATTCAGCCTTTCAATTCTTTCTTCTTCTAGTGCAATATTAGCATCTATTTTTTCCTCAATGAGATCCACTTTCTCTTAAATTATGTTGATTCGAGTTTTCATATCTTCTTTCTTATGTTTCACCGACTCTCTAATGTTCCCTTTTAACCACTTTAACTTCCCATTAAATGAATCAATCTCCTTATAAGTAGGAGCATCCAATAACGAATTAATAAACTCATCTGATCCGTTCAACAAAACCCAAGAATGATAAAACTCAAATGGAATATGGTCAAAGTCCATTCGATTATCATGTAACATAATTGGAAAATGATCTGAATACCCACTTTTTGATGGTAAAAGTTTGTTCCAACATGTTAGCTGCTACATATAAAGAAAAAAAAGATTCTATCAATTCTACTCATCTTTGTAGCCGCTTTGTTCATCCAAGTAAACCTCCGACTGTTTAATGAAATTTTCTCCAATCCGGCATTCCCAATAAATTATTGAACACTTGTTCTTCTTCCCTATTAAAATTAGATTCAAATCCTTCGTTCTCATTTCTTACCTCATTTATGTCCTGATATCGGCTAAAAAGTCACGTTTTCACCCCGATATTAAGGCCCAAAAACAATAAAGATTCGAACTTTATCGAAAAAATACCCACTTCGTCGATTAGAATTGAAGAACAAGTAATTACGAAGGCGGTGCAAAAATAATCAAGAGAATCGGAGCTAAAACGAAGATTCTAGAGTGAAAAAGGTGAAAGACAAGAAATCAAGTTACGATCCAGTGAATTAAGGCTGACCAGCATCAAAAACGGCCTGCCACACGGCCTGCCAGTATGGAAATGGCCTGCCAAATACGGCTCACCAAGCGGCCTGCCAAACGGGCTGCCAGGCAAACGGCCTGCCAAATACGGGCCACCAAACGGCCTGCCAAACGGCCAGCCAGCCATATTTTGGCAAATTTCTAGTCTATTTAAAGGTTCTTTATCATTCATTCCAACACACACTTCAATTTACTTCTTTCTCTCTCTTGTACAATATTATTCATACTCTCAAGGCCTTCGACTCCGTGCGGGAAACCTAGTACCCGGAGAAGAACACTGAAGATTGTATTAGGAGCGGTCTGGAGTCTTGAAGTTGTCACTTTTGTATTCAGAACTCGTTTAATCTACTGGTACTTCTATCCCTTATCTTATATAATGTTTTATGATATTTTTGCCATGATTAGCGAGTAGTTATCTTTAGTGTTTTCTATGATGTAAGCAGTTATAATGCTGAAATAATATTATGGTCAGTGTATGTTGTTGAAATGCTTTCCGATTATGCTTTAAACTCAATCACTTTTCCAACTAATAGAACGTAGTTATAGGCTCTGTTATTGGGAAGTCGCGAACCCCGATTCATAGTACACTATCTGTGTCACCCCTTGGTAAGAGAAGTCTATCAGATACAACGTAAGATCGACCGAGGCATACCGGTTGTAATAAGTCTATCGAGCTTTGGATTCCGACTAAGGACTCTTTTGTAGTGAAACATCTGACTAGACCCTTAGTACATTGTCGGTCCTAGACCATGCTAGTGTAGTCACCAAGCATATAAACTTCGTACGTGCACGCTGAAGCACATCGGTTGTTGTAAGCTGTACCTCTGCTAAGTAAGGCCATGGAACCTGGTTAGTGTTGACCAATACACTGCACCATAACGCGGTATCAAGCATTGCACCCCACTTGAGGGATTCTTAGTTAATTAAGGAACTGTTTGTTTGGACACATAAAGAATTGGACCGTTAGGATAACCGAACGTGCTCATGGAAGTCAGCTTGACTTGGCCATGGTGCTCTTTATGGTTGAACTCTTTTTAAGGGCCTAACTACCTTTTACCAATCATTAACGAAAGCATTGAAACGCATCACGTCTCTCGGATATGGTAAACCATGTATTCTATTATGCTTAAGAAAGTTTAAACCATTTCGGAATGTTAATACGTCACCCAACCGAGTCGCTCAATTGGATGAGCCGTCTGAACGTGTATGCCTGTAGTCAGACTGCACCGGCGTCGGGGGTAAGGGACGTTGCTGTCTTGTAACACCCGTTTTTCAGTTACACGTTATTTCGAGCGTCATTCGAAATACGAGACTTGTAAGTGTATATTTGGATCCCAAATAAAGTTGGAGTTGATGTTCTAAAACCTTACCATTGGATAGTAAATCTCATTACGTTTCCAACGATATTTGATTCATCAAAAATGGAGCTACGGTCAAAAAGTTATGGCCAAAACAAGTTTCTGAAATCTGACCTGTAGGGTGGAGCGGCGCCCCACCATATGGCGCGGCGCGCCGAAAGTGCCTGATGCGTTTTTTCAGCATTTTAAAGGGTCAAATGAGGGGTACTTTGGTCCTTTCACTTATGGACGGATTTGTGGCTTTAATATCAGTTTTAGATCCACTTTTGGATCATTTTGACATCCATTCAAACACTCCCAATCTTAGAGAGAGAGAGATGAGTTTCTAGAGAGAGGAAGCTTGAGTTAATGATGAAGATGGTGATTTTTGCCCAAATTGGAAGCGGGTTTTGGTTCTCCTTGGTGTTTCTAGCTACTAGAGCTCGTTTTGGTGCTTGAGGTAAACCCTAATCCGAATTGTAGTGTTTGATTTCTTGTTTGAGTTAGGGTTTGTATTAGTTAGAGTTATAAACCCATTTTATTGTGAAATTTGGGGGTTTTGGGTAAAATTCATGTAAGTAAGCCTAAATGGGTGACTTAGGGTTTCGATTGATTAAATTGTAAGTTTGGATCTTGCGTGTGTTGGTTAAACCTTAGAACACTTGTGTTGACTTGGTTTTTGGGTGTAAACCCTAATTTAGGTCAAAACGGGTCGAATGGGTATTTTGGGACAAGTAAGCTTGATTCGGTGTTAAATTAAGTTTCAAGTCAAGTTTTGGTAAGTCAAGTAGGTAAATACTTGATTTAAGTGTTAGTGGTTGTCTTGGAAATATAATCACTAGTCGTTAGTGATTTTGGGGAGTTTTATGACTTTGGTCAAAATGGGTCAATATTGCACGTGTTGGGGTTTTTTGTGTAATGGGCGTTTGAAATGACTACTACCTAAGTAGTAATTTAGTTTTAAGACCAAGGTTTGTTCTAATGGGTGTAAAGTATGATTTAGGGTTAAATCGTACTTTGTTGTGTTGGTTTGAATTACCACCCGAAGTGGTGATGTGTTAGGGTGTCCATTAGGTTTTAAATGGGCGGGTTTTGGCGAGCAAGGTGTAATCCCTCGATTAAGGGATGTTTGTGTCGGGTTCTCTTTTAGAGAATGTGTAATTTATGTGTATATTGTGCCTATGTGTATTATAGGTGATTACTTGCTCGGATTTGAGGACGAAGATCATGTTGTACATGACTTATGCGGGCATTCCAAGGTGAGTGGAATAATTATATGCGTATGTATATAATGTATCTATTTGTTGTAGCGTGAAAGGTGTAGTGTCGAGGTGTTAAGACACCACGTTTCACGTGAAGAGTGTAGCATCGAGGTGTTAAGATGCCACTCGGGTGTAGCATCGAGGTGTTAAGATGCCACCTAGGAGTGTAGTGTCGAGGTGTTAAGACACCACTCCGTAAAATAACGAGTGAAGCATCGAGGTGTTAAGATGCCACTCGGGGTGAAGTGCCGAGGTGTTAAGGTGCCACCCTAGGGGTTAGTGGTGCGAGGTGTTAAGTGCCCTAACGGATGTTATGAACACCGATGGCGTTTTCGCGAGCGCCGTTCCCTTGTACTATTGGTTAACCATGGTTATTTGTGTTGTAAGCATATTATATTATTCGAGTTATATTTATATGCGGTTGTTATGCTAGCTTGTGGTATTGGAGATTTATAGCTTGTTATTGTGACGATAAGCTAATTATGTTCGCTAGCGTGTTTGCGGTTTGTGTAAGTGTTTGCAAGTAGGTATAATTATATATGTATTCGTATAATTATTGCATTCACTAAGCTTTTAACTTACCCCTCTCGTTGTTTACCTTTTTACAGGTATTGCGTTATGAAACTAGCTAGTTGTTAGACTAGTTGCGTAGGAGCGCTTGGGCTCGATGGGGTAGCTTTTGGATATGCGGACGCGGATTGGGGATTTGGTAGTCCCCGGGATTATGCTCTTGGTATCGGATTGGGTTATAGAGTCCTAACTCGTCTAAATGTAAATTGTGATTGAAACTTGTATTTTGTACGAAAGTCGTAAAACGGCCAATGTGGGCCCCATTATGTAAAACTTGATTTTATATTTGAAACAGGTTAGTTTTACATATTTGGATGTATGGTAAAAAGCGTTTCGTCTAAAAGTGTCGGGAACTAGTCAATCTTTTTCGCATTTTGAGACTTTCCGGACAGACCCGAATGGCGCGCCGCGCGGCCATCATGGCGCGCCGCGCCAGTTCACTGTGCAGCAATTTTTTTTTTATTTTGTATTTTCACGTGGTTTGTTCGCGGGTTGGTTTGGGTCGTTACATGTCTATTCAGAATCTTCAAGCCTAACGCAGTACCCAGTGACATGTCTTATGACAGAGGCGTTTAGGACCAGTGTAATGAATACAGGGCCTCTGCCTATTCATGAGCCAGCATTCCATAATCTCGGCAGAATAACTGATGAAGTCATAGTATGCACTCACTTTAACCTTATCTGAATTACGAATTTTATCGCATTTACTTTATCTGTTTTATAAATTAGAAAATCCCAAAATAGATATTCACTACTCCCTAACTATCTTAGGCTTAAATATAGGTTCGATTCTACTGATATCTCAAAAATACAACTCTAGGTCATACTTCCCTTACTTATAAGGAGTAGTAAGATTTAGGTCGCGCTAAATATAAATTTAAAACAAGTACCTTCCTCCCACGAGTGGCTAATCCTGGCAAGCCGCGGCCTGACGACACCGCGCGAATACAAATCGTCCGTTTCGGCCATATCACGGGAGGATATCATGTCCCTTAATATAATGTAGTCCCGGACATTATTATTCATAAAGTCGAGTATCATGTCCCGTAATCTTGCTTTCGCCATAAAATTTTAAGGACCGTATACAATAACCATTTAACATTCTACATTAGTTGATACCCAAGTTCCTTTGATAGCCACATAATTATAATCACACTAACTATACTTTTAGCAAAGAAAATCGGCTCCCAAATCAATATTATTCCACTCGAAATACTTCTAGATAACGAGAACGCGTAATTAAATGAATAACTTCCCCACATTGCTTAAAGCGGAATATCTCCAACCTCGACATTTTAGATTCTTGAACACCTAAGAAATGTATATTATTTTCATAAAACATTTCTTTCACCCACACCCTTTTCTTTCATTTTTTTCAATCACGAATATTTACCGATAGAAGCCTCATTGGGAAAATATAGCAATCCTCACTAAACCCAACAGATGCAAATACAATTCACGAGCTTTATCCGCATTAATACCAACTTTTGCCCCCTTTTTCAACAAACAACTCAACATCCTTATTGAACAAACTGTGATGTGAATTTTTTGCACCAGGGAATGAAAATGCTCCACCAAAAGAATCATCCTGATCCTTTTTACTATCATCTTTACCCCCCCCCCCATTATTGTCTTGGACATCAAACGTACCAGTACCATTATTATCAACCATATTCTTCTCTTCCACGCCCTTAAAAATCAGTTTCATCTAATGATGATTTGTACACTTCCGTCGGAGACGAAGAAATATCATCATCATTTTCTTCTTCCAATATAATCGTCCATAACCCAACCTCATGAACAAATACATCATAGATAACTCCATTGATCTAAACTCTAACCATCTCATTAATGAAACTTTTCATTCACGTAACGATACAAACCCACCTAAGACTCTAAACATTACAACTATCCTTATCGAAGAATATAAATCTTTCAAAAAGTTCTGACACCCTTTTAAATGCACTCGACTTCCATGAACATAATGGTATACCAGATATCGCCACCCACGTTAACCTTTCATCCATAACTAAGTTTTTAACAATTGGTTGTGCATACGAGTAAAGTGACCTTAACATAATGTTTACTTGAAAGCAATACAAGCATCAACCGATTCAAATAAACACCAAATTTATAGGCCACCTACATATTGAATCGTAACGTATTAGAAACCCTCTTCCTTAAGAACCGTATGAATGCTTGTCACCGTTTGCACATCCTTTATCTTAACTATTAATGACTCCATTGGATTCGAAATCTGTACTAAATATTGCTCCATAAGAACCACATTTTTTATTGGAACCTGAACCCTTCCAGCATTTTTCGTTTAGACTATATTTGAATCAACATGTACATATGTTCCACTATTGATATCCTATGATCTCCGTTATAATGATTACTAGAACCATCATGTGACGCCTGATAATACTTATGAACAATACGAGTATACTCCTTATGAAAAGGTTTCAGCTTATTAGAGTTTACCTGCTTCCCATTTTGAAACCTTGCAACAGTCACAAATAACTTCACATTATCCACTATAATAGTAAACAAGAGTCTAGCAAAAGTGACTGGGTCCTTAACTTCTGGAAATCTTACGAATCCAAAATGTGGACGGAGCTTTGATTTCTTGCATGCCACATATGAATCAATAATGACACCATATGATTGTGATACGGGTGATCTGGTCAATGTAACCAGCACAAGCTCTAAATCTGTTACACCCGAATCGGGTCAAGCAATAGTTGTGTTGCCATCTCTTTCTTATCACCTAAGTGTTTTTGAAGCTTGATGTTATGCGAGGTGTATACGAAATAGTTATATTTTTATTGCGAAATACTATTAAATACGATACAATTTTACACAAGTTATTTATTTATTTATAGAATGGAATATACCTAAACCTTGCTACAACAATTATAGGCAGTGTACCTAATCGTAGAGTAGCGTAGTTTTTAGTAAGTCCGGTTCGTTCCACAGGGATACAACTAAATTTAACGCTATATTTATTTTCAACTATATATATATATATGTATATATATATATATATGTATATATATATATGTATGTATGTATATATATGTGTATATATATATATATATATATATATATATATATATATATATATATATATATATTTAAGTAGTATTATTATTATTATAAAATGGGGTTTTTACCGTTTAATGACCGGTTTGTCGATTTTATGTCTTAAGTCGCAATTAAAACCTAATGTAAAATATTAAATATATAAATGACTTAATTTAAAGCGTAAAGTAAATGACAATAAATAAAAGTGCGATAATTAAAAGTACGATAATTAAAAGTGCAATAAATAAAATGATAGTAAATAAAAGTACGATGAAATATGAAATAAAGGAATTACGCTTATTTAAACTTCCGTAATCATGATGTTCGACGTGTTGATTTTAATTTATTACCATGGGTTAATTGTCCTTTGTCCTGGATTATTCGATATGTCCATCTGGTTTTTGTCTCTAATAGTCCATCAGTCATAAATATAAAGTGCGAGTGTCCTCGTCAAATTATCCTTATACCCGAAGTCAAATATTCCAACTGATTGGGGACTTAAACTGTAATAAGGTTTTAATACATTGTTAATAATTACACCAGGTTATCGACTGTGTGCAACCCAAGGTTTTAATACATTATTAACAATTACACCAAGTGTCCATGTATGTAATCCACCCCTGTTTTAATGAGTCAATTGACTATTAATCCATTCCCGTGTCCGGTTAAATGAACGATTATTAGTATTTATAAATATCCCGCCCATCGTGTCCGATCGAGTGTATATGGTTATTTATAGATACGTCAAATTGTAAATCTCTATATTAAATTAACGAACTATCATCCAGTTAAACAAATATAAAGCCCATTAATAGCCCATAGTCCAATTTCCACAAGTGTCGGTCTTTTGTCCAAACCCCAATTATGGTCCAAAGCCCAATAACCCCGTTTTTAATATTTAGTCCAACATCATGATTACTTCGATTTAAATAAGAATAATAATAACTTAGCTACGAGACATTAATTTAAAAAGGTTGGACATAACTTACAATGATTATTAATAGCGTAGCGTTACACAGATAGAATTTCGACTTACAAACTTAAAAACGTTCGCCACTATAACCTTATTATTATTATTAACTTAAAATTAAAATTAAAATTATAAATATATATATTGAGAGAGTGAGATTGAAGTATGATGAAGGTGTGTAGAATTCGATAGAAAACGTTCCAATTTATAGCACTTGGCCAACATTTTACTACCATGCTATCGCATGGTTTTTGTGCTTCCAGGCCATGCGATCGCATGGCCCTCTGATCCAGCTCACAAAACTTTGTTTTCTAGTTTGCTGACGGTTTTTAATATATAAATATAATATATATATAATTTATAGAATTATTTATATATTATATTATATTTATGTGCATAGTTGACTTGTAATTTTAGCTCCGTTACGTCGCGCGTTGATAGTTGGTTCATGTCCCGGTTCCAGATTTTCGAATGTCCTTGCGTACTATTTAATATCTTGTACTTTGCATTTTTTGGCTTGTACTCTTGTAATTTTGAGATATTTCTTATCAATAAATTGAACCACTTGGATTGTATTTTGTACTTTTGAGCTTTTTGGTCGTTTGCGTCTTCAAATCGTCGAATCTGTCTTTTGTCGTCACCTTTTATTATCTTAACGAATATCACTTGTAAATAAAATAATTGCAACTAAAAGCTTGTCTTTCTTGAAGGATAATGCTATGAAATATATGTTCGTTTTTAGCATTATCAAATATTCCCACAATTGAGCGTTGCTTGTCCTCAAGCAATATAGAAATTGAATATAACTTTACTAGAATCACTTCTTTATTCTTCACACTTTGTACATCAGTGATTTTAATATGGCGGTATGAACAATGATAGTAACGATGTGGTTTACAGTCCCACATGACTATAAAAATTTAGATCCTTTAGGAAATTGGATCTTTATGAAAACATTTGATCTTTTGAAAATTCAATCTAGCTTTTACCCTAGATAAGTTTTCCAGAATAACCCTTCACCGGTGTTTACAAAATGTTTTTGTGGGTTTTGTATTTGAAAATTTTAACTCAAAACTTATGGTTTTGTGTCACCCACTTGCTAACCTTGTATTAGGAAAGCAACATGTCCAGTATACTTGCTCCGTATATTACCTTTCGGTAAACTACAGTCCGGTTGTAAAGGAAAGCGTTGAACAAGCAACTGTTAAGGCAATGTCTAATGACACGTTTTTGATTATGGTCTATATTGTGTTAGATGCAATTACTATCCTTTGTAGGAGCAATAGTAAAGATCACCCTATAGTTTTTTGGTCTGGCACAAGGTCCAGTCTTCGACCATGCTATGCAATCACCGTTCTTACAGTTGACACCCGATTTGTTTCAGGTGACCTAATGAATTCCGATGAATTCTTAGGATTTTACGTTCAATGGTAATGAACGCATTGAAAATGGGGTTTCAGAAAACAAATCGGTTTGTAATTTGATCAAAATATTTTCTTGTTCAAGCTCGAGTTTAGATATCATCGAATTCCATGAGTTTAAATTCTCAATCTTTAAGGTCAATCTCAAGGATTGAGTAATATCAGGCTTAAAAGCTGATTTTTGATCTTTAAGGAGATTATCCTTTCTGAGGATCTGATTCATTAGTCTTATAAGCTAATTTGCACGGTGCCCCCAATTGTACGAGACAGATCCTCTCATGGTTAGGATAAGTCTGACCACATGGCGACTCTGTTTGATGCTGAGGTCCGTGGATTTCCAGCTGATTTTTGAGAAAACTGTTCAAGGTTTTTCGTAGACTCTACAATTGGTCTGGTCGACAACTTCCTGACCTAAATTAAGAAGCGCGTGTGTTTTCCTCGAAAGACTGTACTTCCTTATAAATTCTATTTATATTACAATAAACTGGGTAAAACTGATTAATATCGTTCAAAAGAAAAGTATCTTTAATTATTTGTACAAAAATATGTGATATATGTTCTAAATATCTTGGTAAATTTTTTTCACACTTGGCTTTTATTTGTCTTTCTTTGCCTTTTTATTCTCCTCTATTCCATTTTAAATGAATTCAAGCGTTTTGGGTTGTTTCTCAATTTATGTCCTTTCCGAGGTAACAATAATTTCGGTGTTAACACCTAGTTTTATCGTTCATAAATATGTATAAACATGATTTTGAGTTCATTTAGTTGAAATTTTTCAAAATTTTACTAGAAGTGGGTAGTCAGTATATAAGACTAGGGCTGTTCTTTATTATCAGATAGCACTAGATTCTAATACAACTACTGCGTTACTAGTAAAGTTTAACGGTGGCTATTAAACCAAGTGTATAATTCAAAAAAATTTAAAATCGAAAGAATTTAATCCCTTCCCACACTTAAGATCTTGCAATGCCCCCATTTGCAAGAAATCAGTAGCAATTTAAATTATTGAGGGTGATTAGCGTAGAAAAAAATGATTAAATTTGACCAAAGTTTCCAAACATATTGTTGTTTGTGTTGAATGAAAAATGGTGCACATCACTTGTTCATTCCTGCAGTTGTTATTTCACATTTATTTTGCATCTTGTCGTCAAAATTAGTTGCTTTTGCTGAACTTAATGCCAGTCTTTGAAAATGCGTTGTTTTACCCTGTTGTGTACATGAGATAAAATACATACAATACAAATATAAAGATGCATGGTAATTTGAAATGGGACTTAATATCCCACTTTCAAATTACAAAAATGAAATATTAGTACAAAATAATAAAAATATTAAACATTATATAAAAGTATCAAAATGTTAAATGTTTAACATAAATAGATAAAAATAATAAAAGATAAGAAATCACCAATGGAACACTATTGATTTGGATAGGGATTCCAGTTCATATCTTCGTTCGGGTTCCATGGTTGGTGATAGGTGTTCTGGTAGGCTTGGTTGGGGTCGTACAGGTCAAAGGGTGGTCGCATGTCGGGCTGATGTGGTGGATAGTAAGCAGGTCGAGTCGAGATGTAGTTATTTGGTACCTGATATGATAGCTGGCTCATGATTTGGTGCTGATGAACTTGCCAGCTATCGTGTTGGCATCGTCTGGAAGTCTCATACTCATTCACGGCTTGCCACTGCTCATACCGATGATGCCTATCCTCATTACTCATTTCCACCTCATCTATACGCTGAAAAACGTAAGTAAAACTATCCCTAATGACATCTATGATGTCATCTGCTTCCTCCATTTCCACATCCGAACTCCTCTCTACCTGTGGACGGGTGCCATGATATGTATTGGCATATTATGCCTCCGTTTTAGTACCTTTACACCCTGATAAACCTGCAAGCCTATGCTCTCGGCTTGTTCCTCAACTACCATCATTGGACCCCCGTATTCCCTATCTACACCTAAGTACTCTCCAATGAGAGTAATAAAAATACCTCCTCCTATTATTCCCCCGTCCTGTATACCTTCCATAACTTTGGACAAATAATACCCAACACATTAGGGAATATTAACAAAGCCTCTAGTGTCTCGAATGCACTTAAGGTAAAATAAATCGTTTAGAGTCATTTTCTCCTTGTTTTTACCTCTTTGTGTAATCGAGTTAGCTAAAAATCTATGTATTATACGAAGCTCTGCTTTGTTAATATGTAAATAGGAGTGTCTTCCTGCCCGTGTAAAGACAATAAAATTTGATATACGCCTCCATACGACATTAGCGTCAAAATTTCTATCTACCCTCTCACCATTATAAATTAAAGCTGTACAATCAGGTGATAATAATTCAGTGGGGGTGTAAATCTATAAAGCTCTAGCCATGTCTATCATAGACATCCTGTACATCCTACCTCCAAGTAAAAACCTAAGAAAACTCTTATCGTCTAACCTATCTACATCCTTATTTAAAGCTATAGTACTCATTAGCTCAACACACCACTCCTTATATACAGGCCTACGAGTGGTAAATAAACGTTCCCAATCAGTAAAAGAAGAGCTGCCATACCTTTGGATTAGATGCTGCCTAACTGAGTTAGCTAGGCTGACCCTTACCAAAGGATCCCAATCTATTACCCTTGGTACTTCTACATTTTTGGTTCAAAGCTTAAATTTGTTACTTTGGTACGTCGGGTAATCTCTCCAACTTCTATCAAACCTTAGATTGGGGTGTAACTCCTCTTCATGAATTCTCGAGTGTTCTATTACATGGTGAACTGGAAATACTACGTAGGTAATAAAAAATTGTGGCTCTGGCTCATAGTATGGTACGTGTTGATTATAATGTTGTTGTTGTTAAGGTTGTGGTTCCGGTTGCGGTTCTTGATCAGGTTCATGTTCAGGTCGTCTGGACGATGATGCACTGTTCGTATCTGTATTTCTCTACAAAACACATTAAACACAAAATTTATGTATCCAAATATGCATTAGTGTTAGCAAAATAACAAATTAAAACAATTACAATAACATGTTTAGTCCATATTAAACTTATACTCATTTTTATATTTTTATCAATTCTACAAATTTTCAAATAAGCATATATGAAAATGTATACAAACTTCATAAGCATTCAACTCAAATAACATGTTAAAATAACCATTACTAGCAATTAAACAAGTTTCAAATGGCAATTACATCAAAATAATCAAGTTCATGAATTTTAGACTTAAAAAGTCCACTTTGATGTTCAAAAATCATGTTTAGGATCAAAGTTTGGATCATTTAGCTACCTAAACATGTTACACTACTTAATTTAGCACTAATTCATAACAAAAATCGGCCATAACTTATTTATATCAAAAAGCCCCAAATTGCTCAAGAACACAAACCCTAAATTTCTAAAAATTTTGAAGTTTAAGGCTTCAAATTATGTTAAATAGCATCAATCTAGGTTATACATGCATAATATACTAACAATTTAACTCTAATTACACTAAAAATTATCAAAATCAAATTAGGACAAATATTTGTAATTATCACAAAAATTAGGAAATTTATGAGTTTAGGGGTAAAATTTTTACCTTTCTGCTTCCCCATCTGAGAAAAGACATGATTATAACAGATTATTGTGACGAATTTCGTGAATTTTGGTGAAAAAATGATGATTTTAGAGAGAGTTTGGGAGTATTTTCGCGTATGTGTGTGTGTATTGTGAGGAGACAGAGACCAGCGAGCTTGCTCTTTTTATTTGTCCAGCTTTTGTGGTCCATGCGACCGCATGGGTTGGATGTGTAAACCCCATACGATCGCATGGGGTGTATATATATATATATATATATATATATATATATATATATATATATATATATATATGTAACACCCTAGGAAAATCCCACATCACCCACAGACATGAGTGATCATGGGATTATAAGGTAATACTCACGCTTAAATGACACAACGCGTTTTGGGATCACAGGCTGAGTAAAAGTGCGAGTACGTTATGGTTAAGCGTACTCGGGCGAGAGCACTACCAGGATGGGTGACCTCCTGGGAAAGTGATTATCGTGTGTGGTCGCCAAGAAAAAGCCGTGCGCCTGCGGGCAAAGCGGACAATATTGTGGTCATGTTAAGCTGGGGTGTTACAGAATGGTATCAGAGCCACTCATGTGCCGTTGGTGGTGGTGGGGCAAACCTCATCGAGGACGATGAGTCCCTAAGGGGGGGTGAATGTAACACCCTAGGCAAATCCCACATCACCCACAGACATGAGTGATCATGGGATTATAAGGTAATACTCACGCTTAAATGACACAACGCGTTTTGGGATCACAGGCTGAGTAAAAGTGCGAGTACGTTATGGTTAAGCGTACTCGGGCGAGAGCACTACCAGGATGGGTGACCTCCTGGGAAAGTGATTATCGTGTGTGGTCGTCAAGAAAAAGCCGTGCACCTGCGGGCAAAGCGGACAATATTGTGGTCATGTTAAGCTGGGGTGTTACAATATATATATATATATATATATATATATATATATATATATATATATATATATATATATATATATATATATATATATATATATATATATATATATATATATTATATAAAACCTTTTACTTATAAAAACAAAAATAAATTTAAAATTTTGTTTCCATTTATATTGAGGGCGTTTCGGTATGTTGATCTAGTTCGGCCCTCGACAAAATTTTAAAAATTTGTCTTTTTAAAGCGTTGTTTTAAAAGCTAAGATTTTTGGATTTTTTTTAATGTTTTTGGCATACTTTAGATCAATAAAATAGTGATAATAAAATTTCTCGTCCCGCCCTCGGGTAAAGCAATTTCGGTTCAACGACCTAGTCTTCAACTCACGACGAATTTTAAAAATCATATTTTTAACTTAATGAAATAAAGTACATTTTTGTTTTTAAATTCACACCAAACTTAAATTTTAAAATGCATATTAAAATTTCATATAAATATTAATAATATTTATATACATTAATTTAACAAACTTATATTGAAAATATTAATTTTTAAAATATTTAAAAACTTAAATATATTGGTTTTAAAAATTTACAATAATAATTTAATATTAATTTAAAAATAAGGTAAAAATTAAAATTAAAAATCTTTTTGGTCTTTTATCCCACTTTAATCAATCAAATATTATCAAAAATATACGCCCCTCTTTTGAGTAAAGTAATTTCGGCTATTTTACCTAGTTTTACTCCTGACGAATTTTTGAAACATTTTGGATTGATTGATTAAAGATATTTAAACCTTATGAATAAACGGTAAATTTCGCAGTGATGAATTAAATTTTTGTATGATATCAATAATTTCGGTTTCGCATACCTAATTTTATTGAATATCAATTTAATACTTTATAGCGAACGATTCAGCGTTTATTATCAAAAGGTTAAAAGCAATAAATAAAAACAAATAAAAACTGTACATACTTACTTGTGAGATAGAATTCTCAGAGACCTGCTTTAGCCGACTCATAGGAGAGTCGTGTTATTTGGTTTTCCATAGCTACATAAGCGTAACCTCGATTCTTCAATAACTTTTCTTCTAAACATATGAACGGTCCTTCTCTGCAGAGAGTAACAAATTCGGTATTTGAATATGTTTGATTGTTCGAACATTTACCTTCGTGTGACCATTTTCCGCATTTATGACATCTTTCAAGGTGTCTTGCTCTTCTTTTTTGTTGCGGATTTTGATTTTCCATTACCAAAATGTATCTTATGATGATTCTTCCTGAGTTCTTTCCTCACTTTGTCCATTTTGCCTCTTATGAATGATACCAGTTCACTCGGGAAGGTGTTATTATTACGTTTAGTAATCATAGCATGTAGTAGTAGACCATGGTTCAGATTAAAGAAATTCTTCATCTCGTAAAACCTAAAAGAAATAAAATTCAGAATGAAGGGAGAAGACTAGTTCTTTAGGGTCTGCTAGGGAAAGACCATGCGGATTCCATTTTCGAGAACTACACGAATACAGAAAATCTAACTCTAACAGAAATACATATTACCCTTAAAAGATTCGAATCTTCCCACACTTAGTTAGCTGTGGTGTCAAAATTGTGATTAACTTCATCTTCAACTTCCATTGGATTATCTATGTAATGTTTAACTCTGTGACCATTAACCTTAAATTGAATTCCATTTGAATTTATTAATTCTACCGTTCCGTACGGGAAAACTCTTTTGACTATGAATGGTCCAGACCATCTTGATTTCAATTTTCCAGGAAATAGCTTGAATCGTTAATTGAAAAGAAGAACTCGGTCTCCTTCTTTAAATTCTTTTGAACTTTTGATTCTTTTATCATGCCATTTCTTCGTTCTTTCTTTATGGATTAACGAATTTTCATATGCTTCATGTCTTAATTCTTCTAATTCGTTTAATTGACTTAACCGTAGACGTCTGGCTTCATGTAAATCAAGATTACACATCTTCAAAGCCCAAAATGCTTTGTGCTCAATTTCTACTGGAAGGTGACATGCTTTTTCGTAAACGAGTTTAAAAGGTGTGGTGCCAATTGGAGTTTTGTAGGCTGTTCTAAAAGCCCAGAGTGCATCCTCCAATTTCATGGACCATTCCTTGGGATTTGATCATACGGTTTTCTCTAGAATACGTTTTAAAGCTCGGTTGGTATTTTCAACTTGTCCACTTGTTTGTGGACGATAAGCGATGGAGATTTTATGAGTTACTCCATATCTTTTGAGAACTTTCTCAAGTTGATTATTACAAAAATGAGTACCCCGATCACTTATTAAAGCTTTCGGTGTTCCGAACCTAGCAAAAAGACGTTTTAAGAAGTTGACTACAACTCGTGCATCGTTAGTTAGAAGAGCTTGTGCTTCCGCCCATTTAGATACATAATCAATGGCAACAAGAATGTAGAGATTATTATGAGATTTTGGAAATAGACCCACAAATTCAATACCCCAAACGTCAAATACTTCACATACTTGAATGACATTTTGTGGCATTTCATCACGTTGACTTATTTTTCCGGCTCTTTGACATGCATCACAGGATTTACAAAGAAAGTGTGCGTCTTTGAAAATTGTAGGCCAATAGAATCCAGCGTCATAGACTTTCCTTGCTGTTAGTTGAGGCCCATAATGCCCTCCTGTTGGTCCTGTGTGACAATGGTTTAAGATTTTACTAGCTTCATCTCCGAAAATGCATCGGCGTATTATTCCATCAGGATAACTTTTAAACAAATGTGGATCTTCCCAGAAATGGTGTTTTATATCACTAAAGAATTTCTTTCATTTTTGGTACGATAACCCTTTTTCAAGGAATCCACATACTAAGTAGTTTGCATAGTCTGCAAACCATGGAATTTCATTATAATCGATCTTCAAAGATATTCATCAGGAAAGTTATCTTGTACAGCCGATTCATTTAGAACTTCTCATTCAGGATTTTCAAGACGAGAAAGATGATCAGCGGCGAGATTTTCTGCTCCCTTCTCGGATCTCAATATCGAACTCTTGTAAGAGTAAGATCCAACGGATTAATCTTGGTTTGGCATCTTGTTTTGAAAATAGGTATCTAAGATCAGAATGGTCGGTATAGACCACTGTTTTAGCTAGAACAAGATATGAACGAAATTTGTCAAAAGCAAAGACAATAGCAAGGAGTTCTTTTTCAGTAGTTGTGTAATTCATTTGTGCTCCTTGTAACATCTTACTAGCGTAATAAATAGGTTGAAATCGTTTTTCAATCCTTTATCCTAAAACGGCTCCCATTGCAAAATCACTTGCATCGCACATGAGTTCAAATGGTAGATTCCAATTTGGAGTTATCATGATCGGCGCATTAGTGAGTTTTTCTTTAAGAATATTAAAAGATTTGATGCATTCATCCGAAAAGATGAATGGAGCATCCTTTCTAGGAGTTTATTCATAGGAGTGGCAATTTTAGTAAAGTCTTTTATGAAACGTCGGTAAAAACCGGCATGCCTTAGAAAACTCCTAACTCCTCTAACATTGGTGGAATGTGGAAGTTTAGCAATTACATCTACTTTAGCTCTATCCACTTCAATTTCTTCCTTTGAAATTTTATGACTAAGAACGATGCCTTCTCTAACCATGAAATGACATTTCTCCCAATTAAGTACTAGATTTGATTACTCGCATCTAATAAGCATTCGTTCATGATTAAAAAGACATGTTTCAAAAGTATCACCGAAGACTGAAAAGTCATCCATGAAAACTTTCATGCATTCTTCTATCATGTCGTGAAAAATCGCCATCATGCACCTTTGAAAGGTTGCAGGGGTGTTGCAAAGTCCAAATAGCATGCGTTTGTAAGCAAAAGTACCATAAGGGCACGTGAATGTGGTTTTTTCTTGGTCCTCGGGTGCGATTGGAATTTGAAAATATCCGAAAAAACCGTTAAGAAAACAATAGTAACTATTTCCCGATAATCTTTCCAACATTTGATCAATGAAAGGAAAGGGAAAGTGATCTTTTCTGGTGGCGTCATTTAATTTTCTATAATCAATACAGACACGCCATCCTGTTACAGTCCTAGTAGGAATAAGCTCATTTTTTCATTTGTGATGACAGTCATGCCACCCTTCTTAGGTACGCATTGAACTGGGTTACCAATGGACTATCAGAGATTGGATAAATTAAACATGCATCTAGCAGTTTAATAATTTCTTTCTTAACAACATCTTGCATATTAGGATTTAGTCTTCGTTGGCGTTGCACATATGTTTTATGGCCTTCTTCCATAAGGATTTTATGTGTGCAATACGAAAGATTTATGCCTTTAATGTCATGAATCTTCCATGCAATAGCTGGTTTATGAGCTTTTAGCACATAAATGAGTTGAGATTTTTCATTTTCCGTAAAAGAAGATGATATTATTACAGGTAATTCAGATTCACCATGTAAATAAGCGTATTCCAAATGGGTTGGAAGTGGCTTTAACTCTAATATTGGTGGTTCTTCTATCGATGATTTATATCGATATCTGTCTTCCTCTTTTAACATTTGAAGTTCTTCTATTATTGGTTCATATTCATTAGCCATAAGTGTAGCTAATATTTCAGCTTCATCAATTGGTTCAGTTCCTTCTCCTAAAGAACATTCTCCTGTTCCTTGTAATTCTGGAAATTCTTCAAACAATTCTGCATGTGAATCTATAGTTTGAATGTAATAACATGTATCATCTGCAGATTGTGGTTGTTGCATGGCTCTATCAACAGAAAAGGTAACACTCTCGTCCTCTATACTTAGAGTCAGTTTCTTACCGAACATGTCTATTATTGCTTTAGCCATGTTTAAGAAGGGTCTTCCTAATATAAGAGGAACTCGAGAATCTTCTTCCATGATCAGAATAACAAAATCTACTGGAAATACTAAAGTACCAACTTTAACTAGCATGTTCTCCATTATCCCTCTAGGATATTTTACTGATCGATCTGCTAGTTGTATGCTTATTCATGTTGGTTTCAATTCTCTGAGGTCTAGTTTAGCGTATAATGAATACGGCATTAAATTTATACTAGCACGTAAGTCTGCCAATGCTTCTATTGAACTAAGACTACCCAGAAAACATGGAATTGTGAAACTTCCAGGATTTGAGAGTTTTTCTGGTAGTTTATTCAATAGCACTGCAGAATAATTAGCATTCATTGTAACAGCCGAGAGTTCTTCCATTTTATTTCTATTTGTGATTAGATCTTTCAGAAATTTAGCATATCTTGGCATTCCTGAAATCACATCAATGAAAGGAAGATTGACATTTATTTGTTTAAATATATCCAAGAATTTGGATTGCTCGGCTTCAAGTCTTTCTTTTCTTATTTTACTCGGGTAAGGAAGTGGTGGTTGGTATGGTTTAACATAAGGTTTAGCCTTAACTGTGTTATCTTCATTAACCTTTTCAACTACCGGTTCCGATTCCTTCTCTTTTTCAGGTTTTGGTGCTTGTGTAGTAGGAATAGCGTCATCAAAAATTACAGGCATTTCAGGTGGTTTAAATGTAATACCACTTCTCATGGTAATGGCTTTAGCTGTTTTATTCTGGGGGTTAGCATTTGTATCACTGGGTAGACTCCCCAGTTTTCTTTCACCTATCAACCTTGATAGGTTGCTTACTTCTTGTTCCAGATTTTGAATTGAAGCTTGTTGATTTCTAAATGCGTGAGCATTTTGTTCATTAGTTTGTTTCTGAGATGTGAAAAACTGCATTTGAGATTCAATTAGCTTCGACATCATGTCTTCTAAATTTTGCTTTTTATCATCGGTTTGTGGTGGTTTATTTGGAAAAATGGGTCTTTGCTGGTTGTAAGTATTATTAGATACTTGTTGATTGCTAGAACCTTGTTGGTTGTTGTATGGAACATTTCGGTTATAATTCTGATTTTTATTGTAGTTTGGTCTTGGCGGTTGATAATTATTCTGATAATTATTTTCAGGCCTTTGGTTCATATATGAAACATTCTCTCTTTGTTCCATTGTTTGTTCAATACTGAGACAATCTTTTGTCAAATGTGGTCCTCCACACTGCTCACAACTAATTCGTATTGCGTGAATATCTTTATTCATCTTTTCCATTCGTCTCTCGAAAGCATCTAGCTTTGCGGAAATGGAATCAAAGTCATGGCTAGAATCGGCTCTAGCCGCTTTAGATGATCTAACGATGTCTTTTTCTTGATGCCACTCATGTGAGTGGGAAGCAGTGTTATCAATATTTTTGTAAGCTTCAGTTGCGGTTTTCTTCATAATGGAACCACCAGCTGCTATGTCAATGTCTTTTCGTGTAGTAATGTCGCATCCTTGGTAGAATATTTGTACTATTTGATAAGTGTCTAAACCATGTTGAGGACATCCTCTCAACAACTTTCCAAATATTGTCCATGCTTCATATAGAGTTTCATTTGGCTTTTGTGTGAACGTAACTATTTCTCCTTGAAGTCTCACGGCTTTAGATGCCGGAAAGAATTGTTTAAAAAAAATTTCAACTAAAACATCCCATGTGTCATTCGCCCCTTCAGGTAACGATTCTAACCAATATTTGGCTTCTCCCTTTAAAGTCCAGGGAAATAACATGAGATAGATCTGTTCATCCTCAACTTCTCTGATTTTGAATAGAGTACAGATCCTATTAAAGGTACGAAGATATTTGTTTGGATCTTCCTTTGGCGCACCACTAAATTGGCATTGATTAGTTACCATGTGTAGGATTTGTCCTTTAATTTCATAATCTGGCGCATTAATGTCTGGTTGAGTAATGGCATGACTTTGGCCAATGCGTTTAGCCCTCATTCGGTCTTCCATACTTAGAGGTTCCAGATTTTCCATGATTGAATTTGCTGATTCTGAATCATTATAGGATTCTGACTTAATGGTTTCTTCCTCGACGATCTCTGGATGAGTAATTTATGGTTCAGGAGGAATGATTAGTGATTCAGGATCTCTGAATTGTCCCTGAATATCCTACGGGTTCTCAATTGTGAGGTTGGGTTCAAAAAATGGATTATCGGAAATTTGAATCGGAGTACTTGGTTGATTAGATGACGATTCTAAAGAAAAATGAACGGCGACAATATTGGCTAGATGTCTTGATCGAGTTACAGGTGGTAAACGTTGTGCTCGGTGCATTCACTGAATATCCTATAAGTTATAAAAATAAAAATTATATATGTTATCAAATTAATAGACTTTTCTGATTTTACCCACGTTTCGAATAGCCAATAGATGCAGCAGGTCGCCAAGACCCTTTAAATTGGAAGCCCACAACTCGTCACTAACAAATCCAACTATTACTACGAACCAGAAAATTTTGGATGTCTATCAATTTAACCGCTTAAAATAATTTTTTCGTCGAAGTTTAAAGAAAATAAAGAAAATTCTATGTCCTAAAAACTAGAGCGTAGAAATGAGAAAGAAAAGGAGCGCGTCGAAAAACGTCAAAAAATAAAAGGTCAAAAAATCAAAACAAGAAAGTAAAGCGTCGAAACTTAAAAGTCTTAAAACTAAATATTAAAAGTTACGTCTAAAGGTATTAAAGCTTAAAAGAATTCTATATCCAAAACGGTAATAACTTAAATAGGCACAAAAATCTATTAAATATTTAAGCGATAAGCGTCGTCGTAAAATTCTAAACACCTAAATCTTAGTCTAAAGAAAAAGTACTTAAGGGATTTTACGGCAAGGCCTAAAAATCTAGAAATAAAGTAACTACGGCAAATACTAAATTTAAAACTAAGTACGAACGATAAATATACAAATTATGAATTAAACGATTAAAAAGATACGAAATATAAAATAAAACTTAAAGTTATAAAAATACAATTTTTATAAAAATATTATTTTTATATTATTTATATGAAAGTATTAGTTATATATATTTAATAATAATTATTAAACTTAATAATACTAATTAAAAATAAAACTAATTTAAACTAATTAATATTTTAATTAAACCCTAATTATAATTAATTATATAATAAAACTAACCCTAATTCGATTCAGTTTAAGGATCAGACCTGTCAGACAGGGCCATGCGGTCGCATGGGGTTAAAGGGTTAATCTCATGCAGTCGCATGGTAACGGTTACCAGGCCAGTTATTTGGGCTGCAACAGTTGGTCCCGAATACTTAATTATTATTATGTTTTTTTCTGATTTTTAATAAAATAAAAAAATAAAATAACTTATATAAAACTTATAAATAAAAAAAATTTACTTATTAGTTTTTATAACTTTTAACAATAAAAATATAAACTTTTTAATTTAAATACTTCAAAATATAGAAATATATACTTTTTTTTATGTTTTTATATTTTTGTTTTTAATATTCAAAACTTACTATATTTTTACAAAAATAGATTAAAAACTTAATAAAAAATTTTTATAGCGTTTCGCTTTCGGCGTTGTTAAAGTTCCCCGGCAGCGGTGCCAAAAATACTTGATGTTATGCGAGGTGTATAAGAAATAGTTATATTTTTATTGTGAAATACTATTAAATACGATACAATTTTACACAAGTTATTTATTTATTTATAGAATGGGATATACCTAAACCTTGCTACAACACTTATAGGCAGTGTACCTAATCGTAGAGTAGTGTAATTTTTAGTAAGTCCGGTTCGTTCCACAGGGATACAACTAAATTTAACGCTATATTTATTTTAAACTATATTTGTATAAATATATATATATATATATATATATATATATATATATATATATATATATATATATATATATATATATATATATATATATATATATATATATATATATATATATATATATATATATATATATATATATATATATATATATATATATATATATATATATAAGTAGTATTATTATTATTATAAAAGGGGGTTTTTACCGTTTAATGACCGGTTTGTCGATTTTATGTCTTAAGTCACAATTAAAACCTAATGTAAAATATTAAATATACAAATGACTTAATTTAAATCGTAAAGTAAATGACGATAAATAAAAGTGCGATAATTAAAAGTACGATAATTAAAAGTGCAATAAATAAAATGACAGTAAATAAAAGTACGATGAAATATGAAATAAAGGAATTATGCTTTTTTAAACTTCTGTATTCATGATGTTCGACGTGTTGATTTTAATTTATTACCATGGGTTAATTATCCTTTGTCCTGGATTATTCGATATGTCCATCTGGTTTTTGTCCATAACAGTCCATCAGTCATAAATATAAAGTGCGAGTGTCCTCGTCAAATTATCCTTATACCCGAAATCAAATATTTCAACTGATTGGGGACTTAAACTGTAATAAGGTTTTAATACATTGTTAATAATTACACCAGGTTATCGACTGTGTGTAACCCAAGGTTTTAATACATTATTAACAATTACACCAAGTGTCCATGTATGTAATCCACCCCTGTTTTAATGAGTCCATTGACTATTAATCCCTTCCCGTGTCCGGTTAAATGAACGATTATTAGTATTTATAAATATCCCGCCCATCGTATCCGATCGAGTGTATATGGTTATTTATAGATACGTCAAATTGTAAATCTCTATATTAAATTTAAGAACTATCATTCAGTTAAACAAATATAAAGCCCATTAATAGCCCATAGTCCAATCTCCACAAGTGTCAGTCTTTTGTCCAAACCCCAATTATGGTCCAAAGCCCAATAACCCCGTTTTTAATATTTAGTCCAACATCATGATTACTTCGATTTAAATAATCATAATAATAACTTAGCTACGAGACATTAATTTAAAAAGGTTGAACATAACTTACAATGATTATTAATAGCGTAACGTTACAAGGACAGAATTTCGACTTACAAACTTAAAAACATTCGCCACTATAACCTTATTATTATTATTATTAACTTAAAATTAAAATTATAAATATATACATTGAGAGAGTGAGATTGAAGTATGATGAAGGTGTGTAGAATTCGGCAGAAAACGTTCCAATTTATAGCACTTGGCCAACATTTTACTGCCATGCGATCACATGGTTTTTGTGCTTCCAGGCCATGCGATCGCATGGCCCTCTGATCCAGCTCACAAAACTTTGTTTTCTAGTTTGCCGAAGGTTTTTAATATATAAATATAATATATATATAATTTATAGAATTATTTATATATTATATTATATTTATGTGCATAGTTGACTTGTAATTTTAGCTCCGTTGCGTCGCGCGTTGATAGTTGGTCTATGTCCTGGTTCCGGATTTTCGAACGTCCTTGCGTACTATTTAATATCTTGTACTTTGCATTTTGCGGCTTGTAGTCTTGTAATTTTGAGACGTTTCTTATCAATAAATTGAACCACTTGGATTGTATTTTATACTTTTGAGCTTTTTGGTCGTTTGCGTCTTCAAATCGTCGATTATGTCTTTTGTCTTCACCTTTTATTATCTTAACGAATATCACTTGTAAATAGAACAATTGCAACTAAAAGCTTGTCTTTTTTGAAGGATAATGCTATGAAATATATGTTCGTTTTTAGCATTATCAAAGCTGGTTCAAGAAGCTCAGGGGTTACCCTACTTCAGTCCTTAAACTGAAGTAGTTAAGTTTTTCATGGATAAAGTTTCTGATAGTTGAAGGCAAGCCACCAAAGAAGAAGAACCAGCAAACTGAACCAGCAAACGCACTTTAGTTCAACCACCAGAATGTCTTTAGTTCAACCAGCAAAGTTTTACTCAGCCAATAAAGCTAGTTCAACCAGCAAGACGAACTTTGGTACAACCAGCAAGATGAACTTTAGTACAACCAGCAAATGGCGCGGTTTTTTCTGAAAGGCCAGCATGCTAATACGATTCAAAGTTTACTTATGCTTTTAAATAATCAGGCCAATTCATGTGCGTAACATGTGTGTGTGGCTATTCTAGGATGTTGAGTTATCCAAAGAAGATTCTTATCTATCATTGGATGCTTTTAATCATGGGAGTAGCACTACCAATTGGCAGGCTTTTTGTAGATTATATCCTTTATTCTTATTGGCTAATTTGTAATTATTTGTCCTTTTTGTCTCATTTTCCTTTTTATGTTTTTGTCTTGTCTAGAAAGTAGCTGATATGCTTCTCCTATAAATAGAGAGCTCTTGTAATTGTAAAATTTGGTTGCTGAATGAACGAAAGTCTAATAGAGCTTATCTATTTAGAAAATCTATGTGTCATTACGAATCTTTGATTCTGGTGGCTAAGAGTGGTTTCATTATCAGTGTTTGTGATGTTACTTTATCAAGAATTGTGGTGAAATCCAAATCTTCATATCTGATAGTATAGTTGTGGTGAAATCTTTGTCAGCTGTAATTGAAGATTTGGAGTGTATCTAGATCTCTGATTATGGTGGTATCTTTATCAATTTAGGGTTTAGATTCTTTATCCTCCGTGTTCTTATTTCATAGTTTTATACTCTTTTTTGAGGTGTTACTATTACAAATTGGGGGTTTTGTGTTCAGATATGTTGTGTGAAGAAAGCTTGTTCTAAATTGCATTTTTAAAGTCATAATTACGCATCAAAGTGGTATTAGAGCTTAGGTTTCTAATCTGAAGCTTTCTTATCATTTATATTGTTGTTTCAGTTCATACTCTGTTTTTGAGCTAAAAAGCTTATTTCCAGATCTGATTTGAAATGGCTAAAATTCATAGAAATATGATTCTTGAAGAAGCTCATAATCTTGGAAGAGATAAAGCTATGGAAGCTCTACAACATTATAGGGAAAGAATGGTTAATTTGTTAGAAGATGTTGTGCCAAGAAGAAATAGAGCTAGATCTGAATATGGAGATACAACCATTGTGTCTTCAAGTACTGAATCTGAAGATAGTAGCCATGGATCTACTGATGGATCTCATTCTTCTTCACAACAAAGAAGAAGGCACGGGAGATGAGTTGATGATTTGAAAGATATCAAGATAGATCCACCTGATTTTGATGGGTCGTCTAATCCTGAGGATTACTATGAATGGGTGTAGACCATGGAACCAATTATGGAGGTTAAAGGCTATGATGATAAAAAGGGCATGAAAGTTGTTGTAATCAGGCTAAAGAAGTATGATTCAATGTGGTATGATAATCTAAAAAAGGAAAGGCAATATGAAGGAAAGAAGACAATCAAGACCTGGTCCAAATTAAAAGAGTGTATGCAAAAAGATTTGTTCCTCAAGCTTACAAACAAAAACTGTATATACAAATGAATACACTCAAGCAAGGAAATATGAACATTGTTGATTACATTAGAGAGTTCGAGCAGCTCAAAATTCGTACTAATGTCAAAGAAGTTGAAGAACACATTATAGCAAGATTCGTTGGAGGCTTAAATGCTTCTATTACTGACCAAGTTGAGATGTAGTCTCTTTGGACTTTTGAGAGTGCTTGCAAGCTGGCTATTCAAGTGGAGAAACAAGCAAAAAAAGAAAATTAATATTAAGTCTTAGTCTAAGCCAGCGGTACTGCTTATGAAGGGTCAATCCTCAATGCTGCATAAGCATAGCAAGGCAGCATCAAAAGCCTTTAAAGGCAAAGAACAAGTTTTAGCTGGTAGTCCTAAAGATGATAGAAGGAAATGCTTCAAGTTCCATGAATTTTTGCATTTTCAAGCTCAATTTTCTAACCCGCATGCTCTTACACTAAAGGAGATTAAAGATTTGGAAGGAGGTTTTGAAACCGAACCAGCATATGATGAGTCTGATAATGAAGAGTTTGTTACTGCTGATATTGGAGAGTTTTTGATGATTCGAAGGGTAATGCACTCAGCAGAAACTATTGAAGATAAGAGCCAGCATGAAAACATCTTTCATTCAAGGTGCACAGTCAAAGGCAAAGTATGCAGTGTGATTGTTGATGGTGGCAGCTGTGCTAAAGCATGCATCAGCTCACATGGTGGAAAAGCTTGAGCTGGTTACAAAGAAGCATCCCCATCCCTATAAACTTCAATGGCTTAAGCAAGGCAATGAGATAAACGTCACTCTCCAAGTTACTGTTCCATTTTCTATTAGTACTATTTACCATGATGAGATTACTTGTGATGTTATTCTTATGGATGCTTGTCATTTGCTGCTTGGTAGACCTTGGTTATTTGATAAGGATGTCTATCATAATGGTCACCAAAACACTTACTCAATGTATGTGAATGGTAAAAAGATCACCCTCACTTCTTTAAAGCCTAGTAAAATACCTAAAGCTGACCCTACTACTAGGAGCGATAAAACTTTGTTTATGACACAAGTTGAAGTTGCTGAGTTAAAGGGTGGTACTGGTGCTTATATGTTGCTGCTGGTTAAAAGTGACGAGTTGAACCATCATGATGAAGTACCAACTCAGGTAAAACCGTTGTTATCCGAATTTATTGATGTGTTCCTAACTGAGTTACCTGCTAGTTTGCCACCAATCAGGGGTATCAAACATCAAATTGATCTTGTACTTGGATCTGTTCTTCTGAACAAAGCAGCTTATCGATGTTCACCTCATAAAGCAAAAGAATTTGTAAAAACAAGTTAATGAGCTGGTTGTAAAGGGTTATGTTAGAACCAGCATGAGTCCTTGTTCAGTACCAACTATGTTAATTCCAAAGAAGGATGGTTCTATGAGAATGTGTGTAGACAACAGAGCTATTAACAACATCACCATCAAGTATAGGTATCCCATACCTAGATTAGATGATATGCTGGATGAGCTGCATGGTTCTTGTATATTCTCCAAAGTTGATCTTAGAAGTGGGTATCATCATATTCGAATGAAAGAAGGAGATGAATGGAAGACAACTTTCAAAATTAAAGGTGGGTTATTCGAATGATTAGTTATGCCTTTTGGTTTATCCAATACACCCAGCACATTCATGAGACTTATGAATGAAGTGCTCAGGCCACTTATTGGATAGTTTGTGGTTATTTACTTTGATGACATTCTAGTATACTCAAAAACTAAAGAAGAACACTTGGATCATTTGAGGAAAGTATTTGAGCTGTTAAGGCAGTATCAATTATATGGGAAGCTGGAGAAGTGTAATTTCTTTGTTACCAAAGTAGTGTTTCTTGGATATGGGTTTCTGGAGAAGGCATTTCAATGGATCCATTTAAGGTGGAAGTAATCAGATCATGGCATGTCCCTTCTTCCATTACCGAAGTTAGAAGTTTCCATGATTTAGCTTCATTTTATAGAAGATTTATCAAAGACTTCTCAACAATTGTTGCTTCAATTACTGATTGTTTGAAGAAAGGGGTGTTTGAATGGTCCAGTTCTCCCCAATCAGCATTTGAATAATTGAAGAAAAAGCTAAGTTCGGCACCTATACTTGCTTTGACTAAATTTTATATGCTGTTTAAACATGAATGTGATGCAAGTGGTGTTGGCATTGGTGTGTGCTAGTGCAAGGAAAAAGACCAGTAGTTTATTTCAGTGAAAAGCTAAATGGGTCTAAGCTAAATTATAGCACTTATGACAAAGATTTTATTCCATCATTCGAGCTGTTGAACACTGGTCTCATTATTTGAAGCCAAAGTAGTTTGTTCTCTTTTGTGATCATGAAGCATTGAAGTACATTAATGGTCAGCACAAACTGAATCCAAGACATGCAAAATGGGTAGAATTTTTACAGATGTACTCCTTTATTTCTAAACACAAGGCTGGTACTTCTAATGTTGTTGCTGATGCTCTATCAAGGAGATACACTTTGTTGTGAATTCTGGAAGCTAGAGTTCTTGGTTTCTCATTTGTTAAGGAGTTATATGAAGCTGATCCAGGTTTGCTTCAATTTTGAATTGTTCACCTGCTGAGTCCAAAAGAGATTATGTTGAACAAGATGGTTTTCTATTCAAGGGCAGTAGATTGTGCATCTCAAAAGATTCAATCAAGGAGTTTATGATTAGAGAAGCACATGGAGGTGGTTTAGCTGGTAATTTTAGGATTAACAGGACATTGAAGATCCTAAATGAACACTTCTATTGGCCATGTATGGCTAAAGATGTTAAAGCTGTGATTAATCGTTGTGCTACATGCTTTCAAGCTAAGTCAGCTTTTCACAAGGGTTTGTATACTCCTCTTCCTGTTCCCAACTAGCCATGGGAATATTTGAGCATGGACTTCATTATTGCATTGCCAAGAACCAAGCGAGGCAAAGATTCTATTATGGTTGTTGTTGAAAGATTTTCAAAGATGGCTCATTTCATAACCTGCAACAAAACCAATAATGCTACTATTGTTGCAGCCTTATTCTTTAAAGAGATATTTCGTCTTCATGGAGTTCCCAAAACCATTGTTTCTAATCGAGATACAAAGTTCTTAAGCTATTTTTAGAAGACATTATGGAAGTTGCTTGGTAATAAGCTCTTATTCAGCAGTTCTCACCATCCCAAAACTGATGGCCAAACAGAAGTGAATAATAGAACTGTGGGAATGCTGCTGAGAACACTTGTGAAGAAAAGTTTGAAGGAGTGGGATCTGAAGCTTGCACATGTTGAATTTGCTTATAACAGAGCACCTAATTACTCCACAGGAAAATCACCATTTACAATCTGATATGGTGCAAATCCACTCACACCCATTGATCTGGTTCCTTTTGCAATTGAGCCTAAGGAAAGTGTTGAGGAAGAAGCAGAGGCAAAAGAAAAGAAGAAGTTGTATGAGCAGGTGAACGAGAAAATTGAGAAGACCAACCAACAATACAAGGCTAAAGCTAACCAGCATAGAAAGCAACCTACTTTCATTCCTGGTTATCTTGTTTGGATTCATCTAAGGAAGGAGAGATTCCTAGCAAAAAGAAAGAACAAGTTGATGCCAGGAGTTGAGGGTCCATTCAAGGTGTTAGAAAAATTTCGTGACAATGCTTACAAAGTCGAGCTACCTGGTGATACTGCTGTTTCTAGCACGTTTACTGTAGGTGATCTGAAGCCCTACTTGGAGGATGGTAACCTCAAGAAATTGAGGTCAAGTTCCTTTTTAGAAGGGGAGGATGATACACGTGAGCTGGTCAATGTAACTAGCAAGGCAACCAGCACAAGCTCTAAATCTGTTACACCCGAATCTGGTCAAGCAATGGTCGTGTTGTATAATACCCGTCATAATCCACTAATGGCGTATTAACTCTGGTCCCACAGTTAACGGTGACGCCCTCTATATGAGATGTTTCCGAAAAGCATTCACATTAAATTTAAAAGGAAAAGTCATTAAATGTAAATTAATTTCAAAAATAGTTTGACATCAATGACCAACATAAATAATCTCAAAACATTATTTAAAGTAAATAGTTTTCAATGCAAATGTAAGTTCTTGAAATAGAAATGAAAAGCATGTTGGACTTCACTCCAGTAGTAGCAACAAGCAGTCATAACAACTTCAGCAAGCGGAAGCAATACCTTTATGGACCTGAGATAAAAACATGCAAAGGTCAACAAAATTTTTGAGTGAATCTACAGGTTTAGTAAAGCATTTATCATAAGTTAGGCCACGAGATTTCTTGAAAACATCGTAAAAATTATACATTATCATGAGCACTTGATTATAAGACTTTAACCTGCAGATAGCTCATTCGCTACGCGTCTTATTTTACCCTTTCTAATCATACACCGATCAAGTGTACAAGTTACAACAGAATAAGCACCTCGTACATTGGGGCAAGGTTTGTCAAACCTAACGGTACCGTCTCTATAAGTCGAGCTTACTTAAAGTAATTAATATAATCAAGCTAAGGGATTTATGATCTGAACTCATATGTATATCATTTAGTTACTCATGCCTAATATGTAAAACATTTGAAATAGCATGTTATCTCATAACATGTAAAGAGTAGTAGGGAATGTAGACTCACCTTAGCAAAGCACAGTAAAACTTCTTAGTAAAATGGTACGGTAGTCGGACGATCACGACCATAATATGCAACCTAATCAAATAAGTTACCTTAAGTAAATACATAGGTCACACTATGTCAACCCATATTGTACGCATAACTCAATAAGTAAGCAAAAGTCAACTAGTCCAAGCAAGTTAACAAAAGTCAACCAAAGTCAAACCAAAAGTCAACTCGGTCAAAGTGGTCAACTAAAGTCAATAATCTCAGTAGGTCATGCAATCTTGGTCAACATGTCAATCCTAAGTCAACTAACATGTTTTAGCTCACGGTTTGTCAAGTATGCGTTCACAGTTTATCGTTTAGCATAAAATTCATGTACAAGTTACAAACAATGCACATAATTCTTAACATATAAATCATGGTAATATGGAAAAATCCAGATCATAACTAGACTCATAAACATTTCCAAAAAGTCTAGCCAGGGTCTCATACGATGTCTACAAGTCGGGTTTCTGAAAAGGTTCAGTTAAGGTTTACCAAATAGTTTTTGCTCGCGCATCAGTTTTAGAAAAATTCTCATTTAATATTGAAAATAGCTTTTAACAAACAACTAAATGGAGATGACTCTAGACACTCCAAATTTTCAATGGTAAAGCAATCCATGTAGCTAATTTATACAGTTATGCATATCTCTACAGACCATTCTGATTTAGACAACATTTAAACATGTCATTTGGTGATGAATATAAGTATATAACACATAGCAAACCACGCTTTCAGAAGCTAACATACAAAGGTAATATACTTAGGAACATCTAAATAACTATATTCCAGAAGATCAATGTCTCAAACAATTCATAGTTCATGTGAGGTCAATTCGTGTGCATATGAAACAGTTTCAGCTCAATACAAGTTACCAATCTTCGTTTAATCACATCGAGAGCAACACATAACCAATTTACATGATTCTTCAGTCTAAATTGAGTGATTTTTAACAAGGAATTCATTGGTTAGCATTTAAATGACCAATTCATAAAGAATAAATTCCATAAAATTCGTATAGCATGCAAAACCCTAACACAAACTTCAATTGATCATAACTAATGCATCCAGTAACGAAATGAAATGACCCGTCCATATTACTATAAACGCGGTATGTTATTCATTGGTCCCATAGCGAGGTATTTAACCTCTATATGATACGTTTTAGAAAATATTGCATTCGTTTCTAAAAAAATACACCATTATTATACATAATGCATGCTTTAAACAAGTGGGCGATTATTTAATAAATATTCCCCAAAATACATCGGTTTCCAAATACTACACACGTGATATAACAGTCGAATATAATACATGACAAAGGTTTTATTGAATGCAACACTTTATTTAAACCAAAGCATGAGACTCCATGCACAGCTTGCTCAGATAATTCAACAGCGGAAGACTTTCTTAAGGACCTGAGAATAAACATGCTTAAACAGTCAACACAAAGGTTGGTGAGATATATAGGTTTAGCATCGATATAAATATAGACCCCAAGATTTCATAGTTATAAATATATGTACACTCGCAAGTGTATAAAAGTATTCTATAAGTTGTTGAGCGCTTCGGTAACCATACTTAACCATTAATGTGGCATATTCCTCTTATTATGAAATCTCCCTACACTGTACCAAGTGTAGTAAAAATGAAGTACTATGCAACCGTTTACGATACTAGAGCGACTAGTCCGGTTGGGGTTGTCAAACCCGATAGATCTATCAATAAAATTCGCGCTTACATGTTCTTACAATATGTAAAAATTAGTTATCAAGCTATTAGGGAAGATATGCAATGTGGTACCACTCAAAGTAGAATATATTTTAATTACTTGTGTCCATGGTGTAAAACATAAAATGCATGTATTCTCATCCCAAAATATTTTTAGAGTTTAAAAATGGGACTATATACTCACAGTAGTAAAAGTATATTAATAATAAGTTTTCAACTTATTAAAAATATGATCGTCGTCCTTTGATTCACGAACCTATAACAATAATAACGATTCAGATAATAATACGACATATGAATAAAATAAAGCAAGTTCATAGAATACTTATATAATAATTTTTAACATTTTATGTTAGTAGCCCATTGTTAGTAGTCCTTTGTTAGTAGTCTAAAATAGTCCGAAAATTCCAACAGTCCAATAATCAGTATATATATATAATCTTAGAATTACCCCACGACATATTATATAAGTATTGTCTTTGCATCAACCCAGATACGTATTGTATACGTATTGTCTTAGAATTAACTAAGACGTATTGTCTACGTATTGTCTTAGGATTTATCAAAACGTATTGTATAATTATTGTGTTAGGACGTACCAAGAATATTATTATACATATATACAATCACAGAATTAACCAAGATTATAATAGTTTGTTATACTACTGATAACATGTCCATATATATATATATATATATATATGATATAGGATATAGGAAAAGTTAACAAGGATATGGTTAATATAGGTTTTATAATATAAATTTCGTCTATACAACGTTAATTTTAGCAGATTTTGTTTTGCTCGCCAAATATTCATTACAACTCCGTTTAAAGTGAATCAAATTGCTATGGAATCCTTAAGAAGTAAATTTTACAAAACCAATTCAAAAAGTTCATCCCAAGTAGTAATTTTTAGAGCTTTACCCTCTTTTTGTGTCGGTGGACAGATTTGGAAAAATCCCGGCATCCACCCAATATATGATTTTTGATAAAATATTTTCACTTTGTCTAAAATCATGAAAAAAATACTGGAAGTCTTATTTACATATATTAAAATATTTCCAAAGTCTTAGCCTTGAACTCAAAGTCTAAGATAAGTTTTTAATTCCCAACCCAAAACAGCCCGCTTTTTACCGAATGTAGATTAAAGGATATATGTTAAGTTACAAGGTGTTCTTCATATGTACAAGTTATAAGTTCTTATATTAACTTAATATAACATCATAATACATATAAATAAGTATTATTAGAGTTAAGTTGGAAAGATTAGATTAGTTTTTCAAACAAGCTTGGTGTTCACCAAAACAAGTTCTAGTTTTTACAAGTTTTATAAGTATAATAAGATAGCAACTAAACAAGGAATTGAACAAGGATTTTGAGAAGTATTTTACCTTGATTATGAAGAGGAAAGTTGCTAAGATTAAAGTATGATATGAGAGCATTCAAGTGTATGTTTTTAGTTTAAGAAAATGTGGAGTAAAAATGAGTTAAAATGGTCCTTATTTATAAGCTTATAATTTTGGCTTTTAGTGAAAATATCTAAGATAAGTTAAATTGTATTAAGTTATGAATGACATATTAAATTGATTAGGTCATGAATGACATATTGCACAAATAATTGCAGATTTCTATTGGTATATACCAATAGTAAATACTTCTAGAAGCTGTGTATAATATGGGTAAAAATACCGTATGAATGCGAGTAGAATTCTTGAGGAAATTGAACGGAAATACGAGTATAGCTATTATTTATATGTATTGGTATATTATAAAGTGTATTCAATACTTGTAAGGATGTATTTACACTCGTAATACATTATATGTAAATACATTTTAATATAAGTTAATTACGTCGTTTAAATAGTAATATATATATTGTTCAAAAACTTTTTAAATTAGTAGTATGAATATATATATATATATATATATATATATATATATATATATATATATATATATATATATATATATATAATACTTTGTTAATATACTTAATGAGTTATTTAATTATCATATTTTCAAATTAAATATATATAAATCCATATATATACACAATAATTAAACAATTAAACAATTAAATCAAGTTATGACGTTCGTGAATTGTCGGAATAAAAGGGTGACCAAAAGCTTGTGTAAAACTCTTTCCGAAGGTTCAAGACTTATTAAAATTCATTGCTTATCAAGTCAGAATTATATAAAGATTAAGTTTAAATTTGGTCGGAAATTTTCGGGTCGTCACAGTACCTACCCGTTAAAGAAATTTCGTCCCGAAATTTGATCGAGGTCGTCATGGCTAACAATAAGAATGTTATTATGACAAATATAAGCTGATTCATAGGATTTTATCAGGATTGAGAAATATGGATAAAATATTTTGATTACTCGAAACGTATGAGTGAAGCTATCTTAAAAGAGTGAAATGAGAAAATAGGGATTCGTTATATCTTTTGACGTCATCACGGTTGATCTCCGGATTAAAGAAAATCTTTGTAGTCTATATAAGATTTGATTCTTCGGCGATTAAGGAAATTATGATCCTCTTCGATTTAATGCAATAATCTGTCTCGATTTCTCTGTCGGATATTTTACTATAAATCAACCTCCTACGTTTCCTTATTTCCACATCTCCCATCTTTTATACTTTCTTCTTTTCTTCGTACTTCTAAAACATTCATCAATATACTCCATTCAGTTTTAATTCTTGATATATTCTTGACTATCACATCTGTCATTCTTCTTTTTCATCTTCCACCGGAATAATCCGTTAATTTCTACTATGCTCTTGGGTTTATAGTGTTCTTAGTTTTCCCGTATCTTTATATTGCTATACGCATCGATATACACAGTTTGTAATTTCTGCGTTGTCTTCGTGCTTATATTTTTCCTTATATTTTGGAGTTTCATGCTTCCGTCTTCTTTTCCCGACTTCAAGTCAAGCGAATAATGGTCTAGAATTCATAGATATGAAATTCGGAATGAAATAGCTAATGTTCTAAGAGAGAAATTGTAATAGCACAATTTGACTTGTGAAATTACCAGAATCCAAAGGAAAAGATAGAACTATTAATAGAATATGTTCCTGATATGTTTAGAGATTAGATTGAATGTAAAATTCATGTAACATGGCACATGATGACGTTATGGTCTGTGAATCATTACGTTCCATTTAGAAACTCAGCATGACATACTGTAATATAATCACGTTGATCAAGTGTCATTATATTATACTAACTCATGCTTCAGTTCTCAACATTACTTCAAAAACATTCATACTTTACACTCAGAGGTTTCCGATATTTAGAAACTAAAACAGTTTTCTTTATGATGTGATACAGATAACGCGAAGGAATAAATGATTTCAGATAAGAATGGTTATGAAAATATCTTCAGAAATATGAAGGATATTTATAATGGAAGATACGATGATATCTTAGAATATTTAAGATAAGAGGATGATAAAGAATATTATCCGCAAGGGTTTTAGAGTAAGGAGCAAGGTATTTGCTAAGGATTTTAGCAGACACCGAATCATTTGGATTCTTTGAAGGTAGATTTCGTCCTTGTGATTTGTCCACAGCCTCCTTCAGGGTTTGCTCAATCCATTTTCCAGTTCCAAACCTTCTCTTTTTCTGTGCTTTGCTAACACAATATTCTTTATCATCAACTTTTGACTATTACGGTTGTCTACAGTTTCTGCTGCTTCATTCAGCTTTTTCAAAACTTCATAGTACTGATTCATAGGCTGAAGTGCTATTCCGGATTTCAGAATTATAATTCCAGGAAATAACATTATATGTATATGCAGAAATGATGTGAGATTCATGAATAATTATTGATGCTTCCTGGGGTTTCGTATGACAATTATTGTTACAAGATGTAGATGGGTACATGACAAGGTTTTATAGTGATCTTTCATAGAGATTTAAGTCAAAGAGCAATAAAATTGCTGGTAAGCTTACTACTAATGTGGTGGAATATAAAAGGTTCCCCAGTAACAATGGCAAAAAGACAACGTATATATCAAGGTTATAATAAGGCTACTCCGGATGAAAAGTCGAAGTTGTCTTTTTGGAGCTGTGATAAAATTCGCTATTTTGAAAAGGGATTCTAAAGTTATTTTGGGTAATAATAATGCTAAAGGATCTGACACGGATACGTGTTAAACCTTTGCTTAGGTTCAAGTGTCCTCCGAATGCATATTTATATGCATATATTCTTCGTATGTATCGTGTGATTTGTTCATTCTCTTGATTGTTCCTTAGTTGAGATGTTTTCAAGAATTTTGAAGGGTTTAGACGCAGATTGTCATCGTCAATATCCGTATAATGAATTTGTCGTGAATCTTGAATGATACGAATATCTTTATGAGTTCTGTGAATGAAAGTGATGTTCTAGTATAGTTTGAATTTAATGTATAATTTTGAAGGATGTAGGAATTTAAGATTGATGGCACTTCTTAAATCTTAACTTGGATTTTGATCTGTCAAAATTAGAATATGTAATTGAATTGGTATGGAAAATGGTTGTCGTGAATTTTATGAAATGATGTATATTGCTATGAAAGGAGAGAGTATAATTAACGATTGTCGAAACATCATTGAAAATGTACAGTGTAACATATTAATGTGAACTTAAGTATTTCTCGGGTATTACCTACCCGTTATTCACAAGTAATATTTTTTACAAAAGAATTTTTATTACAGTCTTTATGAAAATATATGTATGTATATTTTCTTCAGATGTAATATGGATTTAATGAGTTAATATTATATTAATCTCATTTGGTTTACGGTTGGAACTAGAAATGAATAATCCTAAAACTTTAGAGATTACATAATCGCCGCGGAATATTTCTTCAACGTAAATGAAAAAATGAATTAATACTTCATCACTCATTATTGTTGGTATCCCTCAGTGCATGCGGTGCGTATGATGTTGATGCTCGTACTGCGGTTTGCGATGTTGAGGCTTGTGATATTGTTGGTAATGCTGCTGCTGGTGCTGGTAGCGGTTTGATGTGAGTATAGATGATGAGAATTTATTTTATTTTGTATTGTGAAAGAAGATGTTTAAAGTTTCTTGAATAAAAAGAGAGGTCAAGAGCTTTATAAAGGGAATGAAATGATGTAGGATGCACTTGCTAATGAAGTTTTACTTTTCATGACAGTAAATTTTTTTTTTTTACTAAATAATTCACCATGCAAGATACGGAGTAAAGGTCGGATAGCCTCAATAATATTAGTAATATTATACTCGTTGCGGCATATCCTGGAAAGGAGAGAGAAAATGGTGTTATGAACGGGTTCGCCGGTAAGTGCCTCATGTTCTTCACCAAGAGGGCAATGTGGTGGATGGAAGGGATCACCTTCTTCTTGTCTCCAATGATTAAGTAGACTACGAACCCATTCCCAATTCATCCAAAATAGATGATAACTAATTGGTTGATCCATTCCGGTCACACTGCTTTCGGAGCTCGAGTGAAATTCCATATCGGAATTCGAGGGACTTGAACTAGTGGAGAGTTCCATTTCGTACGATTGAATAAAGGATTTTTCGATATGAAATGATTTCCGGCTGTCGGATGGTATTCTAATTAAATAGAATATCTATATAGAGAGAGCAAAAGATTTCATAGATTACGGAGGAATTTACGGAATATGTTAGGCAAAGTTTACAGTAACAGATACGCTAAGATATGAATTAGCATATACGCTAAAATATGAACTTTGTCTATACACTATTTATACAATCAATGCAGTAAGATGTGTCTAGACTGAGAATGCTAAGCATGTAATTTTCTAAGGATGATAAGTAGATGATTTCCGACTAGAAATGATAAGCAAAACTTTTGACATGAAGTTAAGGTCGAAGTCCAGACTCACTAATGCATCTTAATAACTATCCGTTAGACACACTAATGCAAGACATGGTTCGCTAAGACCACCGCTCTGATACCAACTGAAACGACCTATCCATATTACTATAAACGTGGTACGTTATTCATTGGTCCCATAGCGAGGTATTTAACCTCTATATGACACGTTTTAGAAAATAGTACATTCGTTTCTAAAAAACACTCCATTATTATACATAATGTATGTTTTAAACAAGTGGGCGATTATTTAAGAAATATTCCCCAAAATACATCGGTTTCCAAATACTACACATGTGACATAACAGTCGAATATAATACATGACAAAGGTTTTATTGAATACAACACTTTATTTAAACCAAAGTATGAGACTCCATGCACAGCTTGCTTAGATAATGCAACAGCGGAAGACTTTCTTAAGGACCTGAGAATAAACATGCTTAAACAGTCAACACAAAGGTTGGTGAGATATATAGGTTTAGCATCGATATAAATATAGACCACAAGATTTCATAGTTATAAATATATGTACACTCGCAAGTGTATAAAAGTATTCTATAAGTTGTTGAGCGCATCGGTAACCATACTTAACCATTAATGTGGCATATTCCCTTTATTATGAAATCTCCCTACACTGTACCAAGTGTAGTAAAAACGAAGTACTATGCAACCGTTTACGATACTAGAGCGGCTAGCCCGGTTGGGGTTGTCAAACCCGATAGATCTATCAATAGGATTCGCGCTTACATGTTCTTACAACATGTAAATATTAGTTACCAAGCTATTAGGGAAGATATGAAATATGGTACCACTCAAAGTAGAATATATTTTAATTACTTGTGTCCATGGCGTAAAACATAAAATGCATGTATTCTCATCCCAAAATATTTTTAGAGTTTAAAAATGGGACTATATACTCACAGTAGTAAAAGTATATTAATAATAAGTTTTCAACTTATTAAAAATATGACCGTCGTCCTTTAATTCACGAACCTATAACAATAATAACGATTCAGATAATAATACGACATATGAATAAAATAAAGCAAGTTCATAGAATACTTATATAATAATTTTTAACATTTTATGTTAGTAGTCCATTGTTAGTAGTCCTTTGTTAGTAGTCCAAAATAGTCCGAAAAGTCCAACAGTCCAATAATCGGTATATATATATATAATCTTAGAATTACCCCACGATGTATTGTATACGTATTGTCTTTGCATCAACCCAGAGACGTATTGTATACGTATTGTCTTAGAATTAACTAAGACGTATTGTGTACGTATTGTCTTAGGATTTATCAAAACGTATTGTATACTTATTGTGTTAGGACGTACCAAGAATATTATAATACATATATACAATCACAGAATTAACCAAGATTATAATATTTTGTTATACTACTGATAACATGTCCAATATATATATATATATATATATATATATATATATATATATATATATATATATATATATATATATATATATGATATAGGATATAGGAAAAGTTAACAAGGATATGGTTAATATAGGTTTTATAATATAAATTTCGTCCATACAAAGTTAATTTTAGCAGATTTTGTTTTGCTCGCCAAATATTCATTACAACTCCGTTTAAAGTGAATAAAATTGCTATGGATTCCTTAAGAAGTAAATTTTACAAAACCAATTTGAAAAGTTCATCCCAAGTAGTAATTTTTAGAGCTTTACCCTCTTTTTGTGTCGGTGGACAGATTTGGAAAAATCCCGGCATCCACCCAATATATGATTTTTGATAAAATATTTTCACTTTGTCTAAAATCATGAAAAAAATACTAGAAGTCTTATTTACATATATTAACATATTTCCAAAGACTTAGCCTTGAACTCAAAGTCTAAGATAGGTTTTTAATTCCTAACCCAAAACAGCCCGCTTTTTACCGAATGTAGATTAAAGGATATATGTTAAGTTTTAAGGTGTTCTTCATATGTACAAGTTATAAGTTCTTATATTAACTTAATATAACATCATAATACATATAAATAAGTGTTATTAGAGTTAAGTTAGAAAGATTAGATTAGTTTTTCAAAAAAGCTTGGTGTTCACCAAAACAAGTTCTAGTTTTTACAAGTTTTATAAGTATAATAAGATAGCAACTATACAAGGAATTGAACAAGGATTTTGAGAAGTATTTTACCTTGATTATAAAGAGGAAAGTTTCTGAGATTAAAGTATGATATGAGAGCATTCAAGTGTGTGTTTTTAGTTTAAGAAAATGTGGAGTAAAAATGAGTTAAAATGGTCCTTATTTATAAGCTTATAATTTTGGCTTTTAGTGAAAATATCTAAGATAAGTTAAATTGTATTAATTCATGAATGACATATTAAATTGATTAGGTCATGGATGACATATTACACAAATAATTGCAGATTTCTATTGGTATATACCAATATTAAATACTACTAGAAGCTGTGTATAATATGGGTAAAAATACCGTATGAATGTGAGTAGAATTCTTGAGAAAATTGAACGGAAATATGAGTATAGCTATCCTTTATATGTATTGGTATATTATAAAGTGTATTCAATACTTGTAAGGATGTATTTACACTCGTAATACATTATATGTAAATACATTTTAACATAAGTTAATTACGTCGTTTAAATAGTAACATATATATTGTTCAAAAACTCTTTAAATTAGTAGTATGAATATATATATATATATATATATATATATATATATATATATATAATACTTTGTTAATATACTTAATGAGTTATTTAATTATCATATTTTCAAGTTAAATATATATAAATTCATATATATACACAATAATTAAACAATTAAATCAAGTTATGACGTTCGTGAATTGTCGGAATAAAAGGGTGACCAAAATCTTGTGTAAAACTCTTTCCGAAGGTTCAAGACTTATTAAAATTCATTGCTTATCAAGTCGGAATTATATAAAGATTAAGTTTAAATTTGGTCGGAAATTTTTGGGTCGTCAATCATGCAAATCCAAAGTCTAAATTTATTAAATTTTCGAGATATATCCATCTAGGTACATTATAAGATCAGTACATAAATTCATTTAATCAGATTCATAGCAATTCAATTCGTGATTATATCAAAACACGTCAATCACACGAAATAACGACTAATAACGAGTAATAACACAATCATGTAACATCCCGTTTTTCCCATACGTGAATTAAGATACATATTTAATCGTTAGTACGTTTATAATTCGGCTATTTACGTGATTAAATGATTAAAGAGTTAATTTGATGTATACGAGATATGTATATATACATTACGCATGAGAATGTATGTGTGTATGAGTATACACATGGTTTAGGAGTGTATTAAGACATGTGAGGCTTTATGATGGAGTTTAGATGTATATAGGAAGCGAGAACGAAGTGTACAAGTCGCATAAATTGATAGTTGGATTAAAGTTGTCGAAATGGTCAGTTTTAGGTCATTACCGCGCCGCGAGGGTTCTGGTCGCGCCGCGATAAATAACTCGAACCAGATTCAGGAGAAGGTTTAAACAGCTCGGATTTTATGTGAAACGCCGCACCGCTGCATATGGAGGTCGCGCCGCGACCTTGCTGTCAGTCTGACTACGAATTCAGTTTTAAAAAGGGTTAATTCGAGCGTATATTCGTCCATTCGCGTGTGGATCTGATTGGGACTCTAAATCTCAGCAACTTATCCATATTTATTCATTTTTTTCCATTTTCTTTCTCTATTTTTCTCTCAAACACAAAACCCATTTAAATTCAAAGTGAGATTTGAGAGTGAAGATTTGACATTTGATCTTTGGAGCAAGAAGTAAAATTGTTCTCCTCGTTCTTAGCTATGAGTGGATAGTGTTGGTAAGTCTTAACTCCGTGTTTTGAGTTTTAGTTAACTTATGGCTAGGGTTTGGCCATTTGAGACTTGTAAGACCCATTTGGGGACTTAAAGGGGTGAATTTGGGTTAATTTGATGTAAGGAAACCCAAATCATGTTGATCTAGGGTTTGGTCATGCAAATTGGGATTTGTAAATGTTAATTGTGTTATTAGTCACTAATACACTTGTAAAATGATGAAAGAGTGTTAATGGGCTAAGTTGGACTAAAATTATAAGTCTAAGTGTTAAAATGGGTCAAATGAGTAATGGTTGACCTAGTTGGGTAAGATGGGTATGAAATACCCATCAATTGTGTTAGTTGGTGTTAGTAGACTCTAATCACTAGCTTTTAGTGATTTATGATGAGTCATGTCCATTAATGGGCAGTTTTGGTGGATGTAAGTCATTTAATGCATTTAGATCATTAAATGCTAAAGAGTTAAGTGTTGGTGGTTAGTCCACTAGATTGTATGTTAATTAAATGCATAATGTGATAGGTGCATTACATTGAAGGTCGCGAGCTTGGTTTCTAGTTTACCAAAGGCGATAAGGTGAGTGGAATAATTATATATGTATGTATATGATTTATTTGCTTGTGGGGTATGGGTTAAAGTTCGATGTTGACGATATCATATCCTAGAGGTTATTGTTTGATTAGATGAGGGTTAAAGTTCGATGTTGACGATACCTCAAGTATGGATTTAAAGTTCGATGTTGACGAAGCCATACCACTATTGTAGTGATCTTCGATGAGGGTTTAAGTTCGATATTGACGATACCTCATGTGTGGGTTTAAGTTCGATGTTGACGATACCACATTTATTAGGATGAATGGGAATTAAGTTCGATGTTGACAATACCATTCGTAGGGCTAGCCTTGAAATCTTGAATACTAGTAGATGTTGCGAACATCAATGTTGTGTTATAGTGTAGCATATCGTATTGCTTGGGTTATATGCTATTATTAAACTAGCTTGTGTTATCGGAGATTTAGCGTTATACTTTATGATGGTATGCTAATTACATTGCTAGTATGTATGATGATATTGTGTAATTGAGTGCAAGTAGGTAAGTTGTATATGTATATGTATAATTATTGCATTCACTAAGCTTTGCTTACCCCTCTCGTTGTTTACTTTTTAGGTACGAATGCGGATAAGGGGAAAGGGGTTGCCGGGAATAAGATATTCCCATATTGTTGCTTGAGGAAGCTTTTAGAAGTCGATCTAAGCGTTTTGGGTACTTTAGCCCCAAACCATGCTCGAGTGTCGTTTGGTTTAAAACTATCAATCATGGGTCGAACTTGTATTACTTTTGATTAAGGGCCTCCGTGCCCATGATGTAAACTTTAAATATGTTGTACGTTTAAACGGGTTGTATGAAATGGTTTACATTAGCGATCATTCGAATGGCGCGTTATTGATATAAAAAAAAAAATTAGTCCTTTGAATGCGGATTGGGTTGTTTCAAATCAATTGAGCATTAGACACTAATACACTATGTAATTGGACAAAAATAAGATCTAGAAAGATTAGGGTGAGATATTATACCTTAAAACACAAATTAATTGATACTAGAGTGTAGAGGATGAAGAAAGCAACAACTTTAATGCACGAGATTTTGTTTAATTTTGAAGTTTGATGATGGTGTTCTTGGGGGCTATGGTCGATGAGTAAGAAGAAGGAGGGAGAGGGATATGTCGATCAGTAATGGGGCAAGAATGAGAGTCACTGATTGTTAATTGCTAATTATATCCCACTTAGGCCCTAAATAAAAGTCCACTAGCTTAATAAGAGCCCAAATCACAAAACTAAGGGGGATTGTGGGGTGGTTTGGCCGATGGGCCAACTTAGGGTGTTTCGGGCTCGTTTTTCTTAATTACTCGTACGCGCGTGGTCTGTTTCGAGTGCCGTTAATCGTACCAGGTCCTCGGAACGTTAACCGGTCGTTGAAACGCAATCCACCTGGTTTAACTTATTAAATAAATATTAAATTAATTAAGTTTTTCATAAAGTCAATAATTATTAAAAATAGTTATTTTATCATTTTTCTGAGTTCCGTAAACTGAAAGGCTTCCTATGCGATTATCGTAATCGTGTCGTTTTCTAAGTATTTCGTTATCCGAAACAAGTTCATCAATTAATATAAACATATTAATTCAAGTAATCCACTAGGATCATGTATGCATTTAATTCAATTAAACATATAAAGTTCTATGTAATCACCGTTAAATATTTAACGGACAAGTAATGATAGTAACGGAAAAATTAGGGTTGTTACATGTTGCCATCTCTTTCTTATCACCTAAGTGTTTTTGGAGCTGGTTCAAGAAGCTCAGAGGTTACCCTACTTCAGTCCTTAAACTGAAGTAGTTAAGTTTTTCATGAATAAAGTTTTTGATAGTTAAAGGCAAGTCAGCAAAGAAGAAGAATCAGCCAACCGAACCAACAAATGCACTTTCGTTCAACCAGCAGAATGTCTTTAGTTCAACCAGTAAAGTTTTACTCAGCCGATAAAGCTAGTTCAACCAACAAGACGAACTTCGGTACAACCAGCAAGATGAACTTTAGTACAACCAGCAAATGACATTGTTTTCTTTCTGAAGGGCTAGCATGCTTATACGATTCAAAGTTTACTTATGATTTTCAATAACCATGCCAAGTCATGTGCTTAACACGTGTGTGTGGCTGTTCTTTGAGCTGTCCAAGGAAGATTCTTGTCTGTCATTGGCTGCTTTTAATCATGGGAGGAGCACTACCAAATGGCAGGTTTTGGCAGATTATGTCCTTTATTCTTATTGGCTAATTTGTAATTGTTTGTCCTTTTTATCTCCTTTTCCTTTTTATGTTTTTGTCTTATCTAGAAACTAGCTAATATGCCTCCTAAAAATAGAGAGCTCTTGTAATTGTAAAACTTGGTTGAAGAATGAATGAAAGTTTGATAGAACTTATCTATTTACAAAATATATGTGTCTTTACGAATCTTTGATTCTGGTGGCTAAGAGTGGTTTCTTTATCAGTGTTTGTGGTGTTACTTTATCAGCTGTAATTGATGGTTTAGAGTGTTTCTAGATCTCTAATTGTGGTGGTATTTTTATCAATTTGGGGTTTAGATTCTTTATCCTTGGTGTTCTTATTTCAGAGTTTTATACTCTGTTTTGAGGTGTTACTGTTACAAATTGGGGGTTTTCTGTTCAGATATGTTGGGTGAAGAAAGCTTGTTCTAAATTGCATTTGTAAAGTCATAATTACGCATCAGATTGACATACCGACCATAAGCCCTTGCGATCCATCCTAACCGAATATTAGTTATGTAAAATTAAGTATGATCTTGGATCCCTGGACGGTCCTGGATGAGGATTTGGGATCGATTTTATATTACCATTACGTACCTTATAGAACCATCCATCTTGATCCTTGCGAAAATCTGGTCTTCCTCTCGTATTCTGACGTTGATCGGCGCTTGAAGTTGATTGGAACGGCGAGAGATTAGGGAAACCCTAATCGCCCGAAACTTTTGGAGCGTGAGGCATTTTTTTACTAGTATGGTCGTTACTGAATCTGATGATAATCGGATTTAAGTGTGAGGGTGGCTGAATAATAAGTGATCAGCGGTGATAAAGCTCTGGCGGAAGTGAGTGGTCAGTAGCCTACACACTTTTTGATAATTAATATATTTTATAAAATCATAATTTAACCATGTTATAAATTGTGTATGTTAATATAGTAACAATTTTTTAAGGTAAAAAATATAAATTTTTAATACGTCATTTAAAAATTAGTTGTTGGGATTATAATATATTAGTTTGTAGTCAAATTGGAAGTAATATACATATAATTTTATAATTGTAGAAATACTTAATTATATTTTCATTTAGTAGAACTTAGTCATATAATATCCGTTGAGTGACGAAAATTGATATTTTGATGAATAAAAATATATATATAAATATAATTTTATCATTAAAAAATTCAAAATTAATAATCTAATTAAATTTAGCGATTTATGAAGAATAATTACCAAATTAGTTTAAATTATTGTAAAATGATCTATATCTATCTATATCTATATCTATATTCTATATTATATAATAACTTATATTTCTATATTATATATAACTAGTAAATGGCCCGATACGCGTTTCGCTGCGTCTCTTCAATTTTTTTTCCGGATTCGAGCTATTTTTGTTGTTCGTTACCGTTAGTACTGTATATATAGAAGGTGCTTATAAAATATGGCTTAAAGAAAGCTAGTTTAAATAACAAAAAACACTATACAAATAACTAATCTGAAAAGTGTCAATATATTAATGCATCAAGTTCTCATTGGAATTAGATCCACACAACAAAAAGAATTACAAATGAGTCATAAATATGCATTCGTTGTTTATTACCTTTTATCACCCAAAAGGGGCATAAATTCCCACTTATAACCACAATGAAATCGATATAGTAGATTGTCGACGTTAACCATTACCCATCTTGACACTATTCAACCCAAACGGATCAAGTACCTGAATAGTCAACAAAATGACCTTTTATCATCAAGTTAACTATAATTTGAATACCAAAATTATCATAAATCACCGAAATTATTTAGCATACTTTTATATTGATGCATACCATAAATAAACATAAGTACATGCAATCAACCATTGAAACCATAATAGAAATCTGCAACTTACTAAGAACAATCAGATAGTAAGAAGAAAACGCACCATGAACATTTAAAGGATCATTGCATGTAGGCGACTGATCAAGACCAAGAGTTTCAACAACTGCTATACAAATAAACAATCACCAATCACCGTACGTTACTGGTTTCGTTTTGTACTAATCAAATGAATGACAATTCAGTAACATAACATTACAACTCAAATCAACATCAACATAAATTAAAAACCCTAATCGAATACATATAAAAAACAATCTTAAATCACTTTCTTAGGTGTGCATACATTAGTAATAGAAGTTATTCCATTAGGTGATATAAATGTGAAGTAGCAAATTGATAATTAAGTGGCCAATTAACACATTAATAAGATGTACAATTCACATCATTATGTTCTAACATTTATCGGACTTGCAAACTCATTTGACCCGACTATTTTGATACCTATAATGGTGATCCACTTTTTGACTATATGATTAATGTATGTAAGAAACCATGTAGAAACACATAGCATACAAGAATACATATCATATACCAAACTTTTGAATAAGACTTTATTGAAATAGTACATGCGTACACAACATGTCGAACTTAAAAACGGAGCACTGTTGTTTTATCAACAAAAAAGCTAAAACCAAAAGGCCTAACACTTGATTTGCACACTCGTTTGACCCGACTATTTTGACACCTATAATGGTGATCCACGTCTTGACTATATGGTTAATGTATGTAAGAACACATGTAGAAACATATAGCATACAAAAACACATATCATAGACCAAACTTTTGAATAAGACTTTGTTGTAATTGTACATTTGTACACTTGTCGAACTAAAAGCATAGCAATAATCCGCTGTTGTTTTATCAACAAAAAAAAGAAGCTAAAACAAAAAACATAGTTGTTACTAAATATGGTATCAAAAAAATCAACTTAAAAAAATGCACCTGTGATCATTTTAACATTAACTCCAAGATTGAAAGCCCTTCGATTAGTCTCAACACTATCATGTCGAGGTGGATCAAAGAGTGGCATAAGCTCTTTTTTTTTTTTTTTTTTTTTTTAAAAAATCCCACGCACAAATAGAAAAAGTAAAATGTGTAAAAGAAAACATCATGAATAACCTGATATGCTACAGCAAGTGACTGTAATCTGCAAACTTATCGATGACGGCATGAACTCTGCATTCTATATCTGATTTGTTGTGTGCAAGATTCTAGATCTAAACAAATATATAGACATATATTAAAAACGAAATCAAAAATTGGAGTGTTTTATGCAATACTGTTTGTTTTCATTAAATTGATATATATAAACAAACAAACCATAAGTGTCCAAATAGGTCAACGTTGTTCTCATATATTTTGATTACTCTTTCAAGATTTTCCACCTTTTAAACAACAATTGTGTTCTTTTATACGCATTTATCTTTAACGATTGCCAAAAAAACATTGATTTCTCAGATGAATAATCATATTTAATTACCTCTTTTGGATCAGCCAATTCAGGCTCGTGCTGACATCAGAACAACAGTATCCGCAACTACTCCCTTGGCAAACACCTAGTTAATTTACTCGACGCAAATGTCAAACTTCAAAGTAAGCACAGAAAGATTATATCAGAAAAACAATTCGAAGTCAACAAACTGACTTCAATAAGATTATTGTCAACAATAAGTTTGTTCAAAGTCAAAAAGCCTATCACCTCATGAAACTTAAAATGCAAACATCACACGAAAATCGATAAGAAGCAAAAACACACAAACTCAGTCCTACATATAGATAGACAGTCGAACAATGTGTTTTTTTTCTCAAAGTAAAATTGTCACAATTTTAGGGTGTTACTGAGGAGACACAATTCAATGACAATTAGATCAAAATTAGAATCAAATTTATACCAATAAAGAAAACCTAGTTAGAATCAAAATATATAAAGCATAAACATGAATAATCATAAAACGATTGCAACTTTCTATAAAAATGTTTACATACCAAATAATGCACGTATCGCCAACAGCAAAAAAATAAATAAATAAAAAATCTCGATCATCATCTACATGGGTTCCAAAAAAATGCAAAACCCTAGATTCAAAATCCTAAATTAGTTCAATTATTTAAAGGACTTAAAACAAATGATTTCTCTTTATTCTGTGATAAAGGAAGGATTGTCTACGTCTCACCTCCCCCTACCCCGCACATGTGGGATTGGGTATGTTGTTGTTGTTGTTGTTAAAAGAAACCAGTCACATTTGCCAGCTTACCGTCGTTTCCAAGAGGAACGTATGCACGTCGTCGTCTTCGTCGACTTTCCAGTCACCGGAGATGTTTCCGGCGCTTTCGAAAAAGTTAACGTTAATACATAAAGTTTATACTGTTTTGTAGGGTAAATCGTGACGGATTCATTGGTGGTAGTGCCGTCGGCTAATACGGCGGCATGAAGGCACGATGGACCGCGAAAAGGATTTGGGGGTGTTAAACTTTTGAGAGAGAGAGGTTGGTTTGTTATACTTATTGTAGAATTGTAGAATGTAGAATGTAGAATGTAGAATAACTTATGTTTAGCTAATTATCCATATCAAAAGTTGGCAACAAATGGATCATTTGATTCAAACTCACCTTTCAATAACAATCATTTATTACCTTAATGACTCATCAGTTGTATCTCATCCCATTTTATTCTATGTTGTAAATAATACCCTCACTATTCCATTATAAAACATGGAGTCTCTATCTGTTCCGTTATTCACTATCAATAAAAAAAATCATCCGAATACAACGATGTCAATTAGGGTTTCAAAAAAATGAAAAATAAGAAGATCAATTCAATCTGTTGGCAAGGCAATCTCAAGGGTTAATCACAAAGCAATTATTAGGGTTTGCACAACGACATGGAAAAATACAATCTCATATGAAAATATCAATTTTTTCTGATAATTCGTTCCAATCAAGCGATGCTGCAGTATACGATCAACTATTCTAAAAAGCAGTAATCATGATTAAAGGTGAATGTTGTTTTTCAATTTGATTCATTTTGGTTATTAAAATTAATTGTATTTTTTTTATCTAATTTCAACTGGGTTTCATGAGTTACTCAAAACTTCGGAATTTATATAGTATAGGTTTGTACATTCTTATTAATATATGTGCAGTAATATAATTGCTTTATTACTTGTAAGCACTGTTTGCGTTTTGCAGATTATTTGTAGGTGTATTTGGCTTCTTTAGTTTTCTTCAACCGTTAATTTTGATTATTAAAATTTGATTTACTGATTATCTTTAAGGTGATTGTTACTTATCACATTACTTTTTATGTATTATTAATTAATGTATTAAAAAGGTATACAAATGGTCTATGTGATGTTTACAAAGAATTATCTTTAAAATTTGATTTATGTTATAATTCAGTAGGCTTATAACTACCTTTAGTGGTTTGATTCTTGATGTTATAATTCAGTAGGCTTATAACTACCTTTAGTGATTTGATTCTTGATTAAGAATACTAATAATGAAGTGTAAGAACAAAGATGATAATGGATAGAAAGAAAGAAACACTTTGTAAGTGTGAGAAATGGTGCAAGTTAAATGCTTGCATTCATGGCTATTTATAGCAAAAATATCACAAGTTTAGGTAATACAATAATATTACTTTTGTGTATCAATAATTGACTATCCATTTATATATATATATATATATATTTATATATTATAACACTCCCCCTTGGATAGCAATTTTGTTTGTTGAAGATCAACTGTAAGTTACTGCCTCGTTAAAAACCTTGCTAAAAAAAACCCAGTGGGAAAAACTTTAGCTAAGGGAAAAAGAGTGCATCATGGAGTTGACTCCCCCTCAAGTAGACATCGCTTCGGTTGTTACATCTTTTGAACAAGTCTCATGCCAATGTTATGAACGTGTGTTCTGAAAATAGCAGTTGGAAGTGCTTTCTTGAAAAGATCGGCAGAGTTTTTGCTGGATTGAACATATCTCATTTCAATCTCGTTGTCCTTAATGAGATTTTGAGTGTATGAGAAGAATCTAGGAGGTATGTGTTTGGTTCGGTCACTTTTGATATACCCTTCTTTCATCTGTGCTATGCAAGTTGCATTATCTTCATAGATAATTATTGGACTTTTATCGCGTTCTAGTCCAAAAGAATCAGTAATGATTTGTGTCATTGATCTCAACCAAAAACATTCCCGAGTAGCTTCATGTAATGCAATCACTTCGGCATGATTTGATGATGTAGCAACAAGTGTTTGTTTTTGAGAACGCCATGATATTGCAGTACCTCCATTTAGGAATACATATCCAGTTTGAGATTTAGCTTTATGTGGATCAGATAAATAACCTGCATCAGCATAACCAACCAAATCTTGTTTTGATTCGTTAGAATAAAATAATCCTAAATCAGTAGTTCCTCGAAGGTATCGAAATATGTGTTTGATCCCATTCCAGTGTCTTTTGGTAGGAGCAGAGCTGAACCTTGCCAACAAATTAACTGCAAAAGAAATGTCAGGTCTTGTACAATTTGTAAGATACATAAGAGCTCCAATTGCACTAAGATATGGTACTTCTAGTCCAAGAATATCTTCATGATCTTCACATGGACGAAATGGATCAGTTTCAACATTGAGTGATCTAACAACCATAGGAGTACTTAATGGTTTTGCCTTGTCCATATTGAAACGTTTCAAAATCTTTTCAGTATATGTTGTTTGATGTACAAGTAAACCATTAGGCATATGCTCAATTTGTAAACCAAGGCAATACTTGGTTTTTCCGAGATCTTTCATTTCAAATTCTTTCTTTAGAAGTTGAATGGCTTCATAGATCTCTTTATTTGTACCTATGATGTTAAGATCATCAACATAAACAGCTATGATCACATATCCGGATGTTGTTTTCTTAATGAAAACACAAGGGCAAGTAAGGTTATTTGTATACCCTTTGCTTATCAAGTAATCACTTAATCGGTTATACCACATACGTCCCGATTGTTTTAACCTATATAAAGATCTTTGTAATTTAATCGAATACATTTCTTTGGGTTTTGCATTTGATGCTTCTGGTACCTTAAATCCTTCAGGTATCTTCATATATATATCACTATCAAGTGATCCATATAGGTAAGCAGTCACAACATCCATGAGATGCATTTCTAAATTTTTAGAAACTGCCAGGCTGATTAAGTACCTAAAAGTAATTGCATCCATAACAGGGGAATAAGTTTCTTCATAATCAATTCCCGGTCTTTGAGAAAAACCTTGAGCTACAAGTCTAGCTTTATACCTTGTAACTTCATTTTTCTCATTTCTTTTTCGGACAAAAATCCATCTGTATCCTACAGGTTTCACATCTTTAGGAGTGAGAATGATGGATCCGAAAACTTTTCTTTTATTGAGTGATTCTAATTCAGCTCGTATTGCTTCTTTTCATTGAGCCCAATCATGTCTATTTTGACATTCAACCATAGATGTTGGTTCTGGATCATCATCATTATTCATGATGTCATATGCAACATTAAATGAAAATTTCCCATCAAGATTTTTCATTTCATTTCGGTTCCATAATATTTTTGAATATGCATAATTGATTGCAATTTCTGTATTGACATCATCAATCTCCTCTGCAGTAGGAGTACTGATTTGTGGTTCTTCTTGAACACTTTCTTTTACTTCATTATCAGCTGATTTTCTTTTTCGAAAATTTTTATCCTTTGAACCAATTAGTCTTCCACGTTTCTGACGTGGCAAAGATTCATGAGTGACGTTATTTCCAGCTTTTGGAATTTCAATTCGAGCTGGAGTATTTACTGCTGGTATATATGATTTTGTCACCGTTTTTGTATCTGTAAATGCATCAGGCAATTGATTTGCAAGTTCTTGTATATGCATTATCTTTTGAACTTCTGTCTCGCATTCTTTTGTGCGAGGATCAAGATACTTTAATTGAGGTTCACACCATGAAACATAATTTTCTTTATTTTTCATTTCTCCCCTCAATCTAGGGAACAATGTTTCATTAAAATGACAATCAGCAAAACGTGCTGTAAAAACGTCACCTGTCATAGGTTCAATATACCTTAATATTGAAGATGTTTCATATCCAACATATATTCCCAACCTCCTTTGAGGACCCATTTTTGTACGTTGTGGTGTCGCAATTGGAACATACACTGCACAATCAAATGTTCTAAGATGGGAAATATTTGGCTCTTGACCAAAAGCAAGTTGTAGGGGGGAATATTTATGACTTGCACTTGGTCTGATGCGAATCAATGCAGCAGCATGTAAAATTGCATGACCCCATATAGATACAGGGAGTTTTGTTCTCATTATCAATGGTCTAGCGATTAACTGTAAACGTTTAATCAATGACTCGGCTAAACCATTTTGTGTATGCACATGAGCAACAGAATGTTCAACAACAATTCCTATAGACATGCAATAGTCATTAAATGCTTGAGATGTAAATTCACCAGCATTATCAAGTCTCACCCTTTTAATGGTGTAATCAGGAAAATGAGCTCTCAATTTAATAATTTGGGCAAGAAATTTTGCAAATGCCACATTACGGCTTGATAACAGACAAACATGAGACCATCTGCTAGATGCGTCTATTAGAACCATGAAATATCTAAATGGTCCACATGGTGGATGAATTGGTCCACATATATCACCTTGAATTTTTTCAAGAAACATTGGTGATTCTTTCTCAACCTTAAGTGGTGAGGGTCTAGTTATCAATTTTCCAAGAGAGCAAGATGTACATGGAACCATTGTATCATGATGGATTTTTCTATCCTTTAGTGGATGTCCATGAGTACATTCAATAATCCTTTTTATCATTGTTGATCCTGGATGGCCTAATCTGTTATGCCATAAACTGAATACACCAGGATCAATATATTTTTCGTTAACTACCATATGTATTTCTGGTACATTTATATGTGTATAATGTAATCCAGAACTAAGTCTTGGCAGTTTTTCAACTACATGACTCTTGTCAGTGATACTTAAATATTTCTCATTTTCTGTTGTCACTGACTGATAATCATACCCGTTAAGGTATATGTCGGAGAAACTCAATAAATTTCTGCTTGACTTGGGAGAAAATAAGGCATCATTTATTAAAAATTTTGTACCATTTGGTAGTATGAAATTTGCCTTTCCTATCCCTTTTATCAAGTTAGCAGGTCCTGATATTGTATGTATAGTTCCTTCCGTTGGTTTTAGATCAATAAAATATTTCTCGGATTTAAGTATTGTGTGTGTAGTTCCACTGTCTGCTATACAGAGATCTCCACCACTTGATTGATGTTGTATTCCAGTAAAATTCATATTGAACTTCATATATAAGAAATAAATAGTGAGTACATTAATATTACACAATATTTTACACGCAAATAGATAGTACTGAAACATTTAGCAAACATAATGACAATGACAGATAGTATTAAATCGTTTATTTTTCGAAAGACACACAACTTAAACATTCAAGAAATCTTCATATAAATCAGATGGTTTCTCAGTGACTGTTGGATCGACGTTATCCATAAAGTTTACTTCATTTTCTTTATCTTTCAGCGAATCCTGATACATCTTAACAAGATGTTTAGATGTTCGGCAAGTATTAGCCCAGTGGCCCATTCTACCACATCTGTAGCAAGATTCTTCAGAATTTTTAGAAGAATTTTCTTCAACATCTTGTTTAGTGGGCTTGTTTTGTGGTTGATATTTATATTTTCGTGGATTATTATTTCTTTGACCACCACGGCCACGACCACGACCACGTCCTCGCCCATTACCATTACCATAAGGATGGTTTCTACCATAGTTATGGCTTTTGGCATGATGATGGTGATGGTTATTATAACCACGACCTTGCCCGCGTCCTTGTCCCTGTTTATAATTATTTGCAGTATTTGCTTCAGGGATTGCAAGTGTACCAGTAGGACGGGATTGCTGATTTTTCATTAATAGCTCATCATTTTGCTCTGCAACTAAGAGATATGAATTAAGTTCAGGATATGTTTTGAACTTTAGCATTCTCAAATTTCTTTGCACTGTGATGTTTGCAGCATTCATTGTGGAGAAAGTTTTCTCCATCATGTCTGCATCACTTATTTCATGTCCACAGAATTTAAGTTGTGAACATGTATTATACAGAGCTGAGCTATATTCATTTACTTTCTTAAAGTCTTGGAACCTTAATGTTCTCCATTGTTCCATAGCAGCTGGAAGTAAAATTTCTCTTTGATTATTGAATCTGCTTTTGAGACCTTCCCATAAAACATGGGGATCTTCTACAGTTACATAATTATTTTGTAAGCACTCATCAATATGTTGATGAATAAAGCAACATGCCGTTGCTTGTTCTTTTTCAGAACAAGTGTTGTTTTCATTTATGGCTTCAAGAATGCCCATTGATTTAAGATGCATTTTTACTTTTATAACCCATGGCATGTAGTTGTTTCCAGTTGATTCTAAAGGAGTAAATTTAAGCTTTTCCAGATTCGACATTTTCTATTAAAACAAACAACATGATAAATTATAGTCACTTTATATTCATAAGTATATAAACATTAAACATAAATTTAATATAACATAAATGATAAGTAGGTGACAGTGTCGACCATATGTAAGCAATCATTAATAAATGTTATATAACATAAATATAAATATTAGTAAACATAAATGATAATTAGGCGACAGTGTCGGCCATATAAATGTTAGATAATAGAAATATAAATGTTAGTAACATAAATGATAATTACGCGACAGTGTCAGCCATATAAATGTTAGATAATTGAAATATAAATGTTAGTAATATAAATGATAATTAGACGACAGTGTCGACCATATATTATTCAGGTGGTATAACCGACCATATATCATTTAGGTGGCAGAACCAACCATAATTAGTATTAAGATTATCGTGCTGATAACGTGTTATAATTCAGTAGGCTTATAACTACCTTTAGTGGTTTGATTCTTGATGTTATAATTCAGTAGGCTTATAACTACCTTTAGTGATTTGATTCTTGATTAAGAATACTAATAATGAAGTGTAAGAACAAAGATGATAATGGAGAGAAAGAAAGAAACACTTTGTAAGTGTGAGAAATGGTGCAAGTTTAATGCTTGCATTCATGGCTATTTATAGCAAAAATATCACAAGTTTAGGTAATACAATAATATTACTTTTGTGTATCAATAATTGACTATCCATTTATATATATATATTTATATATTATAACAATTTACTGATTATTCTACTTTAAAGGAGATTGTGGCTCCAACACTTATCTTGAATATTTAGGTTCATCACCAAATATGTTTTGGTGTTTCTGTCTTGAGGTATCATCTTATACTCACTTACATGTGAATGGGTCTATTTGGGTTGGAATTTTTTATTTATGAAATAAGCCAAATTGAACTTTTTAATTGGTAAGGAATGTGGGTCAAAAGTGTAAAAGTCACTATTAGATTTCTAATGCATAATAACTCTTCATATTTTTTATTCTTGAATGTAGATTAATAAGAATGTTAATATAATAACATTTTTACTCATTCATCACCTTTACATTTCATGAGAAAGCTATTGAGTAATTGAATCATTTCTCTTGAGGGATTCTACATTGGCTTCAAGCTCTAGCAATAACATTAAGAAATCAAGTGTGTCAAAGGAGGTAAATTTTGTATCCGTCCTTGCATCAACCTTTTATTTGTTTTATGATTTGTTCTCTGATTTATCAAATATGAAGGTTGATAAATTTATGTTTTTAGATATATTTTGAATGGATGTTCCAGTAATGCTTTTGTGTATGTGAAGTGTGAATGATTGAGTAATTTGAGTAACATTGTTTTTGATAATAATGTATTGTTTGTTGCAGATTGTGGGTATTATTAGTTAAAATTGTCACATTTAGTGACTCCTAGTTGATTCTTGGTTAACTGGCACATTCTTTATAAAGAAAATCTATTCTTAAATTTTATCTCACTTTGGGAAGGAAACCACCCATAGATGATAAATCAGAATTAGTGCCAATAAATTAGAATTTTGAGGATTTATTTATGCTTAATTTGAAGTAAATTGTTGCTTTGAAGAATGAATTATGGTATAAATATTTTTTTCTCAACAGATTTTTGTGACATTTAGATTGATAATTTTCAATATTTAGATGTTCTTTATTCTGTGACTGATCATATGATACAAATGTGTATATGGACCATAAAATGGGCATTTACACTTATAAAATGAATTTAGACAATACTGTAGTGACCCGAACTTTTCCATGATTATATATTAAATGAAAACTATATTTGCATGATTAAATGTTTCCAACATGTTAAGCAATCAAACTTGTTAAGACTTGATTATTTGAAATGAGTTTCATGTAGACAATTGACCACCCAAGTTGACCGGCGATTCACGAACGTTAAAACTTGTAAAAATTATATGAGATATATATATATATATATATATATATATATATATATATATATATATATATATATATATATATATATATATATATATATATATATATATATATATATATATATAGTTAACATGATATTATGATAAGAAAGTATCTCACTAGGTATATTAACAATGAGTTATATACATAAAATGAGACTATTGAATTAAGAAAACTCGAAACAATAAATATAATGATTATCGTTATAACAACGTCTTACTAAATACATATGTATCATATTAAGATATTAATACACTATGTTTAACATCATGAAATGATAATTACATATATCATTAAGCGTATTAACAATGAACTACACGAGTAAGATGAGACTACTAACTTAAGGATTTCGAAACAATACATATATGTAACGATTATCGTTGTAATAGTATTTTACACACACACACACACACACACACACACACACACACACATATATATATATATATATATATATATATATATATATATATATATATATATATATATATATATATATATATATATATATATATATATATATATATATATATATATATATATATATATAGATGATATTAAGATATATTAATACACCATGTTAACATGTTAACATAACAATTTAACATCTCATTTAAGTGTAATAACAATGGATCAATTACATTTAACAAGATCGTTAACTTAAAGGTTCCGAAACAACACTTACATATAACGACTAATGATGACTTAACGACTCAGTTAAATGTATATACATATAGTGTATTAAGATGTATATACATATGTATCACTTTTGGAAGACTTCATTACATATATCAAAGTACTTCTACTTAACAAAAATGCTTACAATTACATCCTCATTCATTTTCATCAACAATTCTACTCGTATGCACCCGTATTCATACTCGTACAATACACAGCTTCTAAGATGTATATACTATTGGTATATACACTCAATCATCAGCTCCTTAGCAGCCTATGTGAGTCATTAAACATGTGAGAACCATCATTTGGCAACTAGCATGAAATATCTCACAAAATTACAAAAAATATTATAAATCATTCATGAATTATTTAAATGAAAATAAACTTACACATCCTTTATATCTAATCCATATACCAACGACCAAAAATGTGATGACCCGGGAATTTTCGACCAAATTTAAACTTAATCTTTATATGAATTCGACACGATAAGCAAAGTCTGTAATGTTGAATCTCAAAAATTTTGAACTGTTTCATATATTCATTTAACCTTGACCATTCCCGGCGATTCACGAATCAATATGTAACTAATGATATATATATATATATATATATATATATATATATATATATATATATATATATATATATATATATATATATATATATATATATATATATATATATATATATATAATAAAATGTATACAATCATCAATTAGAATTAAAAATGTAAGATAACAAACAAAATAATTAAGTTGTTATAAAAATAAATATATATAAATAGATATATGATATTATTATAAATCTATATAGTTATATGATATAAAGGATTTCTATATTGAAGTATTTATAAAATATATAAATAATAAATATTCAATAGATGTAGTCATATAGTATATAATATAAATTGTAATATAAATATATTTAAAAGTAATTACAAGTTTAATTATAATTATTATGTGATTATTATTACATTTATTATCATTATTAATATTAATATCCATATCATTAAAAATTATAACACTGAAATTGTTATATATGATTTGTTAATATCATTATCACTAGTAGTAAAAATTGTAATTTTAACTATATGATTAATATTAGTAATATTATTAAATATTATTATTACCATTTTCATTAAGAATTATTATTATTATTAATTAGTATTATTATTATTATTATTATTATATATATTAATTATTATCATTAATGTTTATTATATATTCAAAGTAAAAACAGATTAAACGAATCTGTTATCATCTACAAAAACTTTATTTATTATTTTTTTTATTCTATCGACAATTCAGTTTCACATCCTTTTCCAAATTGTATTTGATTTGTAAGTTTTGGAATCTGATTACAAAAATTAATCAAGACCCGTACGATTCTGTTGAAATTGAAGATATCACTTTATATTTCTTTTGTTGTTTCCTGATTTCATTCCTGTCTGGCGTCGACATCCTAGCTCACAACAATTCAATATCAATCAATTCATGTACAGCATCATTCTATTATTTCCACTTTACAAAACCCTGCTGCAAGTCGAATTAAAGAGGGGAGAAAACAAACAGATTTAAAGAAACAAAGTCAGTTCCCTGTTCTTAAACTCATTTTGCTTAACCACCTGCATTCTTTGTACTTCCTCTTGATATAACCCATTCATCATCACCAAGAACCATCATAACCGACCACCACACTTTCATCATCATTAATCACCATCATTCGAAGCCACCTCCTAAACTTGCTCACGACTTAATACACGTTAAATAAACACGTAACCTGCTTCTATTTTAATGATAAAACCGAGACCCAAACACCACTAAACCAATCACCTTCGAGTCACCCTAGGCCACCACCTCTCAACTTGAAACGCCACCATCCTAAACCCATTTAAATATCATCACATGTCACTGTAACATCCTACTTCTATACTATCTGATACATCATTATGTTCCATTTCTTGTTCGATTAAAAACCACCATCACTCTTAATCACATCGAACCACCACCACTGGCTATCAACACCTCCTCAACCATCGAACCCTTCTTGCTCATCAATCATCATCATCACTATATATGAACCATTCATTGTTGCCATCTGCTGCAAAACATTCGAACGCCTTAACACCACCAATCACCACGACAACCACCTTCATCACTAAACATCACCATCATCGTGATATTCACTGCCGTTGTTTCCATGTTTCCTCTTCCATTCTCCTTATATAAATTGGACAGGAATCCCAATTTTTTTATTTATCTGCTACGGAGTACATTTCATAGCCTTGTGAAAAGTGATGATGTAAGAACGAAAATAATGTTGCAGGTATTGATAAATATCGAGTATTATTATCAGGAGTTGGTAAAGACTTTTTGTTCTTTTTCTATTGATCGACCTAAGTGGAAGACAAAAAGGGAACAATTTGGTTTTCTTTTATAAAGTAATTAGAATTAGATGGATAGTGATGGTGAGGTTCACGGTATTGCTCCAACTACTTGTCTGTTTCTATTGAAAAACCAAAGACCCCACATACAATTATATTGTATCTCGATTTGGTACCAGCAAAGTTTATATTAAGTTTAGGACCTAGATTAAATGGAATCCTGGGCTGCATGCGTATTCCTCCTTTCTCGTGGCTACCATCTCCACTTCACCACTTGCAAGCTTGTTCCTTCAGGGTCGATTACAATAATAATTATAACGATAATAAAGGAGAATGGGGGGTCATGATGACTAGAATAATCCATGGTGATGAATAACCTAAAATAAGTCGGGAACTGTTTTGATATTTTTTTTCCCGATTTTAGTTTAGACCGAGATCAATACAATCCACTATTTATCGGGCTTGATTTTTTTTGATATTGGACCGTGTCCCATTATATTCCTGTTAGGCCGGTTGAGAATGAATTAGACTTACAATATGGATGTTGGGCCGAACCGAAATACGGGTTATATAATTTATAATCTGGGATTAATCAGAAAAGTATGGAGCAGTTGAGTGGTCTGGGAGTGTTTGCGAGGGAGCGGGAGGTCGCGGGTTCGAGGTCGGGCAATGGCAGTTTTATTTTTAGGAAGCTTATTCTTAAAGGTGGTATATTCTTATTATTCTTATTATTATTTTTGTTAATATCTTTATTATTATTGATAGTATTATTACTATTATATTTATTATTATAAGTATTATTATCAATATTACTAATATTTTTATTAGTATTATCATTACCACTATTATTAGAATTATTAAGTTTATGAAAATAAAAGTTATAAATGATAATGTTAAAGTAACAATTATAAAGATAAGAATTATAAATATGAATATAAATGTTAACATGAAAATGATAAAATTGTAATTAAGATTCAAATGACGTATTATTATTATTATTATTATTATTATTATTATTATTATTATTATTATTATTATTATTATTATTATTATTATTATTATTATTATTATTATTATTATTATTATTATTATTATTATTATTTTACTAATATTAATTTATTATAATTAGAACTAATGTTTTGATAAACAAACGAAATACATAAATATATATACTTAACACATATAACATAACAAAATATTTTATTTTATATAAAAAGAATATAAGAAATATAAATACATTTTTTTAATATAAAAATAATACCATTAATAGGTTATATATATAAACTATTCGAAGATGATTATGTGTATTAATATATATACACGAATGATATAGGTTCGTGAATCCGAGGCCAACCCTACACTTGTTAAATGTCGTCATATGTATTTTTACTACAAAATACAGTATGGTGAGTTTCATTTGCTCCCTTTTACTCTTTACATTTTTGGGACTGAGAATATATGCACTGTTCTTACAACTGCTTTATTAAATGCTTTTGAAATATGTTTTGAACTGCGAATACATGAAATGTTTTTACAAATGTTTGACGAGATAGACACAAACAAAACATTCCTCGCATGAATTATTATGCAGACAGAAGTTCTGCGGATTATTATTGAATTATGTGGACATGATAATTGCCACCATTGAATTATGTGGACATGATAATTGCCACCATTGAATTATGTGGACATGATAATTGCCACCATTGAATATTATGTATCGAGAGAATGATTTTATACACAGGTTATGTGTACGTTATTTTTGTGCACGAGATATGTGTACGATTACTAAGATTTATGAAAAAGGATTTCGTACACGAGAAATGTGTAATGTATTTAAAAGATATCGCATGTACATTACAGGTGGGTATAGGATTCGGGCCCATTTGTACCATGCATGATTTAAATTTTGTGGTCTATCAAAATGATGAATTTTATTGTTTTATAATAAACCTATGAACTCACCAACCTTTTGGTTGACACTTGAAAGCATGTTTATTCTCAGGTATGAAAGAAATCTTCCACTGTGCATTTGCTCATTTTAAGGACATTACTTGGAGTCGATCATCGCTCTAGGATCAAATGTTGATGACTTCGTCCAGATGGATTAGGACGGGTCCTTTCAGTTGGTATCAGAGCAGTGGTCTTAGCGAACTAGGTCTTGCATTAGTGTGTCTAACTGATAGTCATTAGGATGCATTAGTGAGTCTGGACTTCGACCGTGTTTGCATGTCAAAAGTTTTGCTTATCATTTCGTGTCGAAAATTACCTGCTTATCATTCTTAGGGAATCATTTTCTTTTCATTCTTAGTCTAGACATATCTTACTGCATTGATTGCATGAATAGTGTATAGATAAAATTCATATCTTAGTGTATCTGTTATTGTTACCTTTGCTTGATAGCTTCCGTAGATTCCTCCGTAACTTATGGGATTTTAGTATTATATATGCATATGTAAATTATGTATTGTAGGGTACTAATCTACATCCTATAATCTATTTCTTATTGAAAATCCTTCATCTGATCGTACGAGATGAATCCCTCAACCAGTTCGAATTCCTCAGATTCTGACAGCTATTCCGATATGGAGTTTCACCTAAGCTCCGAAAGCAGTGTCACCAGAATGAATCAACCAATCATCCATCCTCAATTCATCTGATGGGTTCGTAGTTGATTTAATCAATGGAGACGCGAAGAAGGTGATCCCTTCCACCAACCGAATTCACCTCTTGGCGAAGAACCTGAAGCACTTACCGGCGAATCTATCCGAAACACCATTTTCACACTCATTTCCAGAGTACCTCGCCACGATTATATTCTATCCAAAATTCTAAACCTTATTCACCTACTCGTTCCGACAAACAATCATCCCGGAATAATGGAAGAAGTCAACAAGCTTCGCACCCGAGTTGTAGTCTTGAATATATGGTGCAAAATGTACCAGCTTCAGCAACATCAACAGTACCACTGTCACGACCCGGAAAATTTCGACTAATTTTAAACCAAACTCTCGATACGATTCATTATCTTTTACACGATAAGCAAAGTCTGTTAGGTTGAGTCTCAAAATTTTTGAACTGTTTCATATGTTCATTTAACCTTTAACTGTTTCCGACGACTCACGATACGATTACTTGTAATTAAAAATGCATATATATATATATATATATATATATATATATATATATATATATATATATATATATTGTATATAATAATATGAAATATTGTGTATAGTAAATTGTTAGAATCCATTATATTAAATAATAATAATATATAATAAATATTATTTATAAATAAAGTGTATAGAATATATATTTAGTGATTTCAGAGTAATTTAGTAAACGACGGTAATGCTCAATTGTATTCGATTAATAGTAAATGACTTAAAGAGGAACTTACGTGATTTTAGAATAAACAATGATCCGAAAATAGGTTGTATCAATTTTAGCTTTAAAAAAATATATTTAATTTTTAGTTAGGATCGAGCTCGAAGGACAGGTCAATTTTTAATGAACGATATTAAACAAGTTTAAGGCTCGAACTTATGAGAAGTTGCAATTAAATATTGGTCTATAATTAAGTTATGTAAATTCTAGATTTATTAAAAATATTTTTACTCTGATAAGTTAAATTTTAATACTCCGTATAGATTACTTGAAATTAAAAAATAAATATTAGACGCACCTTTTTGATCAGGTTTCAACCAGTTAATGAGTGAAATAATTAATTATATTTAATCTAAAAGTTTGGGATTTTTAGGAACACTTTTATTCGTAACTTTTTAGTAATGGACACGATATAGCACTCCGAAAATTGAAAATATCTTAAACTGTCGGCAGAAACTGTGTATGAATTATTATTATTACTGTGGTATTAGTGAACAATTGTGTTTCATGTGATTTATTATTTATATTATGTTTATTAATATATTATTACTACTAAATCTTAGACTTAGAGATTATATATGCATACACACGATGCACTATCACCACCCAAGACACTCTCATTTGGCTACCACTTTATCATTATTGTTATGATACTTATCTATATAAACACTCATCAACCAATTAGGAAACTATCTAACAATTTATATTTTCTGTTGATTACCCGACCAATCACTCGACCACTGTGAAATTATGTTTCATTTCCTGTTTTGGTTGTTGAGCAAACACTCACACGACCCCATCTTCAAACGGCTCACTCATCACCACCCAATTTGTTGTAAATTTCTCTTTTCGTTTTGAATACTCACGATCACCACCATGTCATTGAGACGGCTACCATCACACAACCACCGATTACCCTCATCAACCGTCACCATAGACAACCATCATGATCCAAACCCACCACCATTGTCGGTTTATCTTTTGTTTCAAACACAATAACAAAACCACCATCACCAAACACAATCGTCACCCCTTGAACCACTACTACAAACCCATATGTCATTAGTCACAACCGCCACTTTCCATGTGTTTGTTTGTTGCTTCATCTCGTGACTGTACACCACCACCTTTCACCTTGACTAAATCGAGAGAAAACCCTAAACACTTCACACCATCGAAACCCAATTATAAACGTCACCAATCTGTAGCTTGTTGCAGCCTCTGATTTCTGTTTCCATTCAAACACCCTTGAGCTGCATATTGTCGTCCTACTGTTACTATATAACTGTTTATTCGCTGATAATAGAAGAAGATAACGGTGATTATGATAATACGATCCTGATGAAGAAAAGATGATAAGGATACGATTCTATTATGCCTCGTTAATATCTGCGTATTGTTTCTGTTTCTATTCTACTTCTGTGTAACGATAAAGTGAATTGATGATGAACGATGATACCGTAATTACGACGAAGAAGATGAACCGAAGTATTTTTTCTCTGCTGCTGCTATCGTAATTTTTTTGTTGTTATAACCGTGAACCAGAACACTTGATTTATAATGATGATTTATGCATTTGGGTTAATTAAAGCTGATTTGGATCGGGTTTCAAGTGGGTCATTTATATTTTAAATCTTGGGCCTATCCTTAATGATGGATTAAAAGAATATTGGGCTATTGTTGGGTCAAGGAAAGCGGGTTAAATAAATATATCATGCGAAATAAAACAGAAATGTAAGCAACAGTGTGATGGTTTATGAAATGTCCCGTTCTTATTGATTAAAAACGTTCCATATTAATTGATTTCGTTGCGAGGTTTTGACCTCTATATGAGACGTTTTTCAAAGACTGCATTCATTTTAAAACAAACCATAGCCTTTATTTCATAAATAAAGGTTTAAAAAGCTTTACGTAGATTATCAAATAATGATAATCTAAAATATCCTGTTTACACACGACCATTACATAATGGTTTACAATACAAATATGTTACATCGAAATCAGTTTCTTGAATGCAGTTTTTACACAATATCATACAAACATGGACTCCAAATCTTGTCCTTATTTTAGTATGCAACAGCGGAAGCTCTTAGTATTCACCTGAGAATAAACATGTTTTAAACGTCAACAAAAATGTTGGTGAGTTATAGGTTTAACATATATATATCAAATCGTAACAATAGACCACAAGATTTCATATTTCAATACACATCCCATACATAGAGATAAAAATCATTCATATGGTGAACACCTGGTAACCGACATTAACAAGATGCATATATAAGAATATCCCCATCATTCCGGGACACCCTTCGGATATGATATAAATTTCGAAGTACTAGAGCATCCGGTACTTTGGATGGGGTTTGTTAGGCCCAATAGATCTATCTTTAGGATTCGCGTCAATTAGGGTGTCTGTTCCCTAATTCTTAGATTACCAGACTTAATAAAAAGGGGCATATTCGATTTCGATAATTCAACCATAGAATGTAGTTTCACGTACTTGTGTCTATTTTGTAAATCATTTATAAAACCTGCATGTATTCTCATTCCAAAAATATTAGATTTTAAAAGTGGGACTATAACTCACTTTCACAGATTTTTACTTCATCGGGAAGTAAGACTTGGCCACTGGTTGATTCACGAACCTATAACAATATATACATATATATCAAAGTATGTTCAAAATATATTTACAACACTTTTAATATATTTTGATGTTTTAAGTTTATTAAGTCAGCTGTCCTCGTTAGTAACCTACAACTAGTTGTCCACAGTTAGATGTACAGAAATAAATTGATAAATATTATCTTGAATCAATCCACGACCCAGTGTATACGTATCTCAGTATTTATCACAACTCAAACTATATATATTTTGGAATCAACCTCAACCCTGTATAGCTAACTCCAACATTCACATATAGAGTGTCTATGGTTGTTCCGAAATATATATAGATGTGTCGACATGATAGGTTGAAACATTGTATACGTGTCTATGGTATCTCAAGATTACATAATATACAATACAAGTTGATTAAGTTATGGTTGGAATAGATTTGTTACCAATTTTCACGTAGCTAAAATGAGAAAAATTATCCAATCTTGTTTTACCCATAACTTCTTCATTTTAAATCCGTTTTGAGTGAATCAAATTGCTATGGTTTCATATTGAACTCTATTTTATGAATCTAAACAGAAAAAGTATAGGTTTATAGTCGGAAAAATAAGTTACAAGTCATTTTTGTAAAGGTAGTCATTTCAGTCGAAAGAACGACGTCTAGATGACCATTTTAGAAAACATACTTCCACTTTGAGTTTAACCATAATTTTTGGATATAGTTTCATGTTCATAATAAAAATCATTTTCCCAGAATAACAACTTTTAAATCAAAGTTTATCATAGTTTTTAATTAACTAACCCAAAACAGCCCGCGGTGTTACTACGACGGCGTAAATCCGGTTTTACGGTGTTTTTCATGTTTCCAGATTTTAAATCATTAAGTTAGCATATCATATAGATATAGAACATGTGTTTAGTTGATTTTAAAAGTCCAGTTAGAAGGATTAACTTTTATTTGCGAACAAGTTTAGAATTAACTAAACTATGTTCTAGTGATTTCAAGTTTAAACCTTCGAATAAGATAGCTTTATATGTATGAATCGAATGATGTTATGAACATCATTACTACCTCAAGTTCCTTGGATAAACCTACTGGAAATGAGAAAAATAGATCTAGCTTCAAAGGATCCTTGGATGGCTTGAAAGTTCTTGAAGCAGAATCATGACACAAAAACAATTTCAAGTAAGATTTCCACTCGAAATAAGATTGTTATAGTTATAGAAATTGAATTAAAGTTTGAATATGATTATTACCTTGTATTAGAAAGATAACCTACTGTAAGTAACAAAGGTTTCTTGATCTTGGATGATTACTTGGAATGGATTTAGAAAACTTGGAAGTAAACTTGCAATCTTGGAAGTATTCTTGATTTTATGAAACTAGAACTTTTGGAATTTATGAAGAACACTTAGAACTTGAAGATAGAACTTGAGAGAGATCAATTAGATGAAGAAAATTGAAGAATGAAAGTGTTTGTAGGTGTTTTTGGTCGTTGGTGTATGGATTAGATATAAAGGATATGTAATTTTGTTTTCATGTAAATAAGTCATGAATGATTACTCATATTTTTGTAATTTTTTGAGATATTTCATGCTAGTTGCCAAATGATGGTTCCCACATGTGTTAGGTGACTCACATGGACTGCTAAGAGCTGATCATTGGAGTGTATATACCAATAGTACATACATCTAAAAGCTGTGTATTGTACGAGTACGAATACGGGTGCATACGAGTAGAATTGTTGATGAAACTGAACGAGGATGTAATTGTAAGCATTTTTGTTAAGTAGAAGTATTTTGATAAGTGTCTTGAAGTCTTTCAAAAGTGTATGAATACATATTAAAACACTACATGTATATACATTTTAACTGAGTCGTTAAGTCATCGTTAGTCGTTACATGTAAATGTTGTTTTGAAACCTTTAGGTTAACGATCTTGTTGAATGTTGTTAACCCATTGTTTATTATAACAAATGAGATGTTAAATTGTTATATTATCATGATATTATGATATATAATATATCTTAGTATGATATATATACAGTTAGATGTCGTTACAACGATAATCGTTACATATATGTCCCGTTTCGAAATCATTAAGTTAGTAGTCTTATTTTTACATATGTATTTCATTGTTAATACACTTAATAATATATTTACTTATCATTTAACATAATTAACCAAATGTATCAATATCTTAATATGATTCATATGTACCTAGTAAGACGTTGTTATAACGATAATCGTTATATATATCGTTTTCGAGTTTCTTAAATTAATAGTCTCATTTTTATGTATATAACTCATTGTTAAAATACCTAATGAGATACATACTTATAATAATATCATGTTAACTATATATATAACCATATATATGTCATCGTATAGTTTTTACAAGTTTTAACGTTCGTGAATCACCGGTCAACTTGGGTGGTCAATTGTCTTTTTGAAACCTATTTCAATTAATCAAGTCTTAACAAGTTTGATTGCTTAACATGTTGGAAACACTTAATCATGTAAATAACAATTTCATTTAATATATATATATATATATATATATATATATATATATATATATATATATATATATATATATATATATATATATATATATATATATATATATATATATATATATATATATATATATATATATATATATATATATATATATATATATATATATAAACATGGAAAAGTTCGGGTCACTACAGTTTAAGGGTGTATTGAGTTAGCGAGGGTCGCGAGTTCGAGTCTGGTCCAAGGCAATTTTTTTTAGAAAAGCTTCTTAAGGGGTATACACTCTTATTTTATTTTCATTATTATTTTCATTATTATTATTATTATTATTATTATTATTATTATTATTATTATTATTATTATTATTATTATTATTATTATTATTATTATTATTATTATTATTACTGTTATTATTATTGTTGTTACTAAAGATAGTATTAAAATTATTTTTTTTATTTATTTTTATTACCAATTTAAGTAGTAAATATTATTTTTACAAAAATGAATATTATTGTTATTATTATTTAGTATCAAGTATTATTACCAAAATTATCATTTTCATTATCATTATTATTAAACTTATCTTTGCATTAAAAACTACTACTATTATTAAAAGTATCATTCCTACTAAAATTATTATTTTGTTATCATTAAAAACTTTCATTTTTTTATTAACATTTTCATTATTAAAAAGTAACATTTTTATTATTATTATTACTATTATTACTATTAATATTATTATTACTATTATCCTTAACTTAGTATTATAAAAATTATTAATTTTTACAAACATAAGATATTTATATAAAAATGTATTTATGTATACTAACATTACATATTATTATGTTTCAACTAATATAATATTATTTATATTGGTATAACGTTAATTAAGTCATATATCAAATAAGCATTATGATATATTATAAGTATTAATAAAATTATATATGAATATTAATCTTAATACATAACTAAATATATATGAAGTTGTTCGATTATCATTATATGTGTTAATATACATATAAATGATATAGGTTCGTGAATCCGAGGCCAACCCTACACTTGTTAAATGTCGTCATATGTATTTTTACTACAAAATACAGTATGGTGAGTTTCATTTGCTCCCTTTTTAATTGCTTTTGCAATATATATTTTTGGGCTGAGAATACATGCGCTGCTTTTATAAATATTTACGAAATAGACACAAGTACTTAAAAATACATTCTACGTTGAGTTGTACCACTGGCATATTTCCCTGTAGCTTGGTAACTATTATTTACATGGGTATTGTAAACGCGAATCCTGTTGATAGATCTATCGGGCCTGACAACCCCAACCGGACTGGACGACCAGTATTCAACGGTTGCACAGTACTTCGTTTTGTAGGCTACACTTGGTACAGTGTAGTGAGATTTCATAATAAAGGGAATATGCGACGTTGATTAAATGTTAAGTATGGTTACAAAGTGCTCAACCACTTAGAATGCTTTACATACACTTGCGAGTGTATTATGTTTATGATTATGAAATCTTGTGATCTATTAATATATTGAAATGATTGTTATGATAAACCTATGAACTCACCAACCTTTTGGTTGACACTTTTAAGCATGTTTATTCTCAGGTACGAATTAAGTCTTCCGCTGTGCATTTGCTCATTTTAAGAACATTACTTGGAGTCGATCATCACAATGGGACCAAATGTTGAGGACTTCGTGCAGGAGGATTAGGTCGGGGTCTTCACAGGTGGTATCAGAGCGTTGGTCCTAGCGATTCAGGTCTTGCATTAGTGTGTCTAACTGATAGTTGTTAGGATGCATTAGTGAGTCTGGACTTCGACCTTAGCTGCATGTCAAAAGTTTTTCTTATCATTTCGTGTCGAAAATCATCTACTTATCATCCTTAGGAAATTACCTGCTTATCATTTCTAGTCTAGACACATATTACTGTATTGATTGCATGAATAGTGTATAGATAAATTCATATCTTAGCGTATCTGTTATTGTTACCTTTACCTGACAGCTTCCGTAGATTCCTCCGTAACTTATGGGATTTTAGTATTATATATGCATATGTAAATTAAGTATTGCAGGGTGCTAATCTACATCCTATAATCTATTTCTTATCGAAAATCCTTCATCTGATCATACGAGATGAATCCCTCAACCAGTTCGAGTCCCTCAGATTTCGATAGCTATTCCGATAGTTATTCCGACAGTTATTCTGATATGGAAACACACTTGAGCTCCGAAAGCAGTATAACCGGAATGGATCAACCAATCGGCCATCATCAATTCATCTGCTGTGTTCGTAACTCAGATTCTAAACCTTATTCAATCGCTCGTTTTTACCGACAATCATCCCGGAGTAATCGAAGAAGTCAACGAGCTTCGCGTCTAAGTAATGATTTTTGAAGAATGTGGTACAAAACCTACCAGCTTCAGCAACATCACCGACATCAATAGGACCACCAGCAATAGCACCCGTACCATCAACAACACACGCCTCAGCATCTCATTCTGTACCTCGAGTATAATCATCATTCTACATATCGATCTACATCAATTATCTTCGTTCTACCTGGCGATTGTGTAATCGCTAATGTTTTAGAGATTATGTATTCTAGTTCTAACAATAAATCAAATGAGTTTAATATCATATTGACTCATTAAATCCATGATTACATCTGAAGAAAATATATATGTATATATATTTTCATAAAGATTGTAATTAAAAATTCTTTCGTACAAACTGTTAATGGTGAAAATATTTTAACGGGTAGGTAATACCCGAGAAATATTTAGATTTCACATTAATAAGTTGCACTGTACATTCTTCGAATCTGATTCAACGGTCATTTACTATCCTATGTACATCCACAAATATACGTATCCGTTCACCGTAGGAAAACCATTTTTATTCAATTTCATATTTGGATTTTGATCTATCAGAATCCAACAAGTGGCATAATGAAGTAAACACTGGACAAAATAAAACTTGTGAGAAACAAACAAATTAACTATGAGAAAAATGTTGTTAAGAATCCACGCTAACTGTTCCTAGCTAATTGTTCATAGCTAACTGATTACATTTTATTTATCGCAATTTACATTCTCGCAATTTTACTTATCGTCATTTAATTTCTGTTATTTACTTTACGCACTTTATTTATCGTTATTTAATTTCTGTTATTTATTTTACGCACTTTAAATATCGGGACACGTATACAAGGTTTTGACATATCATATCGACGCATTTATATATATTATTTGGAATAACCATAGACACTCTATATGCAGTAATGATCGAGTTCTCTATACAGGGTTGAGGTTGATTCTACAATAATATATATAATTTGAGTTGTGATCGAGTCTGAGACATGTACACGGGTCACGATACGTATTAATTAATTCGAATATTATAAATTAAACTATATATGAATTATTGGACTGTTAACTGTGGACTAATAATATTGGACAATTAAAATGAATTAAAATATTGATTAAAACATATGAAACTAAACATTTCTTCAAGTTTGCCACTTGATCTCATTTTAAACCTCATTTGTATCTTGACGATTACAATCTGTGTTCAAACCTTTCATAATTCTTGAAAACATTTCAATCGAGAGGATGAACCAACCGCACTTCATCTACGGAAGAAAAGATTGATACATATAGTTATGCACCTGAAAACACTCGAAATCTGAGTAAACGTTTAACACATATCCGTGCTAATTCCTTTAGCGTTGTTATTACCCAAAATAACTTTGCAATTCCTTTCCAAATTAGCCAATTTTTTCACAGCTCCAGCAAGTTGATTTCGACTTTTCGTTCAAAACAACCTTATTATAACCTCGGAATATATACGTGCTTATTTATTGTTACCAGAGAACCTTTTATATTCCACCATATTACCATCAGCGTTTAATCATCTAAAAACACAATTCTCCTGAAACCACCTCGGTTTGATAATCGATGACCCAGATCCGTTAACTTTGAAAATGCTAACGAAGCAGCATGTTGTAGATGGTATTAATGGCCAAAAGTCTGATGATAAAGAAGGGAATGTTAGGAACTCGATAGAAAATTTGGTATTGAAAAACAGATTGAGCTAACCATAAAGGAGACCAAGGACAAATATAAGGACCAAACCCTATATTCAAAGAATCCAGGTAATTCTGGATCCGATGAAATCTTTAAAGAATATCCTGCTCCGAAGCCATGTTAAAATCTTGTGGAAAATTTTTCTTCATCAACATTCGAACTTAGAAATTCCAAAATATCATCATAAATATCTTCGATATTCTTGAGGATATTTTCATAAATATTCCTGCCCAAAATTATCTACCTCTTCGTGTTTTCAGTATTCTATTATATTGAAAACTTATGTAAAATCTAAGTATAAATTATGAATGAATTATGGAGAAGTGTTGGGAATTGAAGCATGAGTTAGTATAATATAATGCGCTTGGCCAACGTGATTATATTACATTAAATCATGCTGAGTTTCTAATGGAACGTGATGATTCACAGATCATATCTTCATCATGTGCCATGTTACACGACTCTTTCATTCTACTTAATTTCTAAGCATATCACGGAAATATTTCCTTGATATTTTTATTCTTCCGTAATTCCAACAGTTGCTAATAACTCATGCTAATACATTTTCCTTCTGATTAGAAGATTTCCTTAAATCCCTTGAATTCCGAAATTCAAAAGTGACTACGTTAAAAGTTAAAACGAACCTCTATTTACTTCATTTCACTCTTTTGTGACAGCTTCACTCATACGCTTCACATAATCGAATTGTTTTACCACTATTACTACATGGTGATAAAACTCTAGTTATTAACTCATATTTGATATAAAGACAATCTTATTGTTAGCCATGACCACATCGATCAAATTTCGGGACGAAATTTCTTTAACGGGTAGGTACTGTCACGACCCGGAAAATTTCGACTAATTTTAAACCAAACTCTCGATACGATTCATTATCTTTTACACGATAAGCAAAGTCTGTTAGGTTGAGTCTCAAAATTTTTGAACTGTTTCATATGTTCATTTAACCTTTAACTGTTTTCGACGACTCACGATACGATTACTTGTAATTAAAAATGCATATATATATATATATATATATATATATATATATATATATATATATATATATATATATATATATATATTTGTATATAATAATATGAAATATTGTGTATAGTAAATTGTTAGAATCCATTATATTAAATAATAATAATATATAATAAATATTATTTATAAATAAAGTGTATAGAATATATATTTAGTGATTTTAGAGTAATTTAGTTAACGACGGTAATGCTCAATTGTATTCGATTGATAGTAAATGACTTAAAAAGGAACTTACGTGATTTTAGAATAAACAATGATCCGAAAATAGGTTGTATCAATTTTAGCTTTAAAAAAATATATATATATTTAATTTTTAGTTAGGATCGAGCTCGAAGGACAGGTCAATTTTTAATGAACGATATTAAACAAGTTTAAGGCTCGAACTTATGATAAGTTGCAATTAAATATTGGTCTATAATTAAGTTATGTAAATTCTAGATTTATTAAAAATATTTTTACTCTGATAAGTTAAATTTTAATACTCCGTATAGATTACTTGAAATTAAAAAATAAATATTAGACGCACCTTTTTGATCAGGTTTCAACCAATTAATGAGTGAAATAATTAATTATATTTAATCTAAAAGTTTGGGATTTTTAGGAACACTTTTATCCGTAACTGTTTAGTAATGGACACGATATAGCACTCCGAAAATTGAAAATATCTTAAACTGTCGGCAGAAACTGTGTATGAATTATTATTATTACTGTGGTGTTAGTGAACAATTGTGTTTCATGTGATTTATTATTTATATTATGTTTATTAATATATTATTACTACTATATCTTAGACTTAGAGATTATATATGCATACACACGATGCATTATCACCACCCAAGACACTCTCATTTGGCTACCACTTTATCATTATTGTTATGATACTTATCTATATAAACACTCATCAACCAATTAGGAAACCATCTAACAATTTATATTTTCTGTTGATTACCCGACCAATCACTCGACCACTGTGAAATTATGTTTCATTTCCTGTTTTGGTTGTCGAGCAAACACTCACGCGACCCCATCTTCAAACGGCTCACTCATCACAACCCAATTTGTTGTAAATTTCTCTTTCCGTTTTGAATACTCATGATCACCACCATGTCATTGAGACGGCTACCATCACACAACCACCGATTACCCTCATCAACCGTCACCATAGACAACCATCGTGATCCAAACCCACCACCATTGTCGGTTTATCTTTTGTTTCAAACACAATAACAAAACCACCATCACCAAACACAATCGTCACCCCTTGAACCACTACTACAAACCCATATGTCGTTAGTCACAACTGCCACTTTCCATGTGTTTGTTTGTTGCTTCATCTCGTGACTGTACACCACCACCTTTCACCTTGACTAAATCGAGAGAAAACCCTAAACACTTCACACCATCGAAACCCAATTATAAACGTCACCAATCTGTAGCTTGTTGCAGCCTCTGATTTCTGTTTCCATTCAAACACCCTTGAGCTGCATATTGTCGTCCTACTGTTACTATATAACTGTTTATTCGCTGATAATAGAAGAAGATAACGGTCATTATGATAATACGATCCTGATGAAGAAAAGATGATAAGGATACGATTCTATTATGCCTCGTTAATATCTGCGTATTGTTTCTGTTTCTATTCTACTTCTGTGTAACGATAAAGTGAATTGATGATGAACGATGATTCCGTAATTACGACGAAGAAGATGAACCGAAGTATTTTTTTTCTACTGCTGCTATCGTAAATTTTTTTTTCTTATAACCGTGAACCAGAACACTTGATTTATAATGATGATTTATGCATTTGGGTTAATTAAAGCTGATTTGGATCGGGTTTTAAGTGGGTCATTTATATTTTAAATCTTGGGCCTATCCTTAATGATGGATTAAAAGAATATTGGGCTATTGTTGGGTCAAGGAAAGCGGGTTAAATAAATATATCATGCGAAATAAAACAGAAATGTAAGCAACAGTGTGATGGTTTAAGGGTGTATTGACATAGCGAGGGTCGCGGGTTCGAGTCTGGTCCAAGGCAATTTTTTTTAGAAAAGCTTCTTAAGGGGTATACACTCTTATTTTATTTTCATTATTATTATTATTATTATTATTATTATTATTATTATTATTATTATTATTATTATTATTATTATTATTATTATTATTATTATTATTATTATTATTATTAGTATTATTACTATTATTATTATTGTTGTTACTAAAGATAGTATTAAAATTATTTTTTTTATTTATTTTTATTACCAATTTAAGTAGTAAATATTATTTTTACAAAAATGAATATTATTGTTATTATTATTTAGTATCAAGTATTATTACCAAAATTATCATTTTCATTATCATTATTATTAAACTTATCTTTGCATTAAAAACTACTACTATTATTAAAAGTATCATTCCTACTAAAATTATTATTTTGTTATCATTAAAAACTTTCATTTTTTTATTAACATTTTCATTATTAAAAAGTAACATTTTTATTATTATTATTACTATTAATATTATTATTACTATTATATTATCCTTAACTTAGTATTATAAAAATTATTAATTTTTACAAACATAAGATATTTATATAAAAATGTATTTATGTATAATAACATTACATATTATTATGTTTCAACTAATATAATATTATTTATATTGGTATAACGTTAATTAAGTCATATATCAAATAAGCATTATGATATATTATAAGTATTAATAAAATTATATATGAATATTAATCTTAATACATAACTAAATATATATGAAGTTGTTCGATTATCATTATATGTGTTAATATACATATAAATGATATAGGTTCGTGAATCCGAGGCTAACCCTACACTTGTTAAATGTCGTCATATGTATTTTTACTACAAAATACAGTATGGTGAGTTTCATTTGCTCCCTTTTTAATTGCTTTTGCAATATATATTTTTGGGCCGAGAATACATGCGCTGCTTTTATAAATATTTACGAAATAGACACAAGTACTTAAAAATACATTCTACGTTGAGTTGTACCACTGGCATATTTCCCTGTAGCTTGGTAACTATTATTTACATGGGTATTGTAAACGCGAATCCTGTTGATAGATCTATCGGGCCTGACAACCCCAACCGGACTGGACGACCAGTATTCAATGGTTGCACAGTACTTTGTTTTGTAGGCTACACTTGGTACAGTGTAGTGAGATTTCATAATAAAGGGAATATGCGACGTTGATTAAATGTTAAGTATGGTTACCAAGTACTCAACCACTTAGAATGCTTTACATACACTTGCGAGTGTATTATGTTTATGATTATGAAATCTTGTGGTCTATTAATATATTGAAATGATTGTTATGATAAACCTATGAACTCACCAACCTTTTGGTTGACACTTTTAAGCATGTTTATTCTCAGGTACGAATTAAGTCTTCCGCTGTGCATTTGCTCATTTTAAGAACATTACTTGGAGTCAATCATCGCAATGGGACCAAATGTTGAGGACTTCGTCCAGGAGGATTAGGTCGGGGTCTTCACAACCACCATCACCAACAACAACATCTGCATCACCAGTTTCGACATCTCATTCTGTACCTCGAGTATAATCATCGTTCTACATGACGTTCTACATCATTTATCTTCGTTCGACATAGCAATTATGTAATCTCTAAAGTTTTAGAGATTATATATTCTTGTTCTAACGGTAAATCAAATGAGTTTAATATCATATTGACTCATTAAATCCATGATTACATCTGAAGAAAATATATAGGTATATATTTTTTTTTTCATAAAGATTGTAATTAAAAATTCTTTCGTACAAACTGTTAATGGTGAAAATATTTTAACGGGTAGGTAATACCCGAGGAATATTTAGATTTTACATTAATAAGTTAAACTGTACATTCTTCGAATCTGATTCAACAGTAATTTAATATCCTACTTACATTCACAGATATACGTATCCGTTCACCGCAGAATGACCAATTTCATTCAAATTCATATTCGGATTTTGACTTATCAGAATCCAACAAGTGGCATAATGAAGAAAACATTTGACAAAATAAAATTTGTTAGAAACAAACAAATTAACTATGAGAAATTTTGTTAAGAATCCACGCTAACTGTTCCTAGCTAATTGTTCCTAGCTAACTGATTACATTTTATTTATCGCAATTTACATTCTCGTAATTTTATTTATCGTCATTTAATTTCTATTATTTACATTACGCACTTTATTTATCGTCATTTAATTTCTGTTATTTATTTTTACGCACTTTAAATATCAGGACACGTATACAAGGTTTTGACACATCATATCGACGCATCTATATATATATTTCGGAACAACCATAGACACTCTATATGCAGTAATGTTTGAGTTAGCTATACAGGGTTGAGGTTGATTCCAAAATAATATATATACTTTGAGTTGTGATCGAGTCTGAGACTTGTAGACACTGGGTTGTGGATTGATTCGAGATAATATATATTGCTTTATTTCTGTACATCTAACTGTGGACAACTAATTGTAGGTTACTAACGAGGACTGCTGACTTAACAAACTCAAATCATTAAAACGTAATAATAAATGTTGTAAATATATTTTGAACATACTTTGATATATATATATGTACATATTTGTTATAGGTTCGTGAATCGACCAGTGGCCAAGTCTTACTTCCCGACGAAGTAAAAATCTGTGAAAGTGAGTTATAGTCCCACTTTTAAAATCTGATATTTTTGGGATGAGAATACATGCAGTTTTATGAATGTTTTACGAAATAGACACAAGTAATCAAAACTACATTCTATGGTTGAATTATTAAACCGAATATGCCCCTTTTAGCTTGATAGCCTAAGAATTAGGGAACTGGCCCCTAATTGACGCGAATCCTAAAGGTAGATCTACGGAAACTAACAACCCCCATTCTGGAATTTGTAATGCTTTAGTACTTCGAGTTTATCATGTCCGATGGGTGTCCCGGAATGATGAGGATATTCTATATGCATCTTGTTAATGTCGTTTACCAGGTGTTCACCATATGAATGATTTTTATCTCTATGCAGTTTGCGAAATACCTGATATGAGATGTTTTATAAAAATGAAATCTTGTGGTCAATTATTATGATTTGATAATATATAGGTTAAACCTATAACTCACCAACATTTTTGTTGACGTTTTAAGCATGTTTATTCTCAGGTGATTACTAAGAGCTTCCGCTGTTGCATACTAAAATAAGGACAGGATTTGGAGTCCATGCTTGTATGATATTGTGTAAAAACTGCATTCAAGAAACTTATTTCGATGTAATATATTTTTATTGTAAACCATTTTGTAATGGTCGTGTGTAAATGGAATATTTTAGATTATCATTATTTGATAATCTACGTAATGTTTTTTTTAAACCTTTATCGATGAAATAGAAGTTATGGTTGTTTTAAAAATGAATACGGTCTTTGAAAAACGTCTCATATAGAGGTCAAAGCCTCGCGACGAAATCAATTAATATGGAACGGTTATAACCTATATGAACGAGACATTTCAGTTGGTATCCGAGCATTGGTCTTAGAGAACCAGAAATTGCATTAGTGTGTGTCTAACTGAGTTTGTTAGGATGCATTAGTGAGTCTGGACTTCGACCGTGTTTTCTTTAAAAACAATTACTTAACACTTTTTGTTGGAAACTATATATTATTAACATGTAAATATTATGTGATATATTAATCTCTTAACGTGTTTGATATTGTGTGATAGATGTCTATCTCTAGTACAAATCCCATCGACTCACCTAATAATAATGAAGAATCGAATATATTTTGGGAAGATTCACAAATTTCCGAAGAGAACCGGAAGAAGAGGAACCGAAAGAGGAGGAACCAGAAGAAAAGGAACTGGAAGAAGAGGTTCTAGAGGAGGAAATATTAGGAACCACAGAAAAACAGGTAAATAAAAGGAAATCCTCAACCAATGGACCAAAGTTAATAATGGTCAATGGTGTTTCCGCCGAGGAAGCAAAATATTGGGAAGACTACCAATTTTTCAATGAATCGGATCCCGATGAGGATTACGATGATGTTATAGAAATTACCTCGACCCAATTTGAAAAAGCAAAAGAAAATAATAAGGGAAAGGGCATCAAAATAGAGAAACCTGATTTCAACCCCGATGAACTTTATATATATCGTCAACACCCGTATTTCTTAAGTTTTAACAATAACCCGGGAACCTCTAAGCCACCAGGTTTTTCTAAACCATTTGTGAGACAACGGATCATATTAGAGGAACATCATATATCCCTAGAAAATTAGCAAAACGAAACAGGTCCGAAGAAGAAGAAACTAGTGAGTCGGAATAAAGAGTTGTAATCATGAGGTGTAAAATATGTAAAATAAGTGTACTTGTATTTTTCTTGTTGTATGTGAAAATTGCTTGTATTATTTGATAATTATCTTTTACGAAGCTAACTCTCGTCTATTTTTACAGTATAAAAACAAAAAAATGGATGTTAAGGTTAGACAACCAAAAATTTTAGAAGACCTATCCGGGGACATGATTGATGAAATCTTGTCTAAAGTCGGTCAGAATTCGTCGGCACAATTATTTACGGAAAAATTAGTTTGTAGAACATTTGAAGAACGTTCCAGGCATGACTTAGTTTATAAAAGGCTTTCATTTGAAAGATGGGGTATATCACATTGGGGACACCGTAAGTTATGCCGTGTTTTCTTTAAAGCGTTAAATGCGGGGAACCCAAATGCAATTTTACGCTACGGGTTAAGAACCTATTTTGACTCAACATATCCCAACGTAGGACTTCATGAGTTAGAAAGAGCTTCTAACATGCAACATAAAGAAGCATGTTATGCTTACGGGTTAGTGATGTTCGCTTCTCACCAAAGTGAGAAAAAGAACATCGGATTACAACTTTTAAATAAAACCTTCGCACAAGTGACGGATTCAGTAGTTGGGATGAGAAACAAGGTTTTTAGATTATTACGGGGCTGTTGGGCATTATGAAACCCTCGTCCCTTTGACGACGTTACAACATGATGTCTTGTCAACGGCCACAACGGTTATGTTCCACAAGATCAAGGATGGGAAGTAGTCTTAGTAAAACCAGAATGCATGACTTGTTTCTGGACTTATGAATTACGTGTTTATATTGGCTTTGCTGAACGACTTGCGTATTAACTAGGAATGTTGTCACAACTATTTTGTATCAAAGTGATTGTGTGCTATATTTCATGCTTTATGTATAATAGCGGTATTGTAAGTTTGTAAATTTTTGTATAAAAGTTTGAACGCGAAATATTATTATAATCAGTTTTTCATATAGAATTGTAGTAGTTGAATGGTATATTAGCTACTAAGTATGAACTTAACGGGTAGGTACTACCAGAATTAAAACTATAAAACGCTAATATGAAGAAAAAGCTTTTATAAATGAGTTCATATTATGCTACGAAATACTATTGACTACTCTTAATATTCTATATGATTAACTTAATTCTTTTGGGCTATTTTTGAAGGAAATGGCACCGACGACTCGTCAGAATTTGAACATGAGTGAGGAAGACTTTCATGTTTTCCTTGCAGCAAACATAGCCGCAGTACAGGCTGCAATGCAAAACAACAACAATAACTCGGAATCTAGCAATGAAAATAACACCACAAGAAATCGTGTAGGATGCTCCTACAAAGAATTCATTGCTTGTAAACCTCTGGAATTCGATGGAACCGAGGGTCCAATCGGATTGAAACGGTGGACCGAAAAGGTTGATTTGGTGTTTGCCATAAGTAAGTGTACTGAAGAAGACAAAGTAAAGTACGCTACGCATACCTTCACAGGTACTGCGTTAACATGGTGGAATACCTATTTAGAACAAGTGGGACAAGATGCTATGTACGCACTACCGTGGTCAGCATTCAAACATCTGATGACTGAGCAGTATCATCCCAGAAGCGAGGTCAACAAGCTAAAAGTAGAGCTTAAGGGATTACGAACACAAAGATTCGATATTACCACGTACGAACAACGATTCACGGAGTTGTGCTTATTGTGCCCGAGAGCATTCGAAGATGAAGAGGAGAAAATTGACGCATTTGTAAAAGGGTTACCAGAAAGGATCCAAGAAGATATAAGTTCACACGAGCCCGCTTCCATACAAAAGGAGAGTCGAATGGCTCATAAACTCATAAATCAGATTGAGGAAAGAGTTAAAGAGCAGACGGCCGAAGAAGCCAACACGAAACAAATCAAAAGAAATTGGGAAGAAACGAGTGACAAGGGTCACAATTTTAACAATCAACACAACAATCACAAATTCAATCGCACCAATTATCGTAACAACAAACGCAACAACAATCATTCCAACAACAACTACAACAACCATCCTAACAACAATAACCACCATAACAATCATCCCAATATCAATAACAACCGCAACAATAACAATTTCTATAACAATAATAATCAGAAAAAGCCATGCCAAAGGTGTGAAGAGTACCATCCGAATGAGTTTTGCACAACATTTTGCACCAAGCGTAAAAGAACTGGCCATGGTGCGAGAAAGTGTGAGGTCTACGGCCCAATGAATAACAGAAATAAAAGAACAGATAATGTCAGAACAAGTAATGCCGCATTTGTTTGTTATGGATGTTGAAAACCGGGCCGCATTAGGAGTAATTGCCCGAACTCAGAGAAATATAATGGGAAAAGTCGTGGAAGAGTTTTTAATATTAATACGGCAGAAGCGCAGGAAGTCCCAGAGCTTGTTACGGGTACGTTTCTCATTGAAAATAAATCTGCTTATGTTTTATTTGATTCGGGTGCGAATAGGAGCTATATGAGTAGAGATTTTTGTGCCAAATTAAGTTGTCCATTGATGCCTTTGGATAATAAATTTTTACTTGAATTAGCAAACGGTAAATTAATTTCAGCAGATAATATATTTCGGAATCGAGAAATTAAACTGGTTAGCGAAATGTTTAAGATTGATTTGATACCAGTAGAGTTAGGGAGTTTTGATGTGATAATCGGCATGGACTGGTTGAAAGAGTTGAAAGCAGAGATCGTTTGTTACAAAAATGTGATTCGCATCATACGAGAAAAAGGAAAACCCTTAATGGTGTACGGAGAAAAGAGCAACGCGAAGCTAAATCTTAATAGTAATTTGAAAGCGCAAAAACTAATAAGAAAAGGTTGCTATGCTGTTCTAGCACATGTCGAGAAAGTACAAACCGAAGAAAAGAACATCAATGATGTTCCTGTCGCAAAAGAGTTTCCCGATGTATTTCCAAAAGAATTACCGGGATTACCTCCACACCGATCCGTTGAATTTCAAATAGACTTGGTATCGGGAGCTGCACCAATAGCCCGTGCTCCATATAGACTTGCACCCAGCGAAATGAAGGAACTCTAGAGCCAATTACAGGAACTTTTAGAGCGAGGTTTCATTCGACCAAGCACGTCACTGTGGGGAGCCCCTGTTTTGTTTGTCAAGAAGAAAGATGGTACATTTAGGTTGTATATCGACTACCGAGAGTTGAACAAACTTACCATCAAGAACCGTTACCCACTACCGAGAATCGACGACTTATTTGATCAATTACAAGGTTCGTTAGTTTATTCGAAGATTAATTTACGTTCCGGATATCATCAAATGTGGGTGAAGGAGGATGATATTCCGAAGACTGCTTTTAGGACGCGTTACGGTCATTACGAGTTTATGGTTATGCCATTTGGTTTAACTAATGCACCAGCTGTGTTCATGGACCTCATGAACCGAGTGTGTGGGCCATATCTTGACAAGTTTGTCATTGTCTTCATCGATGACATACTTATCTACTCAAAGAATGATCAAGAGCACGAAGAACATTTGAGAAAAGTGCTAGAGTTGTTAAGGAAAGAAAAACTGTACGCTAAGTTTTGAAAGTGTGTATTTTGGTTGGAAGAAGTTCAATTTCTCGGTCACATAGTGAACAAAGAAGGTATTCAGGTGGATCCGGCAAAGATTGAAACAGTTGAAAAGTGGAAAACCCCAAAAACTCCGAAACACATACGCCAATTTTTAGGATTAGCTGGTTACTACAGAAGATTCATCCAAGATTTTTCCAAAATAGCAAAACCTTGACTGCATTAACGCATAAAGGGAAGAAATTTGAATGGACGGATGAACAAGAAAAAGCATTTCAATTGTTGAAGAAAAAGTTAACTACGGCACCTATATTGTCATTGCGTGAAGGGAATGATGATTTTGTGATATATTGTGATGCCTCAAAGCAAGGACTCGGTTGTGTATTAATGCAACGAACGAAAGTAGTTGCTTATGCTTCTAGACAATTAAAGATTCACGAGCAGAATTATACGACACATGATTTGAAATTAGGCGCGGTTGTTTTTGCATTAAAGACTTGGAGACACTACTTATATTGGGTTAAAAGTATCATATATACCGACCACAAAAGTCTCCAGCATATATTTAAACAGAAACAACTGAACATGAGGCAGCATAGATGGATTGAATTGTTAAATGATTACGATTTTGAGATTTGTTACCACCCGGGGAAGGCGAATGTGGTAGCCGACACTTTGAGTAGAAAGGAAAGAGAACCTATGCTGGTAAAAGCTATGAATATAATTATTAGTACTAACCTTACTACTCAAATAAAGGAGGCGCATCAGGGAGTTGTAAAAGAAGGAAAGTTGAAGAATTAAATACCTAAAGGATCGGAGAAACATCTTAATATTCGGGAAGACGGAACCCGGTATAGGGCTGAAAGAATTTGGTACCAAAGTTTGGAGATATGAGAGAAAAGGTACTTAAGGAAGCACATAAAACCAGATATTCAATACATCCCGGAGCGGGGAAGATGTACAAAGATCTCAAGAAACACTTTTGGTGGCCAGGTAAGAAAGCCGATATTGCTAAATACGTAGGAAAATGTTTGACGTGTTCTAAAGTCAAAGCTGAACATCAGAAACCATCGGGTCTACTTCAACAACCTGAAATCCCAGAATGGAAATGGGAAAACTTTACCATGGATTTCATTACTAAATTGCCAAGGACTGCAAGTGGTTATGATACTATTTGGGTAATAGTCGATCGTCTTACCAAATCAGCACACTTTCTGTCAATGAGAGAAGATGATAAAATGGAGAAGTTGGTGCGATTATATTTAAAGGAAGTTGTCTCCAGACATGGAATACCAATCTCTATTATCTCTGATAGGGATGGCAGATTTGTTTCAAGATTTTGGCAGACACTGCAACAAGCATTGGGGACTCGTCTAGACATGAGTACTGCTTATCATCCACAAAATGATGGGAAAAATGAAAGGACGATACAGACCCTTGAAGATATGCTACGAGCATGTGTTATCAATTTCGGAAACAGTTGGGATCGACACCTACCGTTAGCAGAATTTTCCTACAACAATAGTTACCATTCGAGTATTGAAATGGCGCCGTTTGAAGCACTTTATGGTAGAAAGTGCAGGTCTCTGATTTGTTGGAGTGAAGTGGGGGATAGACAGATTATGAGTCCGGAGATAGTACCAGAAACTACCAAAAAAATCATCCAAATTCAACAACGATTGAAAATTGCCCACAGTCGACAAAAGAGCTACGCAGACAGTAAAAGAAAAGATATAGAATTTTAGATTGGAGAAATGGTTATGCTTAAGGTTTTACCTTGGAAAGGCGTTGTTCGATTTGGTAAACGGGGGAAACTAAATCCAAGGTACATTGGACCATTCAATATTATAGATCGTGTCGGACCAGTAGTTTACCAACTTGAGTTACCTCAACAACTCGCGGCTGTACATAACACTTTCCACGTCTGAAATTTGAAGAAATGTTTTGCTAAAGAAGATCTCACTATTCAATTAGACGAAATCCAAATCAATGAAAAACTTCAATTCATTTAAGAACCCGTCGAAATAATGGATCGTGAGGTTAAAAGACTTAAGAAAAACAAGATACCAATTGTTAAGGTTCGATGGAATGCTCGTAGAGGACCCGAGTTCACCTGGGAGCGTGAAGATCAGATGAAGAAGAAATACCCGCACGTATTTCCAGAAGATTCGTCAACACCTTCTACAGCTTAAAATTTCGGGACGAAATTTATTTAACGGGTAGGTACTGTAGTGACCCGAACTTTTCCATGATTATATATTAAATGAAAACTATATTTTCATGATTAAATGTTTCCAACATGTTAAGCAATCAAACTTGTTAAGACTTGATTATTTGAAATGAGTTTCATGTAGACAATTGACCACCCAAGTTGACCGGCGATTCATGAACGTTAAAACTTGTAAAAATTATATGATATATATATATATATATATATATATATATATATATATATATATATATATATATATAGTTAACATGATATTATTATAAGAAAGTATCTCGCTAAGTATATTAACAATGAGTTATATACATAAATGAGACTATTGAATTAAGAAAACTCGAAACGATAAATATAATGATTATCGTTATAACAACGTCTTACTAAATACATATGTATCATATTAAGATATTAATACACTATGTTTAACATCATGAAATGATAATTACATATATCATTAAGCGTATTAACAATGAACTACACGAGTAAGATGAGACTACTAACTTAAGGATTTCAAAACAATACATATATGTAACGATTATCGTTGTAATAGTATTTTACACACATATATATATATATATATATATATATATATATATATATATATATATATATATACATATATATATACATATATATATATATACATATATATATATATATATACACACACACATATATATATATACACACACATATATATATATATATATATATATATATATATATATATATATATATATATATATATATATATATATATATATATATATATATATATATATATATATGATATTAAGATATATTAATACACCATGTTAACATGTTAACATAACAATTTAACATCTCATTTAAGTGTAATAACAATGGATCAATTACATTTAACAAGATAGTTAACTTAAAGGTTCCGAAACAACACTTACATATAACGACTAACGATGACTTAACGACTCAGTTAAATGTATATACATATAGTGTATTAAGATGTATATACATATGTATCACTTTTGGAAGACTTCATGACATATATCAAAGTACTTCTACATAACAAAAATGCTTATAATTACATCCTCATTCATTTTCATCAACAATTATACTCGTATGCACTCGTATTCGTACTCGTACAATACACAGCTTCTAAGATGTATATACTATTGGTATATACACTCAATCATCAGCTCCTTAGCAGCCCATGTGAGTCATTAAATATGTGGGAACCATCATTTGGCAACTAGCATGAAATATCTCACAAAATTACAAAAAATATTATAAATCATTCATGAATTATTTACATGAAAACAAATTTACACATCCTTTATATCTAATCCATATACCAACGACCAAAAACACCTACAAACACTTTCATTCTTCAATTTTCTTCATCTAATTGATCTCTCTCAAGTTCTATCTTCAAGTTCTAAGTGTTTTTCATAAATTCTATAAGTTCTAGTTTCATAAAATCAAGAATACTATCAAGTTTGCAAGATTACTTCCAAGCTTTCTAATCCAATCCAAGTAATCATCTAAGCTCAAGAAATTTTTCTTATTTACAGTAAGATATCTTTCTAATATAAGGTAATACTCATATTCAAACTTTGATTCAATTTCTATAACTATAACTATCTTATTTCTAGTGGAAATCTTACTTGAACTTGTTTTCATGTCATGATTCTACTTCAAGAACTTTCAAGCCATCCAAGAATCCTTTGAAGCTAGATCAATTTTTGTTACTTACAGTAGGTTTACCAACTAAATTTGAGGTAGTAATGATGTTCATAACTATCTTATTCGAAGATTTAAACTTGTAATCACTAGAACATAGTTTAGTTAATTCTAAACTTGTTCGCAAATAAAGTTAATCCTTCTAAATTGACTTTTAAAATCAACTAAACACATGTTCTATATCTATATGATATGCTAACTTAATGATTTAAAACCTGGAAACACGAAAAATACCGTAAAACCGGACATACGCCGTTGTATTAACACCGCGGGCTGTTTTGGGTTTGATGATTGAAAACTATGATAAACTTTGATTTAAAAGTTGTTCTTCTGGGAAAATGATTTTTCTTATGAACATGAATCTATATCCAAAAATCATGGTTAAACTCAAAGTGGAAGTATGTTTTTCAAAATGGTCATCAAGATGTCGTTCTTTCGACGGAAATGACTACCTCTTTAAAAAATGACTTGTAACCTATATTTACGACTATAAACTTATACTTTTTCTGTTTAGATTCATAAACTTAAGTTCAATATGAAACCATAGCAACTTGAATCACTCAAAACGGATTTGAAACGAAGAAATGACGGGTAAACAAAATTGGATAAATTTGCTAGTTTTAGCTACGAAAATTTTGTAACAAATATAGACTAAACATATCCTAACTAATTTATATTGTATTATACATATTATGAAATCTTGGGATACCATAGACACGTATACAATGTTTTGACATATCATATCGACCCATCTATATATATATTTCGGAACAACCATAGACACTCTAAATGCAGTATTGTTTGAGTTAGCTATACAGGGTTGAGGTTGATTCCAAAATAATATATATACTTTGAGTTGTGATCGAGTCTGAGACTTGTAGACACTGGGTTGTGGATTGATTCGAGATAATATATATTTCTTTATTTCTGTACATCTAACTGTGGACAACTATTTGTAGGTTACTAACGAGGACTGCTGACTTAACAAAATCAAATCATTAAAACGTAATAAAAAATGTTGTAAATATATTTTGAACATACTTTGATATATATGTACATATTTGTTATAGGTTCGTGAATTGACCAGTGGCCAAGTCTTACTTCCCGACGAAGTAAAAATCTGTGAAAGTGAGTTATAGTCCCACTTTTAAAATCTGATATTTTTGGGATGAGAATACATGCAGTTTTATGGATGTTTTACGAAATAGACACAAGTAATCAAAACTACATTCTATGGTTGAATTATTAAACCGAATATGCCCCTTTTAGCTTGGTAGCCTAAGAATTAGGGAACTGGCCCCTAATTGACGCGAATCCTAAAGGTAGATCTACGGGAACTAACAACCCCCATTCTGGAATTTGGAATGCTTTAGTACTTCGAGTTTATCATGTCCGATGGGTGTCCCGAAATGATGGGGATATTCTATATGCATCTTGTTAATTTCGGTTACCAGGTGTTCACCATATGAATGATTTTTATCTCTATACAGTTTGAGAAATGCCTGATATGAGATGTGTTATAAAAATGAAATCTTGTGGTCTATTATTATGATTTGATAATATATAGGTTAAACCTATAACTCACCAACATTTTTGTTGACGTTTTAAGCATGTTTATTCTCAGGTGATTATTAAGAGCTTCCGCTGTTGCATAATAAAATAAGGACAGGATTTGGAGTCCATGCTTGTATGATATTGTGTAAAAACTGCATTCAAAAACTTATTTCGATATGATATATTTTTATTGTAAACCATTATGTAATGGTCGTGTGTAAACGTTATATTTTAGATTATCATTATTTGATAATCTACGTAATATTTTTTGTTAAACCTTTATCGATAAAATAGAAGTTATGGTTGTTTTAAAAATGAATGCAGTCTTTGAAAAACGTCTCATATAGAGGTCAAAACCTCGCGACGAAATAAATTAATATGGAACGTTTATAATCTATATGAACGGGACATTTCAAATACGAACCACAACTAATTTATATAATATGAAACACACATTATCAAATTACTTAATTGAATTTTTTTTGAACGGACAATGTTTGTACACTTTTCCTAGAGGCCTTACTTCGGGAGTAAGGTAGAGTTGATCTGATCACGATTAAGATAGATTCAGATGTGTGTGGAATGTGATCGTATGTTTGTTGGAGATTCCCCGAAGGTAGTAAGAAGTGTTCTTACTTTACTACACCAATATACAGAGGTAACTCACTAAGAGTTGTATGAGTATTTGCTAAGTGTGATAGGTGTTGTGTTCTTTGAGGATCATGTCCCTTTATATATGGCTCTTTCTAGGGTGTATGTTCAGCCATCAACGTTTAGAGCATTATCCTAGATGATCCTTAGGAGAACAACATTGACTTTCCGCTTGAATGATTGAGAAGATTTAGAAACAGAGGAAAGTGAACTTCGTCCATTCCACTTTTGTCTTCTGGGCACTATCGTTTGAATTGATCTTCTCTTTTACCATGTCTCTTTAACATATGTAGTCTTGTGACTCGTCCTCGTGTCTTTGTTCATTGGTAAGCGTGATACCTTGGTTGTAAGATACCTTCGACAACCTGGCTTCGTTATAAAGGATATGGTATATCGCTAATCTCGAAGGATAAAATGCGGGCTAGGTGTATTCTCCTATTGTCTTTTGGATGGTAGTGTTTGAATTGCTCATATCGTGCACTCAATTTCTCTTTGTCATATGTAGTCTCGTGATCCCTGCTCATGCCTTTGTTCCTTTATGTGTGTGATTCCTTCGGTGCTGTGTAGCCCTAGCTTTGTGTGGTAGCTAGGAGATGGGGTACACTATCAAGCCCACAGTTTAATTTTACTGAGCGATTTGGTCAATTGAAGCTTCGTGGAATTAAACTTACAACATGAGTTAGGTCTTTAATTAGACGGCTCTGATCGTCATTAATTTTTCCAGAAATGTAATGCCTTTTTTACCCCTCATTTTTTATCCACTATAATAGAGTATTTTCAAGTCTGTCAACGAAACGGTACGCATTACATTTGTTAGGCATCCGTAACTCGGATGGGATTTGTTAGGCCTAATAGATCTATCTTTAGGATGGGATTTGTTAGGCCCAATAGATCTATCTTTAGAATTCGCGTCAATTAGGTTTTCTGTTCCATAATTCTTAGATTACCAGACTAAAAAGGGTGATATTCGATTCGATAATCTAATCATAGAATGTAGTTTCGATTACTTGTGTCTATTTCGTAAAATATTTATAAAACCAGCGCATGTATTCTCAGTCCCAAAAATATATATTGCAAAAGCATTTAAAAAGGGAGCAAATGAAACTCACGATACTGTATTTCGTAGCAATAATGCAAATGACGACACTGAACAAGTGCAGGGTTGGTCTCGGATTCATGAACCTATATTAATTATATATATTTATATGTTGGTCAATATTTTTCTAACAATTTAGGTCAAGTCGTAGTGTATCACAATCATAATGCTCGAGACTGATATGTAAAAGTCAACAAAAGTCAACTTGACCCAAAATGACTTCCAAAATCTATACATGCTTATTATATAACTTAAATATAGTCATTTTATGTATTTAAATATATTTATCGGATTTTATTAGAGTAAATAATACAAGTCATTTATTAATAAATAAAAATTTATATTAAAATTTATATATGATAAAAATATACTTTTATATCTTAAATAATAAAATTTATAATGTTCAATTAATATCATACAAATATAGTGGTATGTATTATTAATGTAATTATATTACGTGTGGTAAATATATCTTTTTATCACATATTTATTTGATAAAATAATATTGATATTAATAATAATAAGTAAAAGTTGTATTATTTTTAACAACCCGTTCATATCGATTATAAATGAATTACAATAGTTGATTTCGTTGCGAAGTATTGACCTCTAAATGATACATTTTTACAAACATTTCATTCGTTTTTAAAAGACAAACTTTCATATCCTCAAAACTTGACAGGCATGCATACCATTCCATAATATATCCAAACTATAAATGACTTAATAATAATCTTGTTGAACTCAACGACTCGAATGCAACGTCTTTTGAAATATGCCATGAATGACTCCCAGTATTATCTCTAAAATGAGCAAATGCACAGCGGAAGATTTCTTTCAAACCTGAGAATAAACATACTTTCAAGTGTTAACCAAAAGGTTGGTGAGTTCATTAGTTATCATAAACATTCATTTCCATCATTTTAATAGACCACAAGATTTCAGATATTTAATTGTACACGTAACCCGAGTACAAAATAGTACGCATAACCTGCGAATTAAAAATCATTCATATGGATTGAACACCTGGTAACCGACATTAACAGAACGCGTCTAGAATATCTCCATCATTCCGGGACTCTCATCGGACATGATAAAATCGAAGTACTAAAGCATCCGTAACCCGGATGGGGTTTGTTAGGCCCAATAGATCTATCTTTAGGATTCACGTCAATTAGGGTGTCTGTTCCCTAATTCTTAGATTACCAGACTAAAAAGGGTGATATTCGATTTCGATAATCCAACCATAGAATGTAGTTTCGATTACTTGTGTCTATTTCGTAAAACATTTATAAAACAGCACATGTATTCTCAGTCCCAAAAATTTATATAAAAAAGGAGTAATGAAACTCACAATACTGTATTTCGTAGCAATTAAGCATATGATGGCATTGAACAAGTGCAAGGTTGGCCTCAGATTCACGAACCTATATTAAGTATATATATATATATATATATATATATATATATATATATATATATATATATAATGATCAATATCTATCTATCAATTTAGGTCAAGTCATAGTGTATCACAATCCTAATGCTCGAGATCGATATGCAAAAGTCAACAAAAGTCATTTTATATATTTAAATATATTTATCAGATTTTATTAGAGTAAATAATACAAGTCATTTGTTAATAAATAAAATTTATATTAAAATTTATAAATGATAAAAATATACTTTTATATATCTCATGTAATAAAATTTATAAAGTTATTTAATATCATATAATGGTATGTATTATTAATGTAATTATATTTCGTATGGTAAAAAGATCTTTGTATCACATATTTATTTTATAAAATAATATTTATAATAATAATAATACGTAAAGTTGTATTACTTTATAATAATAATAATAATAATAATAATAATAATAATAATAACAATATTTATATTTACTAATGATAATAATAATCTTGATAATAAATAATAATCTTTTATAGTAATACAAATGTTATAACAATAATATTTTTGATAAAAATATTATATTCATGTTAATGATAATAACAATGATAATCATTGTTAATGATAATTTTAACGAAAATATAGGTTTTAAGATTTATAATGATATTTTCAAACAAACATGATAATTTTTAATAATAAAGATAAACAATATTATTTTATACTAAAATAATAATTCTATTTGAAATGATAATTTTTAATAATAATAATAATACTAAAATGATAATAATAATTTTCTAATAATATATTTTATCTTAATAATAATTACTATATATATAATTATTATAATAAGAATCGTAATAATAATATTTTATAAAAATAATCATATCAAAAATGATAATTTTTAATAATAATTCTAATATGATAAAGATAATAAAAATGATATTTTTATTAGAATTGATAATTTTAACAAACGTGATAATTTTGATATTAATGATACTTTTTATAGTAATAATGATAAAAATAATAAAATAATAGTTTTTTTTATAAAAACATTAACTTTTAATAATAACTATAGTAATAATAATAACAATAACAAATTTAATGATAATACCTATATTGGTAACGATAATGATAATAATAATAATAATAATAATAATAATAATAATAATAATAATAATAATAATAATAATAATAATAATAATAATAATAATCAGATAATAATAACGACGATAATAACGATGATGGTAATAATAATCATTTTTAATAATAATATGAAAATTAATGATAATTCAGTTGGCCATAACTTTTAATCCGTTCATCGAAACCACACGATTTCTAAATGAAAAGTTATTAATTTTTTGACAGCTTTCCAACGACATGCATATCATATACCTTATATCAGTCGCATATGTAATAAATTCATAATTTATCATAAACTATTTAACGACAAATTTAAATATGCAAGCATGCATAATCAAATATACTCGAGCACTAGTCAAGGATACACTATTAATATATAAAAAAATTAAGATACGAGTGCTCACGTATCAATATTGAGATTCAATATTGTAGAAAAGTACGTAGACGCAACGGAGATGATAAACAATAGGTTGACCTCACGAGCTATACCCCAAACCATACCCATAACCTCCAAAGCAATAACCCATAATTTCCTTAGCTATATCCCTCTCAAAAACCAGTTTTAAAAATCCGTTTTTGATCACTCGAGCAGCACTTCGTCGTAGTATTTTATGTATAATAATAATAATACTACTAATAATAAATGTGATTAATAATAATATTACTCTTAATAATAATAATAATAATAAATATAAATGTAGAGGGAGTACGAGAGAAAGATAGATGATGAAATGAAAATGGAACCAGATACCGAACGAATTTAAGGACTTGACCTCACCTTCCTAGCCATGTGATCGCATGGTCTGGAAGGCTAATATCCATGAGATCGCATGGAAGCCCATGACAGCTCACATCCACTTGTTTGAGGCTTCCGATACTCGTTTATAATATATTTATATTTATATAATAAATCTATATAATTAATTATATATAATATTATATTTACGTATATAGTTAACTTGTAAAATTTGTTCCATTGAGACGTACGTTGGAAAATGGTTTATGACTCGTTTTCGATTTTTCAAACGAAGTTTCGTACGCTTAGAAAACTTGTACTTTACATTTCGTGACTCGTACCCTTGTCCAAATATAGACTAAAATCCTTAATAAACAATATTACACGAAGTATAACTTATTCATTAGAGTGTTTTGGTCATTTGCTTTTATAAATCCACTTCTCGTTGTTTATTAAAATATGTTTAATAATATATATAAAATATCAAAACGTTTTATAACTATATTAATATATATATATATATATATATATATATCTTTATTTTAGGAATCTCATATATATATATATATATATATATATATATATATATATATATATATATATATATATATATATATATATATATATATATATATATATATATATATATATAATTGAAATATTTACCTAATATAATATTTAGTTTTTTCAAAACCACTTATATTTCAAAGTCCATTTTATATAAGTTACTCGTTTAAATAATAAAAGTGTGACAACCAGGAAATTTCCGACCAAATTTAAACTTTATCTTTATATTATTCCGACACGATAAGCAAAGTTTGATAAGTTAAATCTCAATAATTTTAAACTGTGTTCATACATTCATTTAACCTCGACCAAATTCTGACGATTCATGAACCATTATATAAATGGATATGAATATATGTATATATATATGTGTGTATATATTATAACTTGAAAACGTTAACAAAGTATTAAATGTATAATACTTTATATGAACGAAACTGTAGACAACCGTAACAGACAAAAGTTTGATGATAACGAATAGTGTATTGGCAAAGCTCAGAAAAAGAGAAGGTTTGGAACTGGAAAACGGATTGAACAAACTATGAAGGAGGCTGTGGACAAATCACAACGACTAAATCTGCCTTCAAAGAATCCAAATGATTCAGTGTCTGCTGAAGTCGTTGACAAATACCTTACTCCTTACTCTAAACCCTTGCGAACAATATTCTTCATCATCCCCTGATCTTAGATATTCTAAGATATCATCATATCTTTCATTATAAAAATATTCGATGTTTCTGAAGATATCTTTATAACTATTGTTATCCGAAATCATTTACCTCCTCGCGCTATCTGTGTTACATCATAAAAGAAACTATTTTAGTTTCTAAATTTTGAAAACTTCGAGTTTAAAATATGAATGTTTTTGAAGTAGTGTTGGGAACTGAAGCATGATTTAGTATAATATAATGACACTTGATCAACGTGATTATATTACAGTAAGTCATGCTGAGTTTCTAATGGGACATGACGATTCACAGACCATACCGTCATCATGTGCCATGTTACACGACTCTGGTATTCTATTTAAGCTCTAAAAAAATATCAAGAAAATATTTTCTTGATGATTCAGTCTTTTTCCGGATATTCTGGTAAGTTGACAAATCAAATCGTGTTACTACCTTTCCTTTCTACTTTGTATATTATCATAATTCAAAACTACATACCTACGAATTCTGGACCATTACTTGCGAAAAGAAAACAAAAGCATGAAGCTCCGAAATAGAAACGGGGTATAAATCGCAGCAAACAGAAAAGAGTATTAACTGTGGATGTCAATGATTATAGAAAGATAGAAGTAGAGACATTGAAATATAAAGGAAGATATAAAACCCAACAACAACCCAGAAATTACAAACTGTATATATCGATGCATATAGCAAAATAAAGACACGGAAGGACTAAAAACGCTATAAAACCAAGAGTATAGTAAAAGTAAATAGATTCTTCCGGCGGCAGATGAAAAAGAAGAATGACAGATATGAAAGTTAGGAGTATATCAAGAATTAGAATCGGATGGATCATATTGACGAATGTTTTAGAAGTATGAATGGAGGGAGAAAGTGTAAAAGATGGGAGTTGTGGAAATAAGGAAACGAAGGGGGTGAATTTATAGTAAAATACCAGACATGAAAATCGAGACAGATTATCGCATTAAATCGAAGAGGATCATAATTTCTTTAATCGCCGAAGAATCAAATCTTATATAGATTACAAAGATTTTCTTTAGTCCGAAGATCAACCGTGATGACGTCAAAAGATAAGACGAATCTCTATTTCCTCATTTCACTCTTTTACGATAGCTTCACTCATACGCTTCGAGTAATCGAATTGTTTTTATCCATATTTCTTAATCATGATAAAACCCTAGGTATCAACTCATATTCATCATAATAACATTCTTATTGTTAGCCATGACAACCTCGATCAAATTTCGGAACGAAATTTCTTTAACGGGTAGGTACTGTGACAACCCAGAAATTTCCGACCAAATTTAAACTTTATCTTTATATTATTCTGACACGATAAGCAAAGTTTGATAAGTTAAATCTCAATAATTTTAAACTGTGTTCATACATTCATTTAACCTCGACCAAATTCTGACGATTCACGAACCATTATATAAATGGATATGAATATATATGTATATATATGTGTATATATTATAACTTGAAAACGTTAACAAAGTATTAAATGTATAATACTTTATATGAACGAATTTGTTTCAATATATGTTTAACATATTTATTGACGGAATTAAAAGATAATAATAAAAGATTGAATTATCAGATACATTGTATTATGATTAAGGTTTCTGTAGTGAGGTCCACTGTGATTTGAGAAAATCTATTCTTTTTAACGGTATTCGGAATACATGGTAAAGTGATTTACCAGTAAGAACAAAGTGTCACTTAACGAGAGTTAGACAAAAGTTAGTGGAGATTCTTGTTTGTTTTCCAATACATGCTTTACTATATTTCATTCATGACTTTTATTAAGATAACAATTTAGTTTTCATATTATTTAACATGAAAGTGAAATTTGGGAATATAGATAACCTAGAAAATAGATATCGACAAGTTAAGTAATTTGACATTCTACATTAAAATGATTTCATACGTTTAATTATCCTTTAGGCTTACGATTCATGAATAAACTGTAATTTAAAACTCGAAACCTATTAATGAGTATATATAATTTTACTATTCTAAAACATTTTATGATATAACGATTTTCATTATTTTAAAATTTTAACAAAATGATTCCTAAATATATTTAGTTTTTGAAAAACAAAATTATTATATTTAATTGATTTAGTTTCAAACGAACAAAAACGTTTTCAGTTTAAAAAGAACTTTATTATTAAAACGTTTTATGAGATAAATTATTTATGAATTTTGAAGAACTTAATTAAAAAGCTTTGTATTATATATATATATATATATATATATATATATATATATATATATATATATATATATATATATATATATATATAGTTTTAAAAACGTAAATGTGATACCACATATATTGTGTATCCCTAACTAGTGCTCGAGTATATATGATTATGAATGCTTATATGTTTAATTTTGTCGTTAAATAGTTTATGATAAATCATGAATTTAATACATATGCTACTAAGATAAGGTAAATGATATACATGTCGTTGGAAAGCTGGCGAAAAATTAATAACTTTTCATTTATAAAGCGTATGGTTTCGATGAACAGATTAAAAGATAGAGTCAACTGAGAATATGCTTTTGCAATATTTATATTTTTGGGACTGAGAATACATGCGCTGCTTTTATAACTGTTTTACGAAATAGACACAAGTAATCGTAACTACATTCTATGGTTGAATTATTAAACCGAATATGCCCCTTTTTTAGTCTGATAATCTAAGAATTAGGGAACAGACACCCTAATTGACGTGAATCCTAAAGATAGATCTATCGGGCCCAACAAGCCCCATCCAAAGTACCGGATGCTTTAGTACTTCGAATTTATCATGTCCAAAGGGAGTCCCGGAATGATGGGGATATTCTATATGCATCTTGTTAAGGTCGGTTACCAGGTGTTCACCATATGAATAATTTTTATCTCTATGCAGTGCGAAATGCCTGATATGAGTTGATGTTTATGAGAAATGGAAATGGAAATCTTGTGGTCTATTAAATTAATGGAAATGATTGCTTATGATAAACTAATGAACTCACCAACCTTTTGGTTGACACTTTAAAGCATGTTTATTCTTAGGTATTAAAGAAATCTTCCGCTGTGCATTTGCTCATTTTAGAGATATTACTTGGAGTCATTCATGACATATTTCAAAAGACGTTGCATTCGAGTCGTTGAGTTCAACAAGATTATTATTAAGTCATTGATAGTTTGATATATTATGAAATGGTATGCATGCCTGTCAACTTTCGATGTAATGAAAGTTTGTCTTTTAAAAACGAATGCAATGTTTGTAAAATGTATCATTTAGAGGTTAAATACCTCGCAATGTAATCAAATGTTATTGTATTCATCCTTATGGATTAGGACGGGTCGTCTTATGTGGTATCAGAGCGGTGGTCTTAGTGAACCAGGTCTTGCATTAGTGTGTCTAACTGATAGTCGTTAGGATGCATTAGTAAGTCTGGACTTCGACCGTGTAAGTATGTCAAAAATTCTTGCTTATCATTTCTTATCGGAAATTACCTACTTATCATCCTTAGGAAATTACCTGCTTATCATTCTTAAGTCTAGACATGTCTTACTGCGTTCATTGCATGAATAGTGTATAGACAAAATTCATATCTTAGCGTATCTACTAATTCATATCTTAACGTATCTGTTACTGTAAACTTTGCCTAACATATTCCGTAAATTCCTCCGTAATTTACGAAATCTTTTGCTCTATATATATATATATAGATATTCTATGTAATTAGAATACCATCCGATAGCTAGAGATCATTTCATATCGAAAAATCCTTTATTCAACCGTACGAAATGGATTTCGCCACTAGTTCAAGTCCCTCAGATTCTGATATGGAGTTTCACTCAAGCTCCGAAAGCAGTGTGACCGAAATGGATCAACCAATTAGCCATCATCTATTCTTGATGAATTGGGGATGGGTTCGTAGTCTACTTAATCATTGGAGACAAGAAGAAGGTGATCCCTTCCATCCACCACATTTCCCTCTTGGCGAAGAACCTGAAGCACTTACCTGCAAACCTGTTCGAGACACCATTTTCTCTCTCATTTCCAGAGTATCTCGTCATGATTATATACTATCTCAAATTCTAGATCTTATTCGTTCACTCGTCCGAACCGACAATCATCCCGGTGTAATAGAAGAAGTCAACGAGCTTCGCGCTCGGGTAGTGGCTTTAGAGAATATGGTACAAAGGTTACAAGCACCAGCAGCATCACCGGTATCAACAGTACCACCATCAGTAACATCAACAGTACCATTACCACCACCAACAACAACATCCGCATCCCATACCTCAACATCACAATCTGTACCTCAAGCATCAACGTCATACGCACCGTAGATTCCAAGGAGTACCATCAATAATAACCGATAAAGTATTGATTCATAACTTCATTGGAGAAATATTCTACGGCGATTATGTAATCTCCAAAGTCTTAGAGATTATCTATTCTAGCCTTAACCATAAATCAGATATGTGGACCGAGATGATAAAAGGAAGAGTAAAAACCCTGATAAGGATAGTGCACGAATTACAAGCTAGACTTGTTTTACCAGCAGCATCAACAGTACTGTCAGCATCACCAGCACCGTCAGTGCCATTAGCATCGTCAGAATCAGCAGCATCTACAACATCACAAGCTCCTCCGAATCCATAATCACCGCAAACATCATCACTGATCAACAACGCGTATATTGTATCAACGAGTTATGAAGTATTAACTCAATTCCTCTGAAAAATTTATATGTATATTTTATATACATATAAAAACACAATATATCTTTTCGTACTAAGCTATTATGTATGAATTGAAAAAGGGTAGATACTACTCGGAATAATTCATATTCATATTACTAATATGTTAAAATGTACATATTTCGTTAACAACTTAACCATCGTTAACTACAATCTCTGTTTCAACTTAATATATTCCATTTCATAACAAACCAAGTGTATTATTCAATTATATGTTTGATTTTACACTTTCATTTTTTATATGCTCGAAACTCACTAGAAAACATCATCGTATCTTGCGAAGTTCACAAGAATTCCACGAACATCAACATCCTTCACCGAGGAATATCAATTAGTATCGATAATGAAGTACTAATTACATTAGTGAAACACTCCGCGAAAATTATGTAATCTTTAATGTTTTAGAGATTATTCATTTCCAATTCCAGCCGAAAATTAAATGAGTTTAATATTATATTAACTCATTAAATCTGTATTACATCTGAAGAAAATATACATACATATATATTTTCATAGAGACTGTAATAAAATTCATTTGTACAAAAATGTTACTTTTGAAAAAAAAAAATTAACGGGTAGGTAATACCCGAGAGATATATAAATTCACAATTAATATGTTACGTTCTTCGAATCTGATTCAGCAATCATCAACTATATTCACTACTTTCACAATAATATACATTTTTCATAGAAATCAAAGCAACCATTCTCATCCAAATTTGATTACATATTCTGATTTTGACAAATCAAAATTCAAGTCAAGATTTAATAGAAGACATCACTCTTAGATTTCTACATCTTTCAAAGACATACTTTGAATTCAAAACTGTGCTAAAACATTACTTCTATTCATTAAACCCATAAAACAATTTTTGTATTATTCAAAAATTCATTACAATCTACATTCAAACCCTTCATGATTCTTGAAAACACCTCAAATAAGAAACAATCGAGATGATGATCCAACCACATGTTATCCACAATCATGCATCTGGAAAACTCCCGGAACCTAAGTAGAAGTTTAACACAAATTCATGAGCAATTAGCGTTGTTGTTGCTGAAAATAACTTTGCAATTCCTTTTCAAGGTAGCCAATTTTGTCACGGCTCCAGCAAGTCAACTTCGACTTTTCAGTAAAAACAGTATTATTATAACCTCGATATATACGTGGCCCTTTCGCCATTGTTACCAGGAACCGTTTATATCCCACCACATTAGCAGTAAACTTACCAGCAATTCCATTGATTTTTGATTCTCCGAAAAATCATTATCTTTATCGAAACCCTATCTTGTGCTCATTCACATCTTGTAACAATAATTGCCATACCAACTACCGGAAATCTTCAATCATTATTTACGAATTTCGCAGCGTTTCTACATCAACAGTTATATACATACATATAACGTCTATCTCCTAGACTTACATACTTCGAATGTGAAGTTTCTGAAAAACACCTCAATCTACGATTTAGTTCTCCGAAATTTTGGAAAAGCTGAATGAAGCAGCAGAAACTGTAGATAACCGTAACAGACAAAAGTTTGATGATAAAGAATAGTGTGTTGGCAAAGCTCAGAAAAAGAGAAGATTTGGAACTGGAAAACGAATTAAGCAAATCATAAAGGAGGCTGTGGACAAATCACAAAGACTAAATCTGCCTTCAAAGAATCCAAATGATTCAGTGTCTGCTGAAGTCGTTAACGAATACCTTACTCCTTACTCTAAACCCTTGCGGACAATATTCTTCATCATCCTCTGATCTTAGATATTCTAAGATATCATCATATCTTTCATTATAAAAATCTTCGATGTTTCTGAAGATATCTTTATAACTATTGTTATCCGAAATCATTTACCTCCTCGCGCTATCTGTGTTACATCATAAAAGAAACTATTTTAGTTTCTAAATTCTGAAACCTTCGAGTTTAAAATATGAATGTTTTTGAAGTAGTGTTGAGAACTGAAGCATGAGTTAGTATAATATAATGACACTTGATCAACGTGATTATATTACAGTAAGTCATGCTGAGTTTCTAATGGGACATGACGATTCATAGACCATACCGTCATCATGTGCCATGTTACACGACTCTGGTATTCTATTTAACCTCTAAAAAAAATATCAAGAAAATATTTTCTTGATGATTCGGTCTTTTTCGGATATTCTGGTAAGTTGACAAATCAAATCGTGCTACTACCTTTCCTTTCTACTTTGTATATTACGATAATTCGAAACTCCATACCTACGAATTCTGGACCATTACTTGCGAAAAGAAAACAAAAGCATGAAACTCTGAAATAGAAACGGGGTATAAATTGCAGCAAACAGAAAAGAGTATAAACTGTGGATGTCAATGATTATAGAAAGACAGAAGCAGATGCATCGAAGTATAAGGGAAGATATAAAACCCAACAACAACCCAGGAATTATAAACCGTATATATCGATGCATATAGCAAAATAAAGACACGGAAGGACTAAAAATGATATAAAACCAAGAGTATAGTAAAAGTAAATAGATTCTTCCAGCGGCAGATGAAAAAGAAGAATGACAGATATGAAAGTCAGGAGTATATCAAGAATTAGAATTGGATGGAGCATATTGACGAATGTTTTAGAAGTATGAATGGAGGGAGAAAGTGTAAAAGATGGGAGTTGTGGAAATAAGGAAATGAAGGGGGTGAATTTATAGTAAAATACCAGACATGAAAATCGAGACAGATTATCGCATTAAATCGAAGAGGATCATAATTTCTTTAATCGCCGAAGAATAAAATCTTATATAGATTACAAAGATTTTCTTTAATCCGGAGATCAACCGTGATGACGTCAAAAGATAAGACGAATCTCTATTTCCCCATTTCACTCTTTTACGATAGCTTCACTCATACGCTTCGAGTAATAGAACTGTTTTTATCCATATTTCTTAATCATGATAAAACCCTAGGTATCAACTCATATTCATCATAATAACATTCTTATTGTTAGCCATGACAACCTCAATCAAATTTCGGGACGAAATTTCTTTAACGGGTAAGTACTGTGACAATCCGAAAATTTCCGACCAAATTTAAACTTTATCTTTATATTATTCCGACACGATAAGTAAAGTTTGATAAGTTAAATCTCAAGAATTTTAAACTGTGTTCATACATTCATTTAACCTCGATCAAATTCCGACGATTCAGGAACCATTTAATAAATGGATATGAATATATATGTATATATATATATATATATATATATATATATATATATATATATATATATATATATATATATATATATATATATTATAACTTGAAAACGTTAACAAAGTATTAAATGTATAATACTTTATATGAACGAATTTGTTTCAATATATGTTTAACATATTTATTGACAGAATTAAAAGATAATATTAAAAGATTGAATTATCAGATACATTGTATTATGATTAAGGTCTCTGTAGTGAGGTCCACTGTGATTTGAGAAAATCTATTCTTTTTAACGGTATTCGGAATAAATGGTAAAGTGATTTACAAGTAAGAATAAAGTGTCACTTAACGAGAGTTAGACAAAAGTTAGTGGAGATTCTTGTTTGTTTTCCAACTATATTTCATTCATGACTTTTATTAAGATAACAATTTAGTTTTCATATTATTTAACATGAAAGTGAAATTTGGGAATATAGATAACCTAGAAAATAGATATCGACAAGTTAAGTAATTTGACGTTCTACATTAAAATGATTTCATACGTTTAATTATCCTTTAGGCTTAACCCTACGATTCATGAATAAACTGTAATTTAAAAACTCGAAACCTATTAATGAGTATGTATAATTTTACTATTCTAAAACGTTTTATGATATAACGATTTCCATTATTTTAACCTTTTAAAAAATGATTCCTAAATATATTTAGTTTTGGAAAAACAAAATTAACATATTTAATTGATTTAGTTTCAAACGAACAAAAACGTTTTCAGTTTAAAAAGAACTTTATTATTAAAACGTTTTATGAGATAAATTATTTATGAATTTTGAAGAACTTAATTAAAAAGCTTTGTAATATATATATATATATATATATATATATATATATATATATATATATATATATATATATATATATATATATATATATATATATATATATATATATATATATATATATATATATATATATATATATATATATATATATATATATATATATATATATATAGTGTTTTAAAAATGTAAACGTGATACGACATTGTAAATTATATTATTTAAACGATTATATATAATTATCTTTGAAATATTATTAGTTTTGAAAAACTAAATATTATATTACTAGATAAATATTTCAAACATATATAATATGTATAAATTCATATTTCTAAATGAAAATATATATATATATATATATTTTACAAAATGATAAAATATAATATTAACTTAGTCATAAATTGTTTTGATTTAAAATAATATTATTAAATATATTTTGATGAATAATGAGGTGTTGATTTAATGAAGCAAATGACTAAAATACTCAAATGAATAAGTTACATTTCAATTAGTATAATTATTGGTGATATAAGTCTAATTATTGATAAAGGTACGTGTCGCGAAACGTAAAGTACAAGTTTTCTAAGCGTACGAAATGGCGTTCGAAAAACCAGAACCGATACGTAATTCGAGCGTCAACGTACAATTCATCGGTGCAAAAATTACAAATCAACTATGCACGAGAATATAATATAATATTTAATTAATTCTAAAAATTAAATATATTATATATTAAATATTATTAAGAAACTTGTGTCGGCAGGAGAATTGGTGCATATGTGCTGTAAAAGTAGGCTCATGCAATCGCATGAGCATCACACTTATACACCATGCTATTGCATGAGGTGCTATACCTGGAATTATCCTATAAAACTCGAACTAACAAGGTTTAAATCAAAAACACACATGACTATCCATCTCTCTATCTAATATATATATTCTGTATTATATTTATTATTTATATATTATTATTAAGATTAATATTATTATTATTAATCTTATTATTATTATTAGTAGTAGTGGTATTATTATTATTATTACTATTATTATTATTATTATTATTATTATTATTATTATTATTATAAATAAAATACTACGACGAGGTATTGAGCGAGTTATTTTCAAAACAAGTTTTTTGAGTGAGTCAAAGCTAAGGAAATTATAGGTTATAACTATGGAGGTTATGGGTATGGTTCGGGGGTATTGCTCGTGAGTCAAACTAGTGTTTATCATCTCCGTTGCGTCTACTTACTTTCCTGTAATATTGAATTACAATATTGATACGTGAGCACTCATATCTTAACTTTTATATATTAATAGTGTATCCGTAACTAGTGCTCGAGTATATATGATTATGCATGCTTATATGTTTAATTTTGTCGTTAAATAGTTTATGATAAATCATGAATTTAATACATATTCTACTAAGATAAGGTATATGATATGCATGTCGTTGGGAAGCTGGCGAAAAATTAATAACTTTTCATTTAGAAAGCGTATGGTTTCGATGAACGGATTAAAAGATATAGTCAACTGAATTATCATTAATTTTAGTATTATTATTAAAATGATTATTAATATTACTATCGTCGTTATTATCGTAGTTGTTATTATTATCTAAAAGTTATTATTATTATCATTATCATTATCGGTATTAATATATGTATTATCATTAAAAATTGTTATTGTTATATCATTACTATCGTTATTGTTATTAAGGTTATTATTATCATTATTATTATTATTATTATTATTATTATTATTATTATTATTATTATTATTATAATTATTATTATTATTATTATTATAATTATTATTATTATTATTATTATTATTATTATAATTATTAGTATTATCATTAATATTATTATAATATTTATTATTATTAGTATCATTATCATTAAAACTAATATTAGTATCATTTAATTATTATGATTACTATTATTATCATTATTATGAATGCGATATAAAAGAGGGCTAAAAGCTATTATACAAATCGATTAGGAAATAATGAGTATAAGTATCATGATTCAGTTAAAATATTGTTAGGATTATGATTTAGATAAAATTATCGTTTCATTATTTTTATCATTATTAGTAATATTATTATTATTATTATTATGACATTAGTATTACTACAAAATATTATTATTTATTATAAAAATTATTATTATCAATATTATTTTTATCAAATAAATATGTGATACAAATATATTTTTACCACACGTAAAATAATTACATTAATAATACATACCATTATATTTTTATGATATTAAGTGAACTGCATAAATTTTATTACTTGAGATATATAAAAGTATATTTTTATGATATATAAATTTTAATATAAAATTTTATTAATTAATAAATGACTTGTATTATTTACTCTAATAAAAGCTAATAAATATATTTACATATATAAAACGACTATATTTATGTTATATATAAACATGTATAGATTTTGGAAGTCATTTTGGGTCAAGTTGAATTTTGTTGACTTTTGCATGATAATCTCGAGCATTAGGATTGTGATACACTATGACCTGACCTAAATTGTTAGACATTTATTTGATCAACATATAAATATATATACTTAATATAGGTTCGTGAATCCGAGGCCAACCTTGCACTTGTTCATTGCAGTCATATGCATAATTACTACGAAATACAGTATAGTGAGTTTCATTTGCTCCCTTTTTAAATGCTTTTGCAATATATATATATATATATATATATATATATATATATATATATATATATATATATATATATATATATATATATATATATATATATATATATATATATATATATATATATATATATATATATATATATATATATATATATATATATGAGACTGAGAATACATGCGCTGCTTTTATAACTGCTTTACGAAATAGACACAAGTAATCGAAACTACATTCTATGGTTGAATTATTAAACCGAATATGCCCCTTTTTAGTCTGGTAATCTAAGAATTGGGGAACAGACACCCTAATTAACGTGAATCCTAAAGATAGATCTATCGGGCCCAACAAGCCCCATCCAAAGTACCGGATACTTTAGTACTTCGAATTTATCATGTCCGAAGGGAGTCCCAGAATGATGGGGATATTCTATATGCATCTTGTTAAGGTCGGTTACCAGGTGTTCACCATATGAATGATTTTTATCTCTATGCAGTGCGAAATGCCTGATATGAGTTGATGTTTATGAGAAATGGAAATGGAAATCTTGTGGTCTATTAAATTAATGGAAATGATTGCTTATGATAAACTAATGAACTCACCAACCTTTTGGTTGACACTTTAAAGCATGTTTATTCTCAGGTATTAAAGAAATCTTTCGTTGTGCATTTGCTCATTTTAGATATATTACTTGGAGTCATTCATGACATATTTCAAAAGACGTTGCATTCGAGTCATTGAGTTCAATAAGATTATTATTAAGTCATTGATAGTTTGATATATTATGAAATGGTATGCATGCCTGTCAACTTTTGATGTAATGAAAGTTTGTCTTTTAAAAATGAATGCAATGTTTGTAAAATGTATCATTTAGAGGTTAAATACCTCGCAATGTAATCATATGTTATTGTATTCGTCCTTATAGATTAGGATGGGTCGTCTCAAAAAGTTACTATATCAAATAATGTTTTTAAATATAAAAGCTAAATAATTAATTTAGCAAGGGACACGAGGCAATCAAAGTAAAGCACGCTTTTGAAATTTAAACGGGAATCTTTACTAACTTTTGACTAACTCTTGTTAATTGACACATTTGTTCTTACCTGTAAATGACTTTACCATTTATTCCGAATATCGTTAAAAATGAACGATTTCTCAAATCAACATGGACCTCACAACAAAGACTCATAATCATATAATGTATCTGATAAATCAATCATTTGATATTATCTTCTAATTCCGTCGGCAAATACAATCATGTAAAGTATTATATCTAATACTTTGTTAACGTTTTCAAGTTATAATATATATACATATAGATATATACATATATAATCATATTCATTTTTATAATGGTTCGTGAATTGTCAGAATTTGGTCGAGGTCAGATGAATGTATGAACACAGTTTAAAATTTTTGAAATTCAACCTAACAAACTTTGCTTATCGTGTCGGAGTAATATAAAGATAAAGTTTAAATTTGGTCAGAAATTTCCGGGTTGTCACAGTACCTACCCGTTAAAGAAATTTCATCCTCAAAATTTGATTAGAATGGTCATGGCTGACAATAAGTATGTTTTCATGACGCATATGAGCTGAAAATTAGAGTTTCATCATCATTGAGTAATATAGATAAAACAATTCGATTTTGTGAAGAGTACGAGTGAAGTTATCATAAAAGAGTGAAATGAGTAACTGTAGGTTAGTTTTAACTGGTGACGTAGTCACGATTGATTTTCGGAGTTCAAGGGATTTAGATAAGATTTTATCCTTCGGAAATTATGGAAATTAGGTTCTTTTTGGTTAAATGCGATAATCTATCTCGATTGTTCTGTCAGATATCTCACTATAAATCCACTCCCTTCGTTTTCTTATTTCCACAGCTCACACTTTCTATTCTTTCTCTCCCAATTCATACTTCCAACATATTCGTCAATATGCTCCATTCAGTTCTGATCCTTGATCTTATTCTGACTATCACAACAATCATCCTCCTATTCCAACTCCCACCGGAGCAGTATATTTACTTCTACTTCGCTCTTGGGGTAGTGGTTTTCATAATCCTTCCTTGCATTTGTCTTTCCATAATTATTGACATCTATAGTTAATGATCTTTTCTGTTTGCTGCGATTTTTACTCCCCTTTCTATTTCGGAGCTTCATGCTTTTGTTTTCTTTTCGCAAGTAATGGTTCAGAATTTGTAGGTATGGAGTTTCGAATCCTCATAATATACAAGGTAGAAAGGGAAGGTAGTAGCATAATTTGATTTGTCAAATTACCAGAATATCCGAAAAAGACCGAATCATTAAGAAAATATTTTCTTGATATTTTAGAAGTTAAATAGAATGAAAGAGTTATGTAACATGGCGCATGATGACGTTATGGTCTGTGAATCATCATGTTCCATTTAGAAACTCATCATGACTTACTGTAATATAATCACGTTGATCAAGTGTCATTATGTTATACTAACTCATGTTTCAGTTCCCAACACTACTTCAAACATTCATATTTTATACTCGAAGGTTTTAAAATTTAGAAACTAAAATAGTTTCTTTTATGATATAACACAAATAGCGTGAAGAGGTAAATGATTTCGGATAACAATAGTTATGAAGATATCTTCAGAAATATCGAGGATATTTATAATAAAAGATACGATGATATCTTAGAATTTCTAACATCGATGGATGATGATGAAGATTTGTCCGTAAAGGTTTAGAGTTGGGAAAAGGTATTTGCTAAGGATTTCAGCAGACACTGAATCATTTGGATTCTTTAAAGGTGGATTTCATCCTTGTGATTTGTCCACGGTCTCCTTCATGGTTTGCTCAATCCGTTTTCCAGTACCAAACCTTCTCTTTTTCTGAGCTTTACCAACCCACCATTCTTTATCATCAAACTTTCGACTATTACGGTTGTCTACAATTTCTGTTGCTTCATTCAGCTTTTCCAAAATTTCAGAGAACTAATTCGTAGATTGGGGTGTTTTTCAGAAACTTCACATTCGAAACATGTAAGTCTAAGAGATGGACATTATATGTATATATATATATAACTGTTGATGTAGACATGCTGCAAGGTTTCAAAATACTCATTGCTAATTCTCGCTAATTGATATGGTAATTCTCGTTACAAGGTGCGGATGAGTATATGATAGGGTTTCAATAATGTTTTTTTTGAAAGTCAAAGATTAATGAAGTTGTTGGTAAGTTTACTGCTAATGTGGTGGGATATAAATGGTTCCCCGGTAACGATGGCGAAAGGGTAACGTATATATCGAGGTTATAATAAGGCTACTCTGGATGAAAAATCGAAATTGATTTGCTGGAGCTGTGACAGAATTTGCTACTTTGAAAAGGAATCGTAAAGTTATTTTTGCAAATAAATGCCAAAGGATCTGACGTGGGTACGTGTTAAACTATGACTTTGGTTTCGAGAATTTTTTAGGTATAAGACTGCGGGTAACATGTGGTTGGATCGTCATCTCGAGTGTCTTCAGGAATTTCGAGGGGTTTGAACACAAATTGTAATTGTTAATATACATATGATGTTCTAGAATTTACAAATATTTTTCTGGGTTTTATGAATAGAAATAATGTTCTAGCACAGTTTCAAAGTCAAAGTATAGCTTTGAAAGATGTAGGGATCTAAGAGTGATATCTTCTGCTAAATCTTGACTTGGATTTCTGATCTATTCAAAATCAGGATATGTAATTTATGAAAATGGTTGTCCTGATTTTATGAAAGAATGTGTATCGCTGTAAAAGTAGTGAATATAGTTGATGACTTTTGAATTAGAATTGAATAATGTACAGTGTATCATATTAATTGTGAATTTATATATTTCTCGAGCATTACCTATCCGTTAAAAGTTTCACAAGTAAGATTTTGTACAAGAGAATTCCTATTACAATCTTTATGAAAATATATGTATATTTTCTTCAGATGTAATATAGATTTAATGAATTTATATTAAACTTGATTGATTTATGGTTGGAACTAGAATTGTGTAATTTCTAAAGCTTTAGAAAATACATAACTTTTACGGAGTATTTCTTTAATGAAATTATGAATCAATACTTCGTTATTTGTTGATGCATGATGTTGGTATTTGTGGAATTCTTGTGAACTTCGCAAGATATGAATGATGTTTTCCAGAATATTTCAAATATATCAAAAATGAAAGTGCACAATAAAACATGTATTTGAATAATACACTTGGTTTATTATGAAATAGAATTCATTGAGTTGAAACAGAGATTGTAGTTAACGATGGTTAAGTCGCTGACGAAGGATGTACATCATAGCATATTAGTAATATGAATTAACCGAGTAGTTAAGATTCACATGTAATAGTTTAGTACAAAAAGATTTATTATGTTTTCGAAATTTTTATATATATAAGATATACATATAAATTCTTCAGAGGGAATGAGTTAATACTTCATAACTCATTGATACAATACACTCGTTGTTGATCAGTGATGATGTTCATGGTGACTATGGATCTGGCGGAGCTTGTGATGAGGTAGATGCTGCTGGTGCTGACGATGCTGATGGTACTAACGGTGCTGGTGATGCTTGTGTAAGTCTCACTTGTAAATCACACACTATTCCGGTCGGGGTTTCTAATCTATCTTCTATCCACTCATCTGATTTATAGTTAAGGCTAGAATAGATAATCTCTAAACGTTAGAAATTACATAATCACCATAGAATGTTTCTTCGATGAAGTTATGAATCAATACTTCATCGTTTGTTGTTGTTGGTATTCCTTGGTACCTACAGTGCATATGATGTTGATGCTCAAGGTACAGATTGTGATGTTGAGGTGTGGGATGTGGAGGTTGTTGTTGGTGGTGGTAATGATACTGTTGGTGTCGATGATGGTGATACTGTTGATGCCAGTGTTGCTACTGTAGATGTAAGTCTATCTTCCAAATTGCGTACTGCTCCTTCCAGAAACTCCATTCTTTCTTCAAACCTAGCACGAAGCTCTCTAACTTCTCCCACTGATCCTACTTGATTAGTAGTCAAGAGTAGAGGCTGAATCACCAACATAACTCTATGAATGCGTTCTTCGAGGTGGAATATTCGGGCAAAGAGTGTGAAAATGGTATTGCGAATTGGTTGACCGGTGAGCGCGTCAAGTTCTCCGATGTCGGGAGGTAAATTTGGTTCCCGGTAGGGTTCTCCCTCTTCATTTTTCCAGTGAGTGAGTATGTCTCGAACCCATCTCCATCTCCTCCAGAAAGAAGTGTAGTCAACCAGTTGGGGAACTTCAGTCACACTACCTTCAGAGTCTTCAGAATCGTCTTCGGAATTATATGAATTCGAATTTGGTACAGGATCCATCTTGTACGATCAGCTAAAGGATTTTCAATATGAAATGATTTTTGGATTCGGATGATATTCTAATTACATAGAATACCTATATATAGTTCAAAAGATTTCATAGATTACGGAGAAATTTACGGAATATTCCAGGCAAAGTTTATAGTAACAGATATACTAGGATGTGAATTAGCAGATATGCTAAGATATGACATATGTCTATACACTATTCATGCAATCAATGCAGTAAGATGTGTCTAGACTAAGATTGATAAGCCTGTAATTTCCGACAAGAAATGATAAGCAATCTTTTTGACATGCAGTTAAGGTCGAAGTCCAGACTCACTAATGCATCTTAATAACTATCCGTTAGACACACTAATGCAAGACCTGGTTCACTAAGATCACCGCTCTGATACCAACTTTAACAACCCGTTCATATCGATTATAAACGAATTAAAATAGTTGATTTCATTGAGAGGTATTGACCTCTAAATGATACATTTTTACAAACATTGCATTCGTTTTTAAAAGACAAACTTTCATATCCTCAAAAGTTGACAGGCATGCATACCATTCCAAAATATATCCAAACTATAAACGATTTAATAATAATCTTGTTGAACTCAACGACTTGAATGCAACGTCTTTTGAAATATGCCATGAATGACTCCCAGTAATATCTCTAAAATGAGCAAATGCACAGCGGAAGATTTCTTTCAAACCTGAGAATAAACATGCTTTCAAGTATCAACCAAAAGGTTGGTGAGTTCATTAGTTATCATAAACATTTATTTTCATCATTTTAATAGACCACAAGATTTCAGATATTTAATTGTACACGTAACCCGAGTACAAAATAGTACGCATAACCTGCGAATTAAAAATCATTCATATGGATTGAACACCTGGTAGCCGACATTAACAGAACGCATCTAGAATATCCCCATCATTCCGGGACTCTCATCAGACATGATAAAATCGAAGTACTAAAGCATCCGTAACTGATGTGTGAAGCGGAGGTGTATGAAATACTATTATTTTAACTACGAAATATGACGAAATATTACACAAGTTTTATTTAATTTATTTACAGATGGGATATACCTAAACCTTACTACAACACTATAGGCAGTGTACCTAATCATAGAGTAGTATAGTTTTTAGTAAGTCCGGTTCGTTCCACAGGGAGACGGCTTATTTTACACTATATTTTTATATAACTATATTTATACAAAATATAAATATATATATTACAATTATTATTATTATTATAAAAGGGGGGTTTTACCGTTTAATAACTGGTTTGTCGATTTTATATTTTAAACGAATCTTAAAGTAAATGACGATATTTAACTAACGATAAAATAAATAACAATAATTAAAATAACAATAAATAAAAGTACGAGGAAATATGAAATAAAATATATTATGCTTATTTAAACTTCCGTACTCATGATGTTTGACGTTTTGATTTTAATTTATTACCCTGAGTTAATTGTTCTTTGTCCTAGATTATTTGATAAGTCCATCTGGTTTTATCCATAATAGTCCATCGGTCATAATTATAAAGTGCGAGGGTCTTCGCCAAATTAACCTTATACCCGAAGTCAAATATTCCAACTAATTAGGGACTTAAACTGTAATAAGGTTTTAATACATTGTTAATGATTACACCAGGTTATCGACTGCATGTAATCCAAGGTTTTAATACATTATTAATAATTACACCAATTATCCTTGAATGTAATCCACCCCTGTTTTAATGAGTCCATTGACTATTAATCCATCCCCGTGTCCGGTCAAATGAATAATTATTAGTATTTATAAATATCCCGCTCACCGTACCCAGTCAAGCATATGTGGTTATATATAGATACGTCAAATTATAAATCTCTATATTAAATTAACAAGATATCATTTAGTTAATCAAATATAAAGCCCATTAATAGCCAATAGTCCAATTTCCACAAGTGTCGGTCTTTTGTCCAAACCCCAATTATGGTCCAAAGCCCAATAACCCCGTCTTAATATTTAGCCCAACATCATGATTACTTCGGCTCAAATAAGCATAATAATAACTTAAGTAGGATACATAATTAAAAAGGGAGAATTTAGCTTACAGTGATTATCAATTGCGTAGTGTTACAGGGACAGAGTTCCGACTTTAAACCCGTAAAATAACCTTTACATTACCCAAACTAAACTAATATAAAACTATATATATATATATATATATATATATATATATATATATATATATATATATATATATATTATACAATTAGAAAGAGAGATTGATATATTGTGTTTTTTCGTCGAGCAGAAGCCTGGTATTTATAGGCATAATTCCTGATTCTGATGCCCATGCTAGTGCATGGGGTTTTAGTGCAAATCTCATGCACTCGCATGGGCTCATGCACTTGCATGAATTTTATGCCTATTTCCCATGCGATCGCATGGCTGTCAGATCCAGCTCACATATTTTTTGTTTTCTTGCTTGTCGACATATTATTATATACATATAATATATATATATATATATATATATATATATATATATATATATATACATATATAATTTATATTAATTATATATATTATATTATATTCTTGTGCATAGTTGACTCATAATTTTAGGACCGTTGACTCGTGCGTTGATGTTCGGTTTATGTCTCAGTTCCGGATTTTCGAACGTCCTTTCGTACGCGTAGATATCTTGTACTTTGCATTTCGCGACTTGTATTCTTGTCATTTTTAGATGTTTCTTATCAATAAATTGAACCACTTGGATTGTAACTTGTACATTTGAGCTTTTTGGTCATTTGCGTCTTCAAATCATCAATTTTGTCTTTCGTCTTCGCACTTATTTATTTAAACGATTATTACATAAAAATAGAACAATTGCAACTAAAAGCTTTACATATTGGAAGGATATTGCTATGAAATATATGTTCATTTAGAGCACTATCAAATATCCCCACACTTGAACGTTGCTTGTCCTCAAGCAATACATAACTTGAAATAAAATCACACTTCACTCGAATCACTTTTTTATTCTCACACTTTATACATCAGTGATTTTGATACAGTGGTATAAACAATGATAGTAACATTGTGGTTTACAGTCCCACATGACTATAAAAATTTAGATCCTTTAAGAAAATTGGATCTTTATGAAAACATTTGATCTTTTGAAAATTCATTCTAGCTTTTACCCTAGATAAGTTTTCCGGAATAACCCTTCACCGGTGTTCGCAAATTGTTTTTGTGGGTTTTGTGGGTTTCAAATTTTAAAATTTTAGCTCAAAACTTGTGGTTTTGTGTCACCCACTTGCTAACTTTGTATTAGGAAAGCACACATCTAGTTTACTTGCTCCGTATATTACCTTTCGGTAAACTACCGTCCGGTTGTAAAGGAAAGCGTTGAACAAGCAACTGTTAAGGCAATGTCTAATGACATGCAGATGTTCATGGTCTAAAACGTGTCAGATGCAATTACTATCATTTGTAGAAGCAATAGCAAAGATCACCCTATAGTTTTTCGATCTGGCACAAGGTCTTGTCTTCGACCATGCTATGCAACCACCGTTCTTACAGTTGACACCCGATTTGGTTCAGGTGACCTAATGAATTATGATGAATTCTCAGGATTTTACGTTCAACGGTAATGAACGCATTGAAAATAGGTTTTCATAAAACAAATCGGTTTTAATTTTGATCAAAATATTTTCTCATTAAACTCGAGTTTAGATATCATCGAATTCCATGAGTTTGTAATTCTCAATCTTTAAGGTCAATCTCAATGATTGAGTAATATCAGGCTTAAATGCTGATTTTTAATCTTTTAAGGAGATTATCCTTTCTAGGGGTCTGATTCATTAGTCTTATCAAGCTAATTTGCACGGCACTCTCCCCATTTTACCAGACAGATCTTCTCATGGTTAGGATAATTCTGACCACTTGGCGACCCTGTTTGATGCTGAGGTCCGTGGATTTCCAACTAATTTTCGAGAAAACTTTTCAAGGTTTTTGATAATGCTAAAAACGAACATATATTTCATAGCATTATTCCTCAAGAAATACAAGCTTTTAGTTGCAATTGTTCTATTTATAAGTGATATTCGTTTAAATATTAAAAGGTGAAGACAAAAGAAAGATTCGACGAATTGAAGACGCAAAGGTCCAAAAAGTTCAAAAGTACAAAATACAATCAAAGAGGTTCCAATTATTGATAAGAAACTTCTCGGAATTACAAGAGTACAAGATTCAAAACGCAAAGTACAAGATATTAAATTGCACGCAAGGACGTTCGAAAATCCGGAACCGGGACCAGAGTCAACTCTCAACGCTCGACGCAACGGTCTAAAAATCACAAGTTAACTATGTATATAAATATAATATAATATATAATTAATTCTTAAAATTAATATATATATTATAATATATTTATAAAACGTCGGCAAATTAAAAGACAAACCTTTGTGAGCTGGAATTACGAACTCCGCGAGTTGCGGAGTATGGAGGCCAAAATTGCCGCGACTCGCGGAGCAGCCAAATACGAAAATCCCTATAAAACCCAACAAATTCTGATCATTTATATCATCCAATATATCAATCTCTCTATATCTATACGTAATATTTATATTTATATTTTAATTTTAATTTTAATTTTAAATCCTAATAATAAGGGTATGTTAGCGAATGTTGTAAGGGTGTAAGTCGAAATTCTGTCCGTGTAACGCTACGCTATTTTTAATCATTGTAAGTTATGTTTATATTATTTTCATTAATGTCTCGTAGCTAAGTTATTATTATGCTTATTTAATACCGAAGTAATCATGATGTTGGGCTAATTACTAAAATTGGGTAATTGGGCTTTGTACCATAATTGGGGTTTGGATAAAAGAACGACACTTGTGGAAATTAGACTATGGGCTATTAATGGGTTTTATATTAACTAAACAATACCTTGTTAATTTAATATACAAACTTATAATTCGACGTATTTATACATAACCACATACGCTTGACTGGGTACGGTGGGCGGGATATTTATAAATACCAATAATTATTCATTTTACCGGACACGGAACTGGATTAATAGTTAATAGACTTGTTGAAACAGGAGTGAATTACATTCAAGGGTAATTAGTGTAATTGTTAACAAAGTAGTAAAACCTTGGTTTACACGCAGTCGATAACCTGGTGTATTCATTAAACAAAGTATTAAAACCTTGTTACAATTCGAATCCCCAATTAGTTGGAATATTTGACTTCGGGAATAAGAATAATTTGACGAAGGCTTTCGCTCTTTGTATTTATGACTGATGGACTATTATGGACAAATCCGTATGGACATATTAAATAATTCAGGACAAAGAACAATTAACCCATGGGCATAAAACTAAAATCAACACGTCAAACATCATGATTACGGAAGTTTAAATAAGCATAATTCTTTTATTTCATATTTAATTTCCTTTATTTTATATTTAATTGCACTTCTAATTATCGTACTTTTATTGTTATTGTATTTAATTGCACTTTTTAATTATCGCAAGTTTATTTTATCGCACTTTTATTATTCGCAATTTCATTATCGTTATTTACTTTACGCTTTAAATTAAGTCTTTTATTTATTTAATATTTTACATTTGGTTTTAACTACGACTAAAGTTTTAAAATTGACAAACCGGTCATTAAACGGTAAAAACCCTCCTTTATAATAATAATATTACTTATATATATATTTGTATTTTTATAAAATAAAACTAATATAGCATTAAGCTTTGTTTAAAAGATTCCCTGTGGACCGAACCGGACTTACTAAAAACTACACTACTGTACAATTAGGTACACTGCCTATAAGTGTTGTAGCAAGGTTTAAGTAATCCATTCAATAAATAAATAAATATCTTGTGTAAAATTGTATCGTATTTAATAGTATTTTCTAGTAAAATTTAAAGCTATTTTATATACACCTCGTATAACATCAAGTTATTTTTGGCGCCGCTGCCGGGGAACAATCTAGCTTAAAAGCCAGAAGCGTAACGCTAAATTTTTTTTTTAAAAAAAATTTAATATATATATATAAATCTATTTTTAAGATATTTTTAAAATTATAAAGTAGTTCTATTTTTATTTTAGTTTTTAAATATAAGTTTTTATTATATAAATAATTTTATTTAAACAGAAAATATAAAACAGAAATATATAAAAAAAAACGTCGAATTAAATCCTGTATCTGAGTTGAATTTTGGAACCCCGCGACTCGCGGAGTTTGAAGCTTCGAATACCGCGACTCGCGGAGACACTCTGACACGCCGACAGAAACCCTAATCAGGCATTAAATACGGGGTAATTATTAATTATTATTATTATTAACCCTAATTACTTATTATTATTATAATTAGTTTTAAGTTTCTTTTTATTTAATTAATATATTTAGTTAAATTAGTTTAATTAATGTAAAATTACCAGTTTTAATAAATAAATAATATAAAAATAATATTTTTATAAAAATTGTAATTTTCACAACTTTTAGTATATTTTATATTTTTTCCCTTTTTAATTGTTTTAGCGTAATATTTGTATTTTTCGCTAGTTTTTAGTTTTAAACTTAGTTTTTGCCATAGTTATATTTTTATTTCTAGAATTTTTAGGCTTTGCCGTAAAATCCCTTAAGTGCTTTTTTTTTAGACTAAGATATAGGTGCTTTAGAAATTTGCGACGCCTTTTTAAGTTTTAGTTCCTTTTTAAGTTATTTCCATTTGGGATATAGTTTTACTTGTAAGCTTTAATATTTTTAGACACCTTTTACTATGTATCAATTATCATTCCAATTAGTAATCTCAATTTGCGATTATAATTTTAAGTTAGTGGTAGTAATAAGGTTGGGTTAGGCAAGTGTTTTAAAGTTTTATAAGTCACTCTTTTTATTTCTTATTTTTCGACGCGCTCTTTTTCTTTCTTATTTCTCGCTATTCTAGTGTTAGGACATAGATTTTTTTTATTCTACTTCTTATCTAAATTTCTTAAAATTACGAAAATTTATTTTAAGTGGTTAAATTGATAGACATCAAAATTTTCTGGTTCGTAGTAATAGTTGGATTTGTACGTGGACCGGGTTATTGGAGCCAAACAGTCCTCAATTATATTGAGACCAAACGAATCCTGCCCCTCTGCTGCATCTTTTGGCTATTCGAAACGTGGGCAAAATCAGAAAAGTCTATTAATTGGATAACTTATATAATTTTTCTTTCTTTTTAAAAACTAATAGGATATTCAGTGAATGCACCGAGCAAGACGTTCACCACCTTTTGTACGTTCACCACCTGTAACTAGATCAAGACATTTAGCAAATATTACAGCCCGTTGATTTTTCTTTAGAATCGTCATCCAGTCGACCAAGTACTCCAGTTCAAATTTCCGATAATCCATTTTTTGAACCCGACCTCACAATTGATAATCCGAAGAATATTTAGGGACGATTCATAGATCCTGAATCATTAAACTTTCCTCCAGAACCACCAATCATTCAAACAGAGATTGTTGAGGAACGAACCATTAAATCAGAATCCTCTAGTGATTCCGATTCAACAAATTCAATTATGGAGAATCTGGAACCTTTAAGTATGGAAGAACGAATGAGAGCTAAACGCACTGGCCAAGGTCACGCAATTACTCATCCAGACATTAATGCGCCAGATTATGAAATCAAAGGACAAATTCTACACATGGTGACTAATCAATGCCAATTTAGTGGTGCGCCGAAGGAAGATCCAAATGAACATCTTCGTACCTTTAATAGGATCTGCACACTATTTAAAATCCGAGAAGTTGAGGATGAACAGATATATCTCATATTATTTCCCTGGACTTTAAAGAGAGAAGCCAAAGATTGGTTGGAATCATTACCTGAAGGGGCGATTGATACATGGGATGTTTTAGTTGAAAAATTTCTTAAAAAATTCTTTCCTGCATCTAAAGCCGTAAGACTTCAAGGAGAAATTGTTACGTTCACACAGAAGCCAAATGAAACTCTATATGAGGCGTGGACAATATTTGGAAAGTTATTAAGAGGATGTCCGCAACATGGTTTAGACACCTGTCAAATAGTACAAATATTCTACCAAGGATGCGACATCACTACAAGAAAAGACATCGATATAGCAGCTGGTGGTTCTATTATGAAGAAAACAGAAACTGATGCTTACAAAATTATTGATAACACTGCTTCCCACTCACATGAGTGGCACCAAGAAAAAGATATCGTTAGATCATCTAAAGCAGCTAGAGCCAATTCTAGCCATGACTTAGATTCCATTTCCGCAAAGATAGATGCTGTCGAGAGACGAATGGAAAAGATGACTAAGGATATTCACTCAATACGAATTAGTTGTGAGCAGTGTGGAGGACCACATTTGACAAAAGATTGTCTTAGTATTAAATTAACAATGGAACAAAGAGAGAATATTTCATACATAAACCAAAGGCCTGGAAATAATTATCAGAATAATTATCAACCGCCAAGACCGATCTACAATCAAAACCAGAACTATAACCGAAATATTCTATACAACAACCAACAAGGTCCTAACAATCAACAAGTATCCAACAATACTTACAATCAGCAAAGACCTAATTTTCAAAACAAACCACCACAACCCGATGATAAAAAGTCGAATTTAGAAGATATGATGACGAAGCTAGTTGAAACTCAAACGCAGTTTTTCACATCTCAAAAACAAACTAATGAACAAAATGCTCAAGCATTTTGAAATCAACATGCTTCTATTCAAAATCTGGAACAAGAAGTAAGTAACCTAGCAAGGTTAATAGGTGAAAGAAAACCGGGAAGTTTACCTAGTGATACAAATGCTAACCCCCGGAATGAAACAGCTAAAGTCATTACCACAAGAAGTGGTACAACACTTAAACCATCTGAAATACCTGTAACTTCTGATGAAGCTATTCCTACTCCACAAGAACCACAACCTGAACAAGATAAGGAAAAAGAACCGGTAGTTGAAACGGTTAATGAAGATAACACAGCTAAGGATAAACCGTATGTTAAACCATACCAACCACCACTTCCTTACCCGAGTAAAATGAAGAAAGAGAAACTTGAAGCTGAGCAATCCAAATTCTTGGATATGTTTAAACAGATAAATGTAAATCTTCCTTTCATTGATGTAATTTCAGGAATGCCTAGATATGCTAAATTTCTAAAAGATCTAATCTCAAATAGAAAGAAAATGGAAGAACTCTCGGCTGTTACTATGAATGCTAATTGTTCAGCAGTGATGTTGAATAAGATACCAGAAAAATTATCTGATCCAGGAAGTTTCACAATTCCATGTTTTCTGGGTAGTCTTAGTTCAATAGAAGCATTGGCAGACTTAGGTGCTAGTATAAATCTAATGCCGTATTCACTATACGCTAAACTAGACCTTGGAGAATTGAAACCAACAAGAATAAGCATACAACTAGCCGATCGATCAATAAAATATCCTAGAGGGAGAATGGAGAACATGCTAGTTAAAGTTGGTACTTTAGTATTTCCAGTAGATTTTGTTGTTCTGGACATGGAAGAAGATTCTCAAGTTCCTCTCATATTAGGAAGACCATTCTTAAACACGGCTAAAGCAATGATAGACGTGTTTGGTAAGAAATTGACCCTAAGTATAGAGGACGAGAGTGTTACCTTTTCAGTTGATAGAGCAATGCAACAACCACAATCTGCAGATGATACATGTTATTATATTCAAACTATAGATGCACATGCAGAATTATTAGAAGAATTTCCAGAATTACAAGGAACAGGAGAATGTTCTTTAGGAGAAGGAACTGAACAAATTGATGAAACTGAAATGTTAGCTACACTTATAGCTAATGGATATGAACCAACAACAGAAGAAATTCAAATGCTAAAAGAAGAAGACAGATATCGATATAAATCATCGATAGAAGAACCACCAAAATTAGAGTTAAAGCCACTTCCAAACCATTTGGTATACGCTTATTTACATGGTGAATCTGAATTACCTGTAATAATATCGTCTTCTCTTACTGAAAATGAGAAATCACAACTCATTTCTGTGTTGAAAGCTCATAAACCAGCTATTTCATGGAAGATTCGTGATATTAAAGGAATAAGTCCTTCGTATTGCACACATACAATCCTTATGGAAGAAGGTCATAAAACGTATGTGCAACGCCAACGAAGACTAAATCCTAATATGCAAGATGTAGTTAAGAAAGAGATTATTAAACTGCTAGATGCATGTTTGATATATCCAATTTCTAATAGTCCATGGGTAAGCCCAGTTCAATGCGTGCCTAAGAAGGGTGGCATGACTGTCATTACAAATGAGAAAAATGAGCTTATTCCTACTAGGACTGTAATATGATGGCGTGTATGTATTGATTATAGAAAATTAAATGACGCCACTAGAAAAGATCATTTTCCCTTACCTTTCATTGATCAAATGTTGGAAAGATTAGCCGAAAATAGTTACTATTGTTTTCTAGATGGATTTTCCGGATATTTTCAAATTCCGATAGCACCCGAAGATCAAGAGAAAGCCACATTCACGTGCCCTTATGGTACTTTTGCTTACAAACGCATGCCATTTGGACTTTGCAACGCCCCTGCAACCTTTCAAAGGTGTATGATTGTAACGACCCGGAAATTTCCGACCAAATTTAAACCTTAAACTCTATATGTTTCCGACACAATAAGCAAAAACCGGTAATATTGAGTCTAGAAAGTTTGAAATCTATACTCGGATAATCAATTACCCCGACCAAGTCTCGACGATTCACGAACATCAGTGTGTAAATAAAATATATAAATATAATTGTAGGCATTTGTTGATTTGAAATTTATAGAATACTGTTTAATCATCTGAATTAAATATGTAAATAATGTACAAAATAATTAAGTTGTTATTAAAATGGAATTTTATAAATATATATGATTTATGTAAATAATTACTACTATATGTATAATGTATATATATTAATGTATATAATATTAAATATTTTATAATTTATATAATTAATTACATATGATTTTTGATTTCAAATTAAGACGTAAATGTTGGTGTAATACTACCATTATGTTCAGTGTTATTATTAATAATAGTATCGTTATTGTTATAAGGTTATGGTTATTTAAATAAATATTACTTTATGAATAATAAAAAGTATAATTTAATTATAACTTAAATGTTATTAGTTATTATTAGTAAAAATTTCATTAACTATATTGATACTAATATTATTTATTTATTATTATTAATATTAATATATGTATTATAATTAATAAGATATGAATAACTATATAATAGATTTATAAATAAATAAATACTGTTATATATAAAATACAGATATTTATATAAAAACATTAAAAACTAATTAGTTAATTATATAATTATATAAAATTTCTGTTTTTATACGCGTGCCTACCTATCTGTTATCCATTCGACTTTTCTGTTGATCTGTGAGCAATAATTGAACCTTTTTACTAAAATACAATCGATGTACTGCTTCAATTATGGAATTAAGCGTCCCTTAATCACTTTATAATACTGATATTATTTGGTAAGCAGAAAATAACACAGAGAGTCGAAGGAAGCAGACCCACGACCTCTGTTCTTGAGTCATACGATTAAAAATTCGAATTTGATTGATATTACAAAATCCATTAATACAATTCTGTTAGAGTTTATTCCTTTTAATTATCTGTAAGATCCTAATCATCAACTCTCTTTAATTATTTCGGATTCTTGAAATTAAATCTTAAAACTCAAAAGTTATAGAATCTGTTTTATGTCAAATTAGAAATCGTTTATAAGTTTAAAGTGAAACTAGGTATTCAGACAGTTTTCATTAACAAATTGAGATCTTTTTCATGTTTTAAGTAAAATCTGAAACGTTCTATAATTTGAGTTTGTTGTTCGATTTTAAACGAGTTCATGGCGGATTTTATTTTTATTTTCCTTTCGATTGGATTAAATCAAAACAGATGATTAGGCTTCGATTTCAATTCGTGATTCATATTTTTTTTTTTAGATTGAACTTAAGTTGGGATCTGGGTAGTTCTTCATACTGGTCGATTAATTTATGAAGAAGAAGCTAACAGAGTAGGACGGTTAAATACAAAAGAAATGGGTTTTAATCAGATATACAGGCCTGGTCGAATGGTTAAATGATGGTGTTGGGTATCGAGAGGTCTCGGGTTCGAAACCCAGCAAGGACATTAATTTTTTTTAAGCTTTGTTACAAGGTAGCCACTCTATTTCCTTTAAAGTTATTATTACCATTATTATTATTATTATTAATATTATTATTACTTATTGATATTACTAATGTATTTATTATTATGTATTTATTAAGTATTAGTAATATTAATATTGTTAGTATTATTAAAATGACCAATAGTATTATTATTATTACCATTACCATAACGATTATATATTTTAATGGGTAATATTAATATGAATTACTAAAAATCAATATGAAAAGTGTCATTAATCGAAAAAAAAAATTATATTTTACAATTATTATTATAAATATTATTATTAGTATCATTAATATAATTATTAATAATATCTTACTTACTAATATTAAGTCTTATGTTTCTTATATAACAAAATAAATATATAAAATATATATTATAAAAGTATATAACTAATAAAGTTATATATATATTGTACGGTTACAACTATGTATATTAATAAATATATAAATGCTATAGGTTCGTGAATCCGAGGTCAACCTTATAATTGATCAATGGTGTTAAATGTATTTTTACTACAAAATACAGAATGGTGAGTATATAGTCCCTTTTAAACTTTAAATATTTTTGGGCTGAGAATACATGCGCTATTTTTATAAATGATTTACGTTATGGACACAAGTGACTAAAATTACGTTCTACATGGGTTTGAATCAAAAATCCCCTAGCTTGGTAACTTTAACTATTGGTTTATGAACTGGTAGGCGCGAATCCTAAAGATAGATCTATCGGGTTTTACACCCCCACCCAGATGTTGTTCTAGTCACTACTAAACTAGAAGAACGGGTGTTTAGTACTTCGAGGTTAACGGAACGCACTTGATTCGGTGCACATATTATTATAACTCAGGGGTACACACTCTTGTTAAGGTTAGTTACCAGGTGCCCACTGCTTGGAATGCTTTTCATACACTTGCGAGTGTATTATGTTTATAAACTTTAAATCTTGTGGTCCATAGTTATTACGCTGCTAGCATCAAACCTATATATCTCACCAACTTTATGTTGACATTTTAAAGCATGTTATTCTCAGGTACGAATTAAGTCTTCCGCTGTGCATTAGCTCAAATTAAGGATATTACTTGGAGTCGATCATCGCAATGGGACCAACTGTTGATGACTTCGTTCGGGAGGATTAGTTCGGGTTACTACAGTTGGTATCAGAGCGTTGGTCTTAGTGAACCAGGCCTTGCATTAGTGTGTCTGACTAGTAGTTGTTAGGATACATTAGTGAGTCTGGACTTTGACCGTGTCTACATGTCAAAAGTTTTGCTTATCATTTCTAGTCGGAAATCATCTGCTTATCATCCTTAGGAATTGCCTGCTTAGTATTCTTAAGTCTAGACATGTCTTACTGCATTTAGTGCATTGATAGTGTATAGACAAAATTCATATCTTAGCGTATCTGTTACTATAGAATTGTCTGACTCATGTCGTAAATTCCCCGTAGTCTGCAAAATCTTTAGTACTATATACGTAGATATTCTATGAAGTTAGAATATCATCCTATATTCGAAAATCATTTCACATCGAAGATCCTTTTCATTCATCAAATTGCTCTCTTAGCGATGAACCTGAAGCATATACCGGCGAACCTGTTCGAAACACCATTTTCTCTTTCATTCTAGATTATCTTGTTACGAATATATACCATTCCATATTTCGAATCTTATTCATCAGTTTGCTCCAACCGTCAATCAATCCGATGTACTAACAGAAGTTAACGAACTACGCGCTCGCGTGACGATTTTGGAGAACATGGTACTAGGATTACAAACACCAGCAGCAGCATCAGCAACATAATTTGTATCACTATCATCAACGTCAACGGTATCCCTATCACCCTTAAACCACGACCACGTCGTAAACCTCAACATCACAAATTATACCTCGAGCATAATCACCGTTCTACGTATCTTTCTATCTACTCTATGTTCGTTCTACATATCGTTCTACATCAACTATCTTCGCTTAACGTATCATCCTACCTCATTTATCTTCGCTCGACATGGCGATTATGTAATTTCTAAAAGTTTTAGAGATTATGTACTCTAGTATTAACGATAAATCAAATGAGTTTAATATCCTATTGACTCATTAAATTCATAATTACATCCGAAGAAAATATATATGCAAGTATATTTTCATAAAGATCGTAATTAAAAATTCTTGCGTACAAACTGTTAATGATGAAAATATTTTAACGGGTGGGTAGTACCCAAGGAATATTCAAAATTCACATTAACAAGTTACACTATACATTCTTCGAATCTGAATCAACGGTCATTTACTATCCTACTTACAACTACCGATATACGTATCCGTTCACCACAGAATAACCATTTCTATTCAAATTTCATATTTGGATTTTGACCTATCAGAATCCAACAAGTGGCATAACGAAGAAAACATTGGACAAAAATAAAAAGTGTTAGAAACAAATGAATTAATTAATTGGAATTGTGATAGGATTTCACGCTAACTGTTCCGGCTAACTGTTCCCAGCTAACTGATTAACATTTAATTTATCGCAATTTACATTCTCGCAATTTTATTTATCGTCATTTAATTTCTGTTATTTACTTTTACGCACTTTAAATAACGGGACACGTATGCAAGGTTTCGACTTATCATATCTACCCATCTATATATATATATTTCGGAACAACCGTAGACACTCTATATGTGAAGGTGGGAGTTGGCTATACAGGGTCGGAGTTGATTCCAAAATATATATATACTTTGAGTTGTGATCGACACCGAGACCGGTACACGGGTCACGATACGTATTATTTAATTCAAATATTATATATTAAATTATATATGGATCATTGAACCATCGGACTATTAGACTGCTAACTTTGGATAATTAAAATGAATTAAATTAAAATATTGATTATAACATATGAAACTAAATAATTCTTCAAGCTTGCCACTTGATTTCATCTTAAACCTCATTTGTACCTCGACAATTTCAATCCGCGTTCAAATGTTTCATGATTCTTAAAAACACCTCGATCGAGAAGTTGAACCCGCCGCACCTCGCCTACGGAAGAAAGATTTATGCATACAGTTATGCACCTGAAAAACTTTCGAAACCGAAGTTATAGTTAAAACGTATCCGCGTCGAATTTCCTATCATTCATTAGCAAAAACAACCTTACGATTCCTTTTCAAAGTAGTCAATTTTGTCACAGCTCCACTTCGACTCCCCAGAAAGACTACTCTTATTATAATCTCAATATTTATACCTTGTTCTTTCGCCGTCGTTACTGGAAAACCTTTTATATTCCACCATACTACCATCAGCGTTTAATCATCTAAAAACACAAATTCTTTAAAATCACCTCGGTTTGAAAATCAATGACTCAGATTCGTTAATTTTGAAAATGCTGACGAAGCAGCATGTTATAGATGGTCTTAATGACCAAAAGTTGATGATAAAGAAGGAGGTGTTAGGAACACCCGATGGAAAATTTGGTATTGAAAATCGGATTGAGCTAACCATGAAGGAGATCAAGGACACATACAAGGACAAAACTCTGTATTTAAAGAATCCAGGTGATTCTGTTTCTGCTGAAATCTTCAGTGAACACCTTGCTTCCGAATCTAAACCCTTACGGGTAAATCTTCATCATCACCCTTTGATATTAGAAATTCCAAGATATTATCGTATCTTTCATATTCTCAATAATTCTGGAGATAATTTTCACAAATCATTTATCTCTCCGTAACATCAGCGTTACAACATAAAAGAAACTGTGTTAGTTTCTAAGTTCTAAAACCCTCGAGTTTAAAATAGGAATGTTCTGAAGTAGTGTTGGGAACTGATGCATGAATTAGTATGATATAATGAAACTTGATCAACTTCATTATATTACAGTAAGTCATGTTGAGTTTCTAATGGAATGTGATGATTTACAGTACCATCATCATGTGCCATGTTACACGACTCTTACATTCTACCCAATTTTCAAATATATCGAGAACATATATTCCTGATAGTTCCATCTTTTCTTCTAAAATTTTGCCATTACCATTTCTTTCTAAGAGCATTAGCTATGTTCATTCTGAATTTCATACCTACGAATTCTGGACCGTTACAAAAGATGCTTAGTTGAAAAGGAGGAAAAGAAAAAGAATGAAGCTCCGAAATAAAAATTGTAGTAAAAATCGCAGCAATTAGGAAAGAGCATTAACTGTGGATGACAATGATTATAGAAAACAAAAGCAAGGACATCGAAATATAATAGAAGATATAAAACCCAACAACCACCCAGAAACTACAAACCGTGTATATCAATACTTATTGCAATATATAGACACGGGAGAATTAGAAATATTATAATTTCAAGAAATCATAAAAGTGAATAGATTCTTCTGGCGGCAGATGAAAGAGAAGAATGAAAGATATGAAAGTTAGAAGTATAATAAGAATCAGGATTGGATGGAGCATATTAAAGAATGAGTAGAGGAAGAATAGAATGTGTGGAGAATAAGGAAATGAAGGGGTACATTTATAGCAATATATCCGACAGAAAAATCAGAACAAATTATTGCATTAAATCAAAGAAGATGCTGATTTTTCTAAATCGCCGAAAAACCAAATCTGAATACGTAAGATTTTCTTAAATCCCTTAAATCCCAGAAGTCAATAGTAACTATGTCATCAGTTGAAACGAATACATTTATTTACTCATTTCACTCTTTTGTGATAGCTTCACTCGTGCGCTTGATTTGATCGAATTGTTTTATCTATATTTCTTAATACTGATAAAACTCCATTATTACCTCATATTCGTCATGAAAACATTCCTATTGTTATCCATGACAACCTCTACCAAATTTCGGGGACGAAATTTCTTTAACGGGTGGGTACTGTAACGACCCGGAAATTTCCGACCAAATTTAAACCTTAAACTCTATATGTTTCCGACACAATAAGCAAAAACCGGTAATATTGAGTCTAGAAAGTTTGAAATCTATACTCGGATAATCAATTACCCCGACCAAGTCTCGACGATTCACGAACATCAGTGTGTAAATAAAATATATAAATATAATTGTAGGCATTTGTTGATTTGAAATTTATAGAATACTGTTTAATCATCTGAATTAAATATGTAAATAATGTACAAAATAATTAAGTTGTTATTAAAATGGAATTTTATAAATATATATGATTTATGTAAATAATTACTACTATATGTATAATGTATATATATTAATGTATATAATATTAAATATTTTATAATTTATATAATTAATTACATATGATTTTTGATTTCAAATTAAGACGTAAATGTTGGTGTAATACTACCATTATGTTCAGTGTTATTATTAATAATAGTATCGTTATTGTTATAAGGTTATGGTTATTTAAATAAATATTACTTTATGAATAATAAAAAGTATAATTTAATTATAACTTAAATGTTATTAGTTATTATTATTAAAAATTTCATTAACTATATTGATACTAATATTATTTATTATTATTATTAATATTAATATATGTATTATAATTAATAAGATATGAATAACTATATAATAGATTTATAAATAAATAAATACTGTTATAAAAACATTAAAAACTAATTAGTTAATTATATAATTATATAAAATTTCTGTTTTTATACGCGTGCCTACCTATCTGTTATCCATTCGACTTTTCTGTTGATCTGTGAGCAATAATTGAACCTTTTTACTAAAATACAATCGATGTACTGCTTCAATTGTGGAATTAAGCGTCCCTTAATCACTTTATAATACTGATATTATTTGGTAAGCAGAAAATAACACAGAGAGTCGAAGGAAGCAGACCCACGACCTCTGTTCTTGAGTCATACGATTAAAAATTCGAATTTGATTGATATTACAAAATCCATTAATACAATTCTGTTAGAGTTTATTCCTTTTAATTATCTGTAAGATCCTAATCATCAACTCTCTTTAATTATTTCGGATTCTTGAAATTAAATCTTAAAACTCAAAAGTTATAGAATCTGTTTTATGTCAAATTAGAAATCGTTTATAAGTTTAAAGTGAAACTAGGTATTCAGACAGTTTTCATTAACAAATTGAGATCTTTTTCATGTTTTAAGTAAAATCTGAAACGTTCTATAATTTGAGTTTGTTGTTCGATTTTAAACGAGTTCATGGCGGATTTTATTTTTATTTTCCTTTCGATTGGATTAAATCAAAACAGATGATTAGGCTTCGATTTCAATTCGTGATTCATATTTTTTTTTTTTAGATTGAACTTAAGTTGGGATCTGGGTAGTTCTTCATACTGGTCGATTAATTTATGAAGAAGAAGCTAACAGAGTAGGACGGTTAAATACAAAAGAAATGGGTTTTAATCAGATATACAGGCCTGGTCGAATGGTTAAATGATGGTGTTGGGTATCGAGAGGTCTCGGGTTCGAAACCCAGCAAGGACATTAATTTTTTTTAAGCTTTGTTACAAGGTAGCCACTCTATTTCCTTTAAAGTTATTATTACCATTATTATTATTATTATTAATATTATTATTACTTATTGATATTACTAATGTATTTATTATTATGTATTTATTAAGTATTAGTAATATTAATATTGTTAGTATTATTAAAATGACCAATAGTATTATTATTATTACCATTACCATAACGATTATATATTTTAATGGGTAATATTAATATGAATTACTAAAAATCAATATGAAAAGTGTCATTAATCGAAAAAAAAAATTATATTTTACAATTATTATTATAAATATTATTATTAGTATCATTAATATAATTATTAATAATATCTTACTTACTAATATTAAGTCTTATGTTTCTTATATAACAAAATAAATATATAAAATATATATTATAAAAGTATATAACTAATAAAGTTATATATATTGTACGGTTACAACTATGTATATTAATAAATATATAAATGCTATAGGTTCGTGAATCCGAGGTCAACCTTATAATTGATCAATGGTGTTAAATGTATTTTTACTACAAAATACAGAATGGTGAGTATATAGTCCCTTTTAAACTTTAAATATTTTTGGGCTGAGAATACATGCGCTATTTTTATAAATGATTTACGTTATGGACACAAGTGACTAAAATTACGTTCTACATGGGTTTGAATCAAAAATCCCCTAGCTTGGTAACTTTAACTATTGGTTTATGAACTGGTAGGCGCGAATCCTAAAGATAGATCTATCGGGTTTTACACCCCCACCCAGATGTTGTTCTAGTCACTACTAAACTAGAAGAACGGGTGTTTAGTACTTCGAGGTTAACGGAACGCACTTGATTCGGTGCACATATTATTATAACTCAGGGGTACACACTCTTGTTAAGGTTAGTTACCAGGTGCCCACTGCTTGGAATGCTTTTCATACACTTGCGAGTGTATTATGTTTATAAACTTTAAATCTTGTGGTCCATAGTTATTACGCTGCTAGCATCAAACCTATATATCTCACCAACTTTATGTTGACATTTTAAAGCATGTTATTCTCAGGTACGAATTAAGTCTTCCGCTGTGCATTAGCTCAAATTAAGGATATTACTTGGAGTCGATCATCGCAATGGGACCAACTGTTGATGACTTCGTTCGGGAGGATTAGTTCGGGTTACTACAATGATAGCGATTTTTCACGACATGATAGAAGAATGCATGGAAGTTTTCATGGATGACTTTTCAGTCTTCGATGATACATTTGAATCATGTCTAGTTAATCTGGAACGAATGCTTATTAGATGCGAACAATCAAATCTATTTCTTAATTAGGAGAAATGCCATTTCATGGTCAAAGAAGGCATCGTTCTTGGTCATAAAATTTCGAAAGAAGGAATTGAAGTGGATAGAGCTAAAGTAGATGTAATTGCTAAACTTCCACATCCCACCAATGTTAGAGGAGTTAGGAGTTTTCTAGGGCATGCCGGTTTTTACCGACGTTTCATAAAAGATTTTTCTAAAATTGCCACTCCTATGAATAAACTCCTAGAAAAGGATGCTCCATTCATCTTTTCAGATGAATGTATCAAATCTTTTAATATTCTTAAAGAGAAACTCACTAATGCGCCGATCAAGATAACACCAAATTGGAATCTACCATTTGAACTAATGTGCGATGCAAGTGATTTTGCAATGGGAGCCGTTTTAGGACAAAGGATTGAAAAAAGATTTCAATCTATATATTATGCTAGTAAGACGTTACAAGGAGCACAAACAAATTATACAACTACTGAAAAAGAACTCCTTGCTATTGTCTTTGCTTTTGACAAATTACGTTCATATCTCGTTCTAGCAAAAACGGTGGTCTATACCGACCATTCTGCTCTTAGATACCTATTTTCGAAACAAGATGCTAAACCAAGATTAATCCGCTGGATCTTACTCTTACAAGAATTCGATATTGAAATCCGAGATAAAAGATGAGCAGAAAATCTCGCCGCTGATCATCTTTCTCATCTTGAAAATCCCGAGTTAGAAGTTCTAAATGAATCGGCCATACAAGACAACTTTCCTGATGAATATCTATTGAAGATAGATTATAATGAAATACCATGGTTTGCAGACTATGCAAACTACTTAGTATGTGGATTCCTTGAAAAGGGATTATCGTACCAAAAACGAAAGAAATTCTTCAGTGATATAAAACACTATTTTTGGGAAGATCCACATCTGTTTAAAAGTTGTCCCGATGGAATAATACGCCGATGTGTATTTGGAGATGAAGCTAGTAAAATTTTAAACCATTGTCACACAGGACCAACAGGAGGGCATTATGGGCCTCAACTAACAGCAAGAAAAGTTTATGAAGCTGGATTCTATTGGCCTACAATTTACAAAGACGCACACCTTCTTTGCAAATCCTGTGATGCTTGTCAAAGGGCCGGAAAAATAAGTCAACGTGATGAAATGCCACAAAATGTCATTCAAGTATGTGAAGTATTTGACATTTGGGGTATTGACTTTATGGGTCCATTTCCAAAATCTTATAATAATCTCTATATTCTCGTTGCCATTGATTATGTATCTAAATGGGCAGAAGCACAAGCTCTCACAACTAATGATGCACGAGTTGTAGTCAACTTTTTAAAACATCTTTTTGCAAAGTTTGGAACACCGAAAGCTTTAATAAGTGATCGGGGAACTCATTTTTGTAATAATCAGCTTGAGAAAGTTCTTAAAAAATATGGAGTAACTCATAAAATCTCCACCGCATATCATCTGCAAACAAGTGGACAAGTTGAAAATACCAACCGAGCTTTAAAACGTATTCTAGAGAAAACCGTAGGATCAAATCCGAAGGAATGGTCCATTAAATTGGAGGATGCACTCTGGGCTTTTAGAACAGCCTACAAAACTCCAATTGGAACCACACCTTTTAGACATGTTTATGGAAAAGCATGTCATCTTCCAGTAGAAATTGAACACAAAGCATTTTGGTCTTTGAAGACATGTAATCTTGATATACATGAAGCTGGACGTCTACGATTAAGTCAACTAAACGAATTAGAAGAATTAAGACATGAAGCATACGAAAATTCGTTGATATATAAGGAAAGTACGAAGAAATGGCATGATAAAAGAATCAGAAGTTTAAAAGAATTTAAAGAAGGAGACAGAGTTCTTCTTTTCAATTCACAATTCAAGCTATTTCCTGGAAAATTGAAATCAAGATGGTCTGGACCATTCATAGTTAAAAGAGTTTTCCCATACGGAACAGTAGAATTAATAAATTCAAATGGAATTGAATTTAAAGTTAATGGTCACAGAGTTAAACATTACATAGATAGTCCAATGGAAATCGACAACGAAGTTAATCACAATTTCGATACCACAGCTAACTAAGTGTGGGGAGAATCAAGTCTTTAAAGGATAATATGTATTTCTGTTAGAGTTAGATTTTCTGTTTTCGTGTAGTTCTCGAAAATGGAACCCGAATGGTCTTTCCCTAGCAGACCCTAAAGAACTAGTCTTCTCCCCCCATTCTGAATTTTTATTTTTTTTAGGAAATGAAGACTGCCTGTGAACTAAACCATGGTCTAATGCTACACGCTTTGATCACTAAACGTAATAATGACACACTTCCGAGTGAAATTGTATCAGTAATCAGAGAAAGATTGGACGGAGTAAGAAAAGAATCCAGATGCGAAGATAATAAGTTACAATTTGGTAAAGGAAAATCAAAATCCGCAGCAAAAAGAAGAGCACGACACCTAGAAAGATGTCACAAATGCGGAAAATGGTCACATGGAGGTAAATGTTCAAATAATCAAACCTATTCAAATACCGAATTTGTTACTTTATGCAGAGACGGACCGTTCATATGTTTAGAAGAAAAAACACTGAATGCTCGAGGTTACGCCTATGTAGCCATGGAAAACCAATTAAACCGACTATCTTATGAATGGGATAGATCGTATAACTAAGAATACTATCTCACAGGTAAGTCTGTACAGTTTTTTGTTTTTATTTTTATTTTTAACCTTTTGATAATAAACGCTAATTTGTTCGCTATAAAGTATTAAATTGGTATTGAATAAAATTAGGTTTGGCGACCGAAATTATTGATATCATTCAAAAATTTATTACGTCACTGCGAAATTTAACGTTTATTCTTAAGGTATAAATATCTTTAATCAATCAACCCAAAATATTTCAAAAATTCGTCATGAGTTAAATTAGGTCATGGAACCGAAAATACTTTACCGAAAAGAGGGGCGCATATTTTTGATAATATTTGATTGATTAAAGTGGGATAAAAAGCCAAAAAGATTTTTAATTTTATTTTTACCATGTTTTTAAAATTAATATATAAATCTTAAATTAATATTGTAAACTTTGTAAAATCAATATACTTAAAATTGTAAATATTTGAAAAATTAATATTTTTAATATAAGTTTGCATGTATAAAAACAAAAATATAATTTAAGTTTGGTGTGAATTTTATAATATGAATTTTTAAATTAAGTTTGGTGTGAATTTTTAATTTTTAAAATAAGAATTTTTAATTTTATGCATTTCAAATTTTAAGTTTGGTGTGAATTTTTAATATTAATTTTGAATTTTATGTATTTTTATTTTAAGTTTGGTGTGAATTTAAAAACAAAAATTTACTTTATCTCATTAAGTTAAAAATATGATTTTTAAAATTCGTCGTAAGTTGAAGACTAGGTCGTTGAACCGAAATTGCTTTACCCGAGGGAGGGACGAGAACTTTTATTATCATTATTTTTAATCTTATTGAATTAAAGTATGACAAAAACAATAAAAAAAAACCCAAAAATCTTAGCTTTTAAAACAATCGCTACAAAAAGACAAATTTTAAAATTTTGTGGAAGGACGGGCTAGGACATCGATCCGAAACGACCTCGTCCAAAATAACAAGGGAAACAAAATTTTAAAATTAATTAATTAATTGTTTTATAAGTTAAGGTTTTTATATAAAAAAAAATACAAACTCCGCGACTCGCGGAGTTTGAAGGGTCAAACACCGCGACTCGCGGAGGGACCAAAATATAGAAAAAAATAAAACGCCAAAACTGACCAGTTGAACATCCTAACACCACAAAAACTGCGAAAATAACCCGAAAAAACCCGAAAAATACACACCAAATTCGCAATTTTTGACCGTTAATCATCAAATCTTTTACTAAAATCATGTTGAGAAGGATGCTATCAAAGAATTACTCAAGAAAAACGGTAAATTTCTACACCTAAACACCATTTAATCCGAAAATTAGTGTTCTTGAGCAATTTTATACCCAATTCGATTTTGATGCTTTTTAGTGTAATTATGCTTAAATTGCTTATGTATTATGCTTGTATAACCTAGATTGATGCTATTTAACATGATTAGAAGCCTTAAACTTCAAATTTTGAGTAATCTAGGGTTTGTGTTCTTGAGCAATTTGGGTCTTTTTGATATAAACAGGTTATGGCCGATTTTTGTCATGAATTGTTGCTAAATTAAGTAGTGTAACATGTTTAGGTAGTTAAATGATCCAAACTTTGAGCCTAAACATGATTTTGAGAATTAAAGTGGACTTTTTCAAGTCTAAAATTCATGAACTTGATTTTTGAGAGATAATGCCATTTGAAACTTGTTTAATTGCTAGTAATGATTATTTTGACATGTTATTTGAGTTGAATGCTTATGAACTTGGCGAACATTTTCGTATATGCTTATTTGAAAAAGTGTAGATTTGATGAAAATATGAAAATGAGCTTAAGTTTGATATAAATTGATCATGTCATTGTAATTATTTTGATTGATGATTTTGCTGACACTAATGCATATTTGGATGCACAAAAATTGTGTTTGATGTGTTTTGCAGACTGAAAGGGGTGAATCTTCATCCCAAGCTCGCAATGCTCCTGCTGAGAATACGGAACAACAGGAGGTGGATAACTACTACAAACAAGATATACCTCATCCAGTCATGACATTTTCTGATATGCACTTGGAAGATTTGCACCTGAACCTGAGATTTGACAGACTTTGGATAGATTATCCAAAATACCAAAGGGGTTTGCATACTCTTCATTCTAAAGCTGTTGAAGTACCTAGGGTCATAGAATGAGGACCATTAGAAGCTGTAGAATTGGCCGGGCCAATTAGGGAATTACTTGCATAGAGGTATGGTAATTCTACTTTTAACGATTGGGTACGGTTATTCAACATGCGTAGACCTGTATATAAAGTATGGTGTGAAGAATTGTTATGTAGTATAGAAATAAATGATCGGGTAGCTAGTTTAACCGATCGATCTTTTATTAGATTTTTGTTAGGAGGTTCGATGCGCCACATGTCTTTACTAGACATGGCTCAGACTTTACGTATATATACGCTTGAGGAGTTAGCATCTTCCGATTGTAGAGGGTTGATACTAAATGGTAGAAAGATAGACGAAAATTTTGATACGCATGGTGTATGGAGTCAAATGACTAGCCATCGCCGATTAAAAGGGGGAAATTACTCTTATTTGGATATAGATAGAGCAGAGTTAAGAGTAATTCATAGGTTTTTAGCTAATTCGATTACACAAAGAGGTAAGAATAAGGAAAAGGTAAATGAACAGGATTTGTTTTACCATATGTGTATTCGAGACCCACAAAGCGCTGTAAGTATACCTTATTGTGTGGGTTATTATTTATCAGCTATGGTTAGGGGGATGAGACCGCATAGCATAATAGGAGGTGGTATATTTATTACTTTGATTGCTGAATATCTCGGTGTGGATATAAGTCGGGGGGATTATTAGTCGAAGAACCAGAACCCCGCGATACAATAGGTTTAAATGTATACCATGGTGCGAAGGTTTTGAAGAGGCGAAATAACGCCGCAGTACAATACCATGGTAGACATCCACAGGTTGAGAGAAACCAACAGCAAGGTAATGTAGGAGGGGGAAATGAAATGGCAGAAATGCAAAGGTTTATAGCTTCACAAGAGTATGAAAATGCTAGACATAGAGCATTTGAAGATTGGCAAGTTCATCAAAACCAAATCATAGCTTATTGCCAACATATAGGTAGAAACTATATTCCTACTCCATCGCCCATATTCCCTCCCTGGTCTATAGAGATCCAACCACCGTATCCTACGTATAACCCAGCCGAAGCATTTTATAACACCTATGGTTATGCATGGAACCCCTACTGGTATCAGTATCATCCCTAGTCTACTTAGTTTTATTTATTTTATAATTTGTAATGTTGATACATTTAATACTTATGTTGGATTTGTATTAGTTTTTATAATTTTCTAAATTTTATTATTAGATTTTAATAATTTTTGAATGTGGGGTAATATACCAAACTTCAAAAATATGTATATATGTTTGCAGTTTATCTTATGTACACAATAGGGTAAAACAACGCATTTTCAAAGACTGGCATTAAGTTCAGCAAAAGCAACTAATTTTGACGAAAAGATGAAAAATATATGTGAAATAACAACGAGACGGAATGAACAAATGATGTGCACCATTTATCATTCAGAAAAGAAACGCCAATATGTTTGGAAATTTTGGTAAAATTTAATCATTTCTACGCTAATCACCCTCAATAATTTAAATTGTTACTGATTTCTTGCGAATTAGGGCATTGCAAGATCTTAAGTGTGGGAAGGGGTTAAATTCTTTCGGATTTTTAAAATTTTTATTTTAAACACTTGGTTACCATTAAAAATACTAGTAAAGCAGTAGTTGTATTAGAATCTAGTGCTCTCTGATAATAAAGAACAGCCCTAGTCTTATATACTGACTACCCAATTCTAGTAAATTTTTTTAAAATTTTCAATTAAATGAACTCAAAATCATGTTTATACATATTTATGAACGATAAAACTAGGTGTTAACACCGAAATTATTGTTACCTCGGAAAGGACATAAATTGAGAAACAAACCAAAATGTTAGAATTTATTTAAAATGGAATAGAGGACAATAAAAAGGAAAATAAAAGCCAAGTGTGGGAAAAATTACCAAGTTATCTTAAACATATGTCACATATTTCTGTAACAAATAACTAAAAATACTTTTGCTTTGGACTAAACTAAACTGTTTTACCCGATGAAAGAAAAGAAGAGATGGATCTACACGATGAATCAATTCCATCATTAAAAGGAAGTAAAGTCTTCCGAAAAAGAAACGCGCTTCTTGATTTAGGTCAGGAAGTTGTCGTCCAGACCAGCTGTAGGTTGACGAAAAATCTAGAAAAGTCATCACTAAAATCAGCAGGAAATCCACGGACCTCAGCATAAAACAGGGTCGCCAAGTGGTCAGATTTATCCTAACCATGAGAAGGATCTGTCTTGTACAATGGGGGGAACACCGTGCAAATTAGCTTGATAAGACTAATGAATCAGATCCCCAGAAAGGATAATCTCCTTAAAGATTAAAAAGCAGCTTTTAAGACTGATATTACTCAATCCTTGAGATTGACCTTAAAGATTGAGAATTTAAACTCATGGAATTCAATGATATCTAAACTCGAGATTGAACGAGAAAATATTTTGATCAAAATTACAAACCGATTTGTTTTCTGAAAACCCATTTTCAATGCGTTCATTACCATTGAACGTAAAATCCTAGGAATTCACCTGGAATTTATTAGGTCACCTGAACTAAATCGGGTGTCAACCGTAAGAACGGTGGTTGCGTAGCATGGTCAAAGACAGGACCTTGTGCCAGACCGAAAAATCATAAGGGTGAGCTTTACTATTGCTCCTACCAAGGATAGTAATTGCGTCCGACACGTTATAGACCATAATTAAAAGCATGTCAGGGGACATTGCCTTAACAGTTGCTTGTTCAACGCTTTCCTTTACAACCGGATGGTAGTTTACCAAAAGGTAATATACGGGACAAGTAAACTGGACGTGTTGCTTTCCTAATACAAGGTTAGCAAGTGGGTGACACAAAACCATAAGTTTTGAGCTAAAATTTTCAAATATGAAACCCACCAAACCCACAAAAATAATTTGCAAACACCGGTGAAGGGTTATTCCGGAAAACTTATCTAGGGTAAAAACTAGATTTAATTTTCAAAAGATCAAATGTTTTCATAAAGATCCAATTTTCTTAATGGATCTAAATTTTTATAGTCATGTGGGACTGTAAACCATATCGTTACTACCATTGTTTATACCGCCGTATAGAAATCACTGATGTACAAAGTGTGAAGAATAATGAAGTGATTCTAGTATTTCAAGACTATATTGCTTGAGGACAAGCAACGCTCAAGTGTGGGAATATTTGATAATGCTAAAAACGAACATATATTTCATAGCATTATTCCTCAAGAAAGACAAGCTTTTAGTTGCAATTGTTCTATTTACAAGTGATATTCGTTTAAATATTAAAAGGTGAAGACAAAAGACAGATTCGACGAATTGAAGACGCAAAGGTCCAAAAAGCTCAAAAGTACAAAATACAATCAAAGAGGTTCCAATTATTGATAAGAAACGTCTCGAAATTACAAGAGTACAAGATTCAAAACGCAAAGTATAAGATATTAAATTGCACGCAAGGACGTTCGAAAATCCGGAACCGGGACCAGAGTCAACTCTCAACGCTCGACGCAACGGACTAAAAATTACAAGTTAACTATGTATATAAATATAATATAATATATAATTAATTCTTAAAATTAATATATATATTATAATATATTTATAAAATGTCGGCAAATTAAAAGACAAACCTTTGTGAGCTGGAATTACGAACTCCGCGAGTTGCGGAGTATGGAGGCCAAAAATGCCGCGACTCGCGGAGCAGCCAAATACGAAAATCCCTATAAAACCCAACGAATTCTGATCATTTATATCATCCAATATATCAATCTCTCTATATCTATACGTAATATTTATATTTATATTTATATTTTAATTTTAATTTTAATTTTAAATCCTAATAATAAGGGTATGTTAGCGAATGTTGTAAAGGTGTAAGTCGAAATTCTGTCCGTGTAACGCTACGCTATTTTTAATCATTGTAAGTTATGTTTATATTATTTTCATTAATGTCTCGTAGCTAAGTTATTATTATGCTTATTTAATACCGAAGTAATCATGATGTTGGGCTAATTACTAAAATTGGGTAATTGGGCTTTGTACCATAATTGGGGTTTGGATAAAAGAACGACACTTGTGGAAATTAGACTATGGGCTATTAATGGGTTTTATATTAACTAAACAATACCTTGTTAATTTAATATACAAACTTATAATTCGATGTATTTATATATAACCACATACGCTTGACTGGGTACGGTGGGCGGGATATTTATAAATACCAATAATTATTCATTTTACCGGACACGGAACTGGATTAATAGTTAATAGACTTGTTGAAACAGGAGTGAATTACATTCAAGGGTAATTGGTGTAATTGTTAACAAAGTAGTAAAACCTTGGTTTACACGCAGTCGATAACCTGGTGTATTCATTAAACAAAGTATTAAAACCTTGTTACAATTCGAATCCCCAATTAGTTGGAATATTTGACTTCGGGAATAAGAATAATTTGACGAAGGCTTTCGCTCTTTATATTTATGACTGATGGACTATTATGGACAAATCCGTATGGACATATTAAATAATCCAGGACAAAGAACAATTAACCCATGGGCATAAAACTAAAATCAACACGTCAAACATCATGATTACGGAAGTTTAAATAAGCATAATTCTTTTATTTCATATTTAATTTCCTTTATTTTATATTTAATTGCACTTCTAATTATCGCACTTTTATTGTTATTGTATTTAATTGCACTTTTTAATTATCGCAAGTTTATTTTATCGCACTTTTATTATTCGGAATTTCATTATCGTTATTTACTTTACGCTTTAAATTAAGTCTTTTATTTATTTAATATTTTACATTTGGTTTTAACTGCGACTAAAGTTTTAAAATCGACAAACCGGTCATTAAACGGTAAAAACTCCCCTTTATAATAATATTACTTATATATATATTTATATTTTTATAAAATAAAACTAATATAGCGTTAAGCTTTGTTTAAAAGATTCCCTGTGGACCGAACCGGACTTACTAAAAACTACACTACTGTACGATTAGGTACACTGCCTATAAGTGTTGTAGCAAGGTTTAAGTATATCCATTCAATAAATAAATAAATATCTTGTGTAAAATTGTATCGTATTTAATAGTATTTTCTGGTAAAATTTAAAGCTATTTTATATACACCTCGCATATCATCAGTTTTTCATAGACTCTACAACTGGTCTGGATGACAACTTCCTGACCTAAATCAAGAAGCGCGTACCTTTTTCGGAAGACTTTACTTCCTTTTAATGATGGAATTGATTCATCGTATAGATCCATCTTTCTTTCATTTATATTATAGTATATTGGGTAAAACTGATTAATATCGTCCAAAACAAAATCACCTGCAATAACTTTACAGAAACATGTGATAGATAGTTTTTAATTGAATAACTTGGTACATTCTCCCCACACTTGGCTTTTTTCATGCGTCTTTTTATTTCTAATAAATAAATTTAATCGTTTTAGGTTGTTTCTCAATTTATGTCCTTTTCGAGGTAACGATAATTTCGGCATTAACACCTAGTTTTATCGTTCATAAATATGTATAAACATGATTTTGAATTTATATAGTTGAAAAATTTAAAAATTTTCATAAATTTTAGAAAATAAACCAAGTATAAACCCGAGAGAATTTATAACACTTCCCCACACTTGAGATCATGCAATGCCCTCATTTGCATGAAATCAAACTAGAATTATAAATTCATGAGGGTGATTAGTGTAGAAAAGTGATTAAAAATACCTACTTTGTAATTTCAAAGCTCGTCGAATGATAGATGACGTCTCATCGTTCATTACTTTCGTTATTTTATCACACATGTTTTTCTTCAAAAATGGTTGCTTTTCTGAACTGTTTGCTAAACTTTGAAAATGTGTCTTTTACCCTAATTAATCATGCATTTTTACTAACGAGTTATGCACTAACCCGAACCCCTAATTTAATGTTCAGTGGGGTTAGACTTCCCCACACTTAACTGATGACATGTGAAGTCAGTAGAATAAGTTCCACGAATTAAAATAGTGAGCCAGTTATTTACATCTCGGGTAGTGTATAATATATCAATGGGTTTAAAGTTTATACTCACCTGATTGTCACTACTTAATTCTTTTTTAAGTGTAGCTTTTAGTAAATGGATATGTCTCTTTTCTGGTTCTTGGTCAAATGGATCAATATACACTGACATACATATTTCTATAGGGTGGACAATTCCTAACATTTCCTTCCGTTTATTCTCAGGATCAAAGTTTTCACCTCTATTACCCAATTGGGTGAAATCCGAGGTGTCATTATCTATTATAGCTCGTAGTTCATGAGAATATTGGGTTGGAAAGTCGTAGAATGGTGAATTTCGGGATCGAAGCAAATTCTTCTTCTTTATCGGTTTTTATCGGTCCCAATATTTTGGTCTCAGGGGTAAAATTTTCAACGTTATCATTTTCCCAAGAGTACCAATTTGTCACCCTTACTTCTTCTTCATCCATTGATGGATCGATGATTTCGTCGGTAGAGGCTAATGTGTTGATATGCTGTGAAATTGGTAAGACTGAATAAAAAGTATCATCGGGATAATTGGTGATTTCGGAGCTCTCGAATTCATTAAAATTTGATGATATGAGATTTTCTTGCACACGACTCCTCAGATCCACAGGTGTGTAGTCTGATAGAGCTTCAGCTTGCCTATTTGAAAACTCTCTCATTTGTTCATTTTGAGCGTTAAATTCTTCGAGTTTGATTTTCATATAATCTAATAAATTTTCAGACACATAATTTTCCTCGTCCTCTGGTTGTTGAGTTTGGATATATTCTTGGGAATAATCCCAATTTGAATCTTCATAATCGTTCCATTCAGGTTCTATGGGTGCATAATTTTCCATAGGAACGTAATAATAACATTCCCGTGTTGAGTGATAATCTCCACAGATTTCACAACCAGTTATTGTTTCGTCATTCGTTATCCAAGATTTACCGAACGAATTGTCATCAACACTTGTTTGAGAGTATTGATGAAATTGATTTCGTATGTCAGAGAATGTTTCCAAAATATTTTCGAAATTTTCCATAATGGGCTTATTACCAAATTTTCGCTACAATGTGGTGCATTTACTAATTATTCTTATTATTTTCAAAACAAAAATATATATATATAAGTTATCAAATTAATAGACTTTTCTACTTTTGCCCACGTTTCGAATAGCCAATAGATGCAGCAGGTAGCCAGGACCCTTTAAATAGGAAGCCCACAACTCGTCACTAACAAATCCAACTATTACTACGAACCAGAAAATTGGTGTCTATCAATTTAATTGCTTACAATAATTTTTTCTTCGAAATTTAAAGAAGATAAAAATCTATGTCCTAAAAACTAGAGCGTAGAAATGAAAAAGAAAAAGAGCGTCGAAAAATAAGAAGTCGAAAAACAAACGTCGAAAAACAAAAAGTCGAAAAATAATAATAAGAAAGTAAAGCGTCGAAACTTAAAAGTCAAAAATTAAACCTAAAAAGTTGCGCCTAAAGGTATTAAAACTTAAATGCAATTCTATTCGGAAAACGAAAATTACTTAAAAAGGCACTACAATTTATAAACTACTAAAGCGATAAGCGACGTCGTAAAATTCTAAAGCGTCTAAATCTTAATCTAAAGAAAAAGCACTTAAGGAATTTTACGGCAAAGCCTAAAAATCTAGAAATATAAAAATTCTACGGCAAAAACTAAGTTTAAAACTAATTATGAACGACAAATATTACGAAATAAACGATAAAAATACAAATTATAACTAAAATGATAAAAATACAAATTTTATACTAATATTATTTTTATAAAATTTTTTTTTATAAAAATATTAATTTATATAATTAATGATAATAATAACTTACAATTAAATAATAAAACTAGATATAAATATATATTAAATAAATAAAACCCTAATTAGGTTAAATAATAATAATAATAATTAATAAAACATACGCGTATTAATTGTGTACCAGGATCAGACCTGTCAAATCGACTCATGCGATCGCATGAGTCTTCTGTTATGTGTCCATGCGATCGCATGGACAGAGGATCCATATAACAACCCTCACTTTTCCCTTCTGAATTTACCAAGTTATCCTTAGGGTTTCAATGTCATATCCTGTGCATCATCATTAGGGTTGTTATCCATTTCGACAAACGAACATTTATACTTACATTAAATGATCGTAATTATTATTAAAACCCTAATATGATATAAAACCCTAAACCTAATAATAACTAACAATCTAAACTCTAACCCTAAAGGTTTATTAATAATAAAACCTAACCCTAATACTGAATTAATAACATAAACTATATGTAGTAAATTAAATGTGACTTTTATAAGAATTAAATTAAATTAGAACTAAGTATAAATTAATAAAGTTAGGGACTAATAGTTAAATAAAATGTACTTAAAATAAATATAACCTTAATATTAATTGTAAAAAATATATATATAAATAATATATATAAATGAATAAGTATTACGGTATAAAAATAAATAAATAAATCATATGCAAAAAAAAATAGAATCGGCTGTATTGTTTTGTTGAGAGAAAAAAAAAACTTGATTACCAAGCCTTCATAATCCTAGTTAGACTCTAATTACCATCCTTGATCACCAAGGAAATCCCTTGAATCCTAGTGTATTTAGGAAACTAAATTAATCTATAAATACCCTAATGTGTTCCAAGATATTCACCACAATTAAACCCCTACAATCTTGCATCTAGTCGACTGATTATCTCCAGCTTTTTCCATCCTTAATCTGTTGACTAATGACCCTCTAAACCACCCCCTTTTGGTCGACTAAATACCCTCCAAGAAACCGGCTGCATTAGTTGATATATTCCAGTTTATCTCCTCTTTTCCAGTCGACCTCCAACAGCTTGTAAACCCTATCTGCAGTCAACAACATAGCCTTCATCATTCACCATTCTCCTGCAGTCCATAACAGCCATCATCCGCCACTTTGCAGCCTGCTAATCAGCCTCTGGTTTAGTCCCATAAACAGTCTCTTCCTGTTCCTGTTTCGTCACAAAAACAGCCCACGAAAAATCAAGTAAGTTACATCTGTTTTGCTGCATTATTCGAAATCTTTTACAGCCCAAAATCACTCATTGTTTCTGCTTGTTTTGCTGTCTGTTCCTTCTGGTTTTGCGTGATTAAACAGCCATCATAAATCCATTGTTGCCGCTATTTCTGTCGAGTTTATTCTGACCCAAACAGTCCCTCAACTGAGTCGTTATTGTTGCTGCTAAACCTGTTGTACCTGCTGCTGTTTGTCGAACCAGATTAGACCCAAAAAGGACCTCACTTGGGTCGTGTTGCTGCTGCTGTAATCTGTTTCTGTTTCGCACCTTAGCCATCACCAATCCTTGATCTTAAACCCTAAGGTATAACTAATAAACCTTAGCTTAATCATGCATTTAAATTTATTACATTTAAGTTACTTATAAGTCTAAATTGTGTGTTTAGTTCAATTACTTTTAAGATGATTAAGAAGTATTAAGTTAAGTATTATGTTATGTATAGAGTGTACGTAATGAAAAAGTATAAAAAAAGTTATGACGTTAAGATAAAAGTGTAATTATAAGATCTTGATTATGATAAAGATTCATGAATAACATGGATTGATTTTTATTAATATGATTAGGTTAAATGAACATGAGTAGATAGAATGTTAAAAACTTATGATTTTATGTAAGTATTATAATAAGATAGTAAACATAGTAATAAAAAGTAATAAGTATATTGTTATTGAATATTGATGATGTGAGAGTAGGGTTAATAATAGTTGATTAGTAATTAATAATGATTATGATATAGATTACAAATAAGAATTGTTTATGAATAATAAAGATTAGGGTTACTAGGTGATGAATATAGTAAGGGTAAAGGATGTAATGAAAGATTATGATTAATGTTAATAAGTTAGTTAAAAAAATATAAGATTAAAGTTATTAAGTTATGATGCCCATAAAACTAGTTTGATAAGTTAAAGGTTATAACTTAATGTGAGATAATAATGATTAAGAGTTAAGATTATGAATGATAATAAGTTCATAGGTCATGATTATGATTATGGATTAGTAACGTAGTTATGAACATGGTGTACGTGCATGCACGCATGCATACGTACGTATATACATGTATATATTGTAGGTATATGTGTGTGTATATATGTGAGTATATACATACGTGTATATGTATGTGTATATATGTATGTATATGCACGTGTGTGTGTGTATGTATGAATGTGTATTATGTAAGTTATGTTAAGTTAGTAAATATAATAATGAAAAGTAATAAGTGTATATATATATATATATATATATATATATATATATATATGTATCATCTTACACTTATATATATGTAACATATACACCTACTATATATATATATATATATCATATAGTTATAAATACATACATGTATAATAATAATAAAGAATATATGTATATGTATGTATCACATAGAGGTATATTTATAGACGTAACATAATGATAGATATACATAGTAATTGAATAAAGTAAATAATAATACTATTATTAGTATAACCTATACACCAAATTATATAGTAACACTTAATAACACTAAGTATATTATCACTCATATGAATATAACTTTTCTCGAGAACGGTCACTGTTAATATAGTTTGCTATATTAATAAATAAACTTTATGTCTATTAGACAATAACTAATCGAACATAATATCTCTAGGTTGAGATCTCCGTGTTCAACACTCCGATCATAAACTTGTGTGGAATATCTATCTGCTATTAAGGTGAACTTCATAGTCCCGCTTTTTAACTTTCTCTATTTACTTATTTTTGAACTTTTGGGGTGAGTCACATGCTTGCTTTCAAACTGTTTTACGCTTAGAAACAAGTACCCGCAAACTGTTTAACTGTGCTGACATGCTTTGATTCATGCTAAATCCCTACCATGATATCGTTAATTACTAGAATTTGGTAAGCTTAGTTATTGTGAATAGTGCTATTGAGAGTGACGTCTCTAACCATTTGACCGTTGATCTTTGGTTACATAATAATGATTACGACACTGACAGTTCAAGGTGTCCAGGGGTAACTTTGTTTACGTTTCGATATCATAACTTCAGCATTTACTTTTTTTTTTATAACTAAATCTTGTGGTCTAAAACTCTATATATTAAACCTATGTTGTTCACTCAACCTTTTTTGGTTGACACTTTAAGCATGTTTTGTCTCAGGTGAAGATTGCTGAAGATTATTTGCTATTTGGACTTTGCTGCTTTTGGAATCCGCATATATACATTCATATTATTGCATTAGAACATTAAAGTATACAATTGTAATGACTTAATACTTTCTGCTGCTTTAAATACATTAGTTTATACTAAAAACGTCTCATATAGAGTCGTTCTCGTTTATACATACTTGTGTTATGATATTGTGAAGTCATATTTCCCAGACCCTATTTGGGGGTATGACAGAGTGGTATCAGAGCCAGGTTGTTATAGAGAACCAGGATTGCATTTTATGTGTGCCTTATGTGTTAGTTAGGTGCCTTAGCAATCTATAGGACTATAACCTTTCCTGTTTTAGTTCTAGTGCATTTTCCCCTTACATTTTATTCGTGCTTTTGCGTCATCTTTAGAACCTACCTAATCATCTCTCTTTCGATTCATTTAGGATGTCTCGCAATAGCCCGATCATCATCTCTGACAACGAGTCCGATGGATCCTACTCCGAAAGATCTGTCCACACACCGACTTATGGACCCGTTTCCCCGCCATTTTCACCAACTCACCCAAACTATGTCCCTGCTAGTCCACCACACTACTCTCATTTGGAAGAATCCCACACTAATGATAACTATGATGGGGATGACGAGGAGGAAGAATTTGGGGAGAAGATGAATGAAGAAGAAGAAGTTGAGGAAGAATCCAAGTCCGAGTCCTTTGTTCAAGGCAATGGCAACAATGGTGTACCGTGAAACCTTTCGACTATTCGTTCTCATCAAAGTTTTATAAGCTACCCGCCCCCTACATACAAGAGTACTGTAAAAGACCTGGGCTCAGTAATATAGAAATGGTGAATGCTGATCTCATGAGCTACACCAACCGATTTCAAGAGTTTGCTCTCATGGCTACTCCCGAGTATCTAGGGATCCAATGCTACATCAATGGATTTCCTAATGAAGTCCGAAGAGATGTTATCTTGGAGAACCCGAGTACCATACAAGAAGCTGCTTGCATAGCAAGCTTTTTCATTGACAAACATAAGGAGAAAGAAGGTGCAAAAAGGAAGAGAGAATGAATGGAGCAAGAAAATTCTAGAAGCAAATCCAACAAACTTTATAAGGGAAAATTCAACAAGTTGTATAAGGGAAAACGTCCTTATTGAAAAAGCCTTGCACCAAGTGCAAGAAGGTGGGTCATGTAGCCAAGAATTATAGAGTTGTTACTCCATCAGCCAAAACTCCAGCCACAAAGGAAAATGCAACCGTTCCTACTTGCTATAACTGCGAAAGAGTAGGGCATTTCAAAAATCAATGTTCGGATAAGAAGAAGAATGAAGAGTCACAATGAAGAGTTTTTGGAAACCCCTAGACATTTAAATTTTTTCATTTTCATAGTGTTCTTTATGTTACCATTTAGTACTTTTACATTTTGGAAGATTTCGTTAAGTTCCTATAATACCCTGGTTATTTTCTTTTAATGAATGATGTTATTTTCTTTCCTTTCATTTTCCATTGAATCATTTACCTTGAAGAAGATGAATATTGACTAGATGACATAGTAGTAACTTTATGGAGTGATAAAAGTATGATTTAGAATAATATAACGACACTTGATCAACGTAGTTATATTATGATAAGTCATACAGAAATCCTAATGGATCATGATGGGAATAAGATTTGATCAACCTTAGGACCACTGTGTACCATTACATACTCCTTATCACTATATTTTCAACTAAAAATATCAACCCTAGATATTATATATCTTTTACTTATCAATTATCCACGCCTGGTGCTGTACCTATTGCATAGGTACCATACCTCTTAGCTCCATCCGAAAGGAAGGAATTATCTAACCAACTCCAAGAACCTTTGGAAAAAGGTTTCATTCGTCTTAGCTTGCCTCCGTAAGGAGTACCCGTTCAATTTGTCAAGAAGAAAGATGGCACGTTGAGAATGTGTATTGATTACCGAGAACTCAACAAGCTAACCATCAAAAACCGTTATCCATTCCCGCTTGTTGATGACCTGTTTAACCAACTGCAAGGATCAAGTATCTATTTGAAGATTGGCTTTTGGTCGGGTTATCATCAATTTAGAGTCGAAGAAACTGATGCTTCTAAGACTACTTTTCTAACTCGTTATAGACATTATGAGTTTCTTGTCATGTCTTTTGGTTTAACCAATAATCCTGATGTATTCATGGATCTTATGAACCGTGTATGCAAACCTTATCTTGATAAATTCGTAACCATTTTCATTGATGATATCTTAATCTATTCCAAGAGCGAGAAAGAGCATGAGTAACATCTGCAATTGATTCTAGAACTCTTAAAGAAGGAACAACAGTAAGCCAAATTTTTCCAAGTGTGAACTTTGGCTACGAATCGTACAATTCCTTAGACATGTAGTTAATAGTGAAGGAATACATGTCGATCTTATAAAAATCACCATTAAACATAAATTTTTCAAGAACTAGACATGGAGGAAGTCCATAAGACTAGATATTCGAATCACCCAGGCTCTTTTAGCTGACATTTTCATACAACATCAGCTCTTACTCAAATAGATCCCCCCTGTAATTAAGTGTAAACTTTGCTTTAACAAAACGTTGACCGAATGGTAATTTTTAGTCAACACTTCCTGTTAAATAAAGTTCATACATTTCACATCTTGAATCTTAAAAAGTGTCTTGTTGACAACATACTTGTTATTCCTTTGAATGATCTTTGCCATAATGATAGATTGCACTTCACTGAAGAATCTAAAGAAGTTATGGATCGTAAGATTAAATGTATGAAACAAAGCTCTATTCTGGTTGTTAAGATTCGTTAGAATTCACGTAGAGGCCCCGAGTATACCTGGGAACGTGAAGACCGAATGAAGCGAAAATATCCCCCTATATTCTCAAACGTTGATGCATTCGAGAAGTCTTACTGAAACTTCGGGACGAAGTTTAAATTAATGGGGAGGTACTATAACAACCCTCACTTTTCCCTTCTGAATTTACCAAGTTATCCTTAGGGTTTCAATGCCATATTCTGTGCATCATCATTAGGGTTGCTATCCATTTCGACAAATGAACATTTATACTTACATTAAATGATCATAATTATTATTAAAACCCTAATATGATATAAAACCCTAAACCTAATAATAATTAATAATCTAAACTCTAACCCTAAAGGGTTATTAATAATAAAACCTAACCCTAATACTGAATTAATAACATAAACTATATGTAGTAAATTAAATGTGACTTTTATAAGAATTAAACTAAATTAGAACTAAGTATAAATTAATAAAGTAAGGGACTAATAGTTAAATAAAATGTACTTAAAATAAATATAACCTTAATATTAATTGTAAAAAAATATATATAAATAATATATATAAATGAATAAGTATTACGGTATAAAAATAAATAAATAAATCATATGCAAAAAAAATAGAATCAGCTGTATTGTTTTGTTGAGAGAAAAAAAAAAACTTGATTACCAAGCCTTCATAATCCTAGTTAGACTCTAATTACCATCCTTGATCACCAAGGAAATCATTTGAATCCTAGTGTATTTAGGAAACTAAATTAATCTATAAATACCCTAATGTGTTCCAAGATATTCACCACAATTAAACCCCTACAATCTTGCAACTAGTCGATTGATTATCTCCAGCTTTTTCCCTCCTTAATCTATCGACTAATGACCCTCTAAACCACCCCCTTTTGGTCGACTAAATACCCTCCAAGAAACCTGCTACATTAGTCGATATATTCCATTTTATCTCCTCTTTTACATTCGACCTCCAACAGCTTGTAAACCCTATCTGCAGTCGATAACATAGCCTTCATCATTCGCCATTCTCCTGCAGTCCATAACAGCCATCATCCACCACTTTGCAGCCTGCTAATCACCCTCTGGTTTAGTCCCATAAACAGTCTCTTCCTACTCCTGTTTCATCATTAAAACAGCCCAGGAAAAATCAAGTAAGTTACATCTGTTTTGCTGCATTAATCGAAATCTTTTACAGCCCAAAATCACTCATTGTTTCTGCTTGTTTTGCTGTCTGTTCCTTCTGGTTTTGCGTGATTAAACAGCCATCATAAATCCATTGTTGTCGCTATTTCTGTCGAGTTTATTTTGACCCAAACAGACCCTCAACTGAGTCATTATTGTTGCTGCTAAACCTGCTGTACCTGCTGCTGTTTGTCGAACCAGATTAGACCCAAAAAGGACCTCACTTAGGTCGTGTTGCTGCTGCTGTAATCTATTTCTGTTTCGCACCTTAGCCATCACCAATCCTTGATCTTAAACCCTAAGGTATAACTAATAAACCTTAGCTTAATCATGCATTTAAATTTATTACATTTAAGTTATTTATAAGTTTAAATTGTGTGTTTAATTCAATTACTTTTAAGATGATTAAAAAGTATTAAGTTAAGTATTATGTTATGTATATAGTGTACGTAATGAAAAAGTATAAAAAAAGTTATGATGTTAAGATAAAAGTGTAATTATAAGATCTTAATTATGATAAAGATTCATGAATAACATGGATTGATTTTTATTAATATGATTAGGTTAAATGAACATGAGTAGATAGAATGTTAAAAACTTATGATTTTATGTAAGTATTATAATAAGATAGTAAACATAGTAATAAAAAGTAATAAGTGTATTGTTAATGAATATTGATGATGTGAGATTAGGTTTAATAATAGTTTATTAGTAATTAATAATGATTATGATATAGATTACAAATAAGAATTGTTTATGAATAATAAAGATTAGGGTTACTAGGTGATGAATATAGTAAGGGTAAAGGATGTAATGAAAGATTATGATTAATGTTAATAAGTTAGTTAAATAAATATAAGATTAAAGTTACTAAGTTATTATGCCCATAAAACAAGTTTGATAAGTTAAAGGTTATGACTTAATGTGAGATAATAATGATTAAGAGTTAAGATTATGAATGATAATAAGTTCATAGGTCATGATTATGATTATGGATTAGTAACGTAGTTATGAACATGGTGTACGTGCATGCACGCATGCATACGTACGTATGTACATGTATATATTGTAGGTATATGTGTGTGTATATATGCGAGTATATACATACATGTATATGTATGTGTATATATGTATGTATATGCACATGTGTATGTATGTATGAATGTGTATTATGTAAGTTATTTTAAGTTAGTAAATATAATAATGAAAAGTAATAAGTGTATATATATATATATATATATATATATATATATATCATCTTACACTTATATATATGTAACACATACACCTACTATATATATATATATATATATATATATATCATATAGTTATAAATACATACATGTATAATAATAATAAATAATATATGTATATGTATGTATCACATAGAGGTATATTTATAGATGTAACATAATGATAGATATACATAGTAATTGAATAAAGTAAATAATAATACTATTATTAGTATAACCTATACACCAAATTATATAGTAACACTTAATAACACTAAGTATATTATCACTCATATGAATATAACTTTTCTCGAGAACGATCACTGTTAATATAGTTTGCTATATTAATAAGCAAACTTTATGTCTATTAGACAATAACTAATCGAACATAATATCTCTAGGTTGAGATCTCCGTGTTCAACACTCCGATCATAAACTTGTGTGGAATATCTATCTGCTATTAAGGTGAAATTCATAGCCCCGCTTTTTAACTTTTTCTATTTACTTATTTTTGAACTTTTGGGGTGAGACACATGCTTGCTTTCAAACTATTTTACACTTAGACACAAGTACCCGCAAACTGTTTAACTGTGCTGACATGCTTTGATTCATGCTAAATCCCTACCATGATATCGTTAATTACTGGAATTTGGTAAGCTTAGTTATTGTGAATAGCGCTATTGAGAGTGACGTCTCTAACCATTTGACCGTTGGTCTTTGGTTACATAATAATGATTACGACACTGACAGTTCAAGGTGTCCAGGGGTAACTTTGTTTACGTTTCGATATCATAACTTCAGCATTTACTTTTTTTTTATAACTAAATCTTGTGGTCTAAAACTCTATATATTAAACCTATGTTGTTCACTCAACCTTTTTTGGTTGACACTTTAAGCATGTTTTGTCTCAGGTGAAGATTGCTAAAGATTATTTTCTATTTGGACTTTGTTGCTTTTGGAGTCCGCATATATACATTCATATTATTGCATTAGAACATTATACAATTGTAATGACTTAATACTTTTCGTTGCTTTAAATACATTAGTTTATACTAAAAACATCTCATATAGAGTCATTCTCGTTTATACATACTTGTGTTATGATATTGTGAAGTCATATTTCCCCGACCCTATTTGGGGGTATGACAATCCAGGCCAGAAGTTGGGCTGCTACAGTGTTCGGCCCAGTTTCTATTATTATTATTTTTTTTTTCTGAATATGATTTATATAAAATATTTATATAATATAAAAAACTTATATTTTAAAAATCTATAAATAAAATTAAAAATACTTTTTAATTTTATATATTTTAAACAAACTCTTAAAAATATATATATATATATATGTATTTTTTTAATGTTTTATATTTTTTTTCTTTTTTTTATTGTTTTAAATTTTTTTTTCTTTTTAATGTTTTATATCTTTACAAATATAAATTAAAAATATAGCATTTCGCTGAGTCCCTGGCAGCGGCGCCAAAAACTTGATGTGTGAAGCGGAGGTGTATGAAATACTATTATTTTAACTACGAAATATGAAGAAATATTACACAAGTTTTATTTAATTTATTTACAGATGGGATATACCTAAACATTGCTACAACACTATAGACAGTGTACCTAATCATAGAGTAGTATAGTTTTTAGTAAGTCCGGTTCGTTCAATAGGGAGACGGCTTATTTTACACTACATTTTTATATAACTATATTTGACCAAAATATAAATATATATATTACAATTATTATTATTATAAAAGGGAGGTATTATCGTTTAATAACTGGTTTGTCGATTTTATATTTTAAACGAATCGTAAAGTAAATGAAGATATTTAACTAACGATAAAATAAATAACAACAATTAAAATAACAATAAATAAAAATACGAGAAAATATGAAATAAAATATATTATGCTTATTTAAACTTCCGTACTCATAATGTTTGACGTTTTGATTTTAATTTATTACTCTGGGTTAATTGTTCTTTATCCTGAATTATTTGATAAGTCCATCTGGTTTTGTTCATAATAGTCCATCGGTCATAATTATAAAGTGCGAGGGTCTTCGCCAAATTAACCTTATACCCGAAGTCAAATATTCTAACTAATTGGGGACTTAAACTGTAATAAGGTTTTAATACATTTTTAATGATTACACCAGGTTATTGACTGCATGTAATCCAAGGTTTTAATACTTTATTAACAATTACACCAATTACCCTTGAATGTAATCCACCCCTGTTTTAATGAGTCCATTGACTATTAATCCATCCCCGTGTCCGGTCAAATGAATAATTATTAGTATTTATAAATATCCCGCTCACCGTACCCAGTCAAGCGTATGTGGTTATATATAGATACGTCAAATTATAAATCTCTATATTAAATTAATAAGATATCATTTAGTTAATCAAATATAAAGCCCTTTAATAGCCTATAGTCCAATTTCCACAAGTGTCGGTCTTTTGTCCAAACCTCAATTATGGTCCAAAGCCCAATAACCCCGTCTTAATATTTAGCCCAACATCATGATTACTTCGACTCAAATAAGCATAATAATAACTTAAGTATGATACATAATTAAAAAGGGAGAATTTAGCTTACAGTGATTATCAATCGCGTAGTGTTACAGGGACAGAGTTCCGACTTTAAAACCCGTAAAATAACCTTTACATTACCCAAACTAAACTAATATAAAACTAAACTATATATATATATATATATATATATATATATATATATATATATATATATATATATATATATATATATATATATATATATATATATATATATATATATATATATATATATATATATATATATATATATATTATACAATTAGAAGGAGAGATTGATATATTGTGTTTTTTCGTCGAGCAGAAGCCTGGTATTTATAGGCATAATTCCTGATTCTGATGCCCATGCGAGTGCATGGGGTTTTAGTGCAAATCTCATGCACTCGCATGGGCTCATGCACTCGCATGGATTTTATGCATATTTCCCATGCGATCACATGGCCGTCAGATCCAGCTCACATATTTTTTGTTTTCTTGCTTGTCGACATATTATTATATATATAATATATATATAATTTATATTAATTATATATATATATATTATATTATATTCTTATGCATAGTTGACTCATTATTTTAGGACCGCTGACTCGCGCGTTGATGCTCGGTTTATGTCTCGGTTCCGGATTTTCGAACGTCCTTTCGTACGCGTAGATATCTTGTACTTTGCATTTCACGACTTGTACTCTTGTCATTTTTAGACGTTTCTTATCAATAAATTAAACCACTTGGATTGTAACTTGTACATTTGAGCTTTTTGGTCATTTGCGTCTTCAAATCATCAATTTTGTCTTTCGTCTTCGCACTTATTTATTTAAACGATTATTACATAAAAATAGAACAATTGCAACTAAAAGCTTTACATATTGGAAGGATATTGCTATGAAATATATGTTCATTTAGAGCACTATCAGTAACTCGGATGGGGTTTGTTAGGCCCAATAGATCTATCTTTATAATTCGCGACAATTAAGGTGTCTGTTCCCTAATTCTTAGATTACCAGACTAAAAAGGGTGATATTTGATTTCGATAATCCAACCATAGAATGTAGTTTCGATTACTTGTGTCTATTTCATAAAACATTTATAAAACATCGCATGTATTCTCAGTCCCAAAAATTTATATAAAAAGGGAGTAATGAAACTCACAATACTGTGTTTCGTAGCAATTATGCATATGATGGCATTGAACAAGTGCAAGGTTAGCCTCAGATTCACGAACCTATATTAAGTATATATATATATATATATATATATATATATATATATATATATATATATATATATATATAATGATCAATATCTATCTATCAATTTAGGTCAAGTCATAGTGTATCACAATCCTAATGCTCGAGATCGATATGCAAAAGTCAACAAAAGTCATTTTATATATTTAAATATATTTATCAGATTTTATTAGAGTGAATAATACAAGTGATTTATTAATAAATAAAATTTATATTAAAATTTATATATGATAAAATTATACTTTTATATATCTCATGTAATAAAATTTATAAAGTTATTTAATATCATATAATGGTATGTATTATTAATGTAATTATATTTCGTATGATAAAAAGATCTTTGTATCACATATTTATTTTATAAAATAATATTTATAATAATAATAATACATAAAGTTGTATTATTTTATAATAATAATAATAATAATAATAATAATAATAATAATAATAATATTAATATTAATAATAATAATAATAATAATAATAATAATAATAATAATAATAATATAATAATATAATAATAATAATAATAATATTTATATTTACTAATGATAATAATAATCTTGATAACAAATAATAATCTTTTATAGTAATACAAATGTTATAACAATAATATTTCTAATAAAATTATTATATTCATGTTAATGATAATAACAATGATAATAGTATCGTTGTTAATGATAATTTTAAAGAAAATATACGTTTTAAGATTTATAATGATATTTTCATACAAACATGATAATTTTTAATAATAACGATAAACAAGATTATTTTATATGAAAATAATAATTCTATTTGAAATGATAATTTTTAATAATAATAATACTAAAATGATAATAATAATTTCCCAATAATATATTTTATCTTAATAATAATTACTATATATATAATTATTATAATAAGAATCGTAATAATAATATTTTATAAAAATAATCATATCAAAAATGATAATTTTTAATAATAATTCTAATATGATAAAGATAATAAAAATGATATTTTTATTAGAATTGATAATTTTAACAAACGTGATAATTTTAATATTAATGATACTTTTTATAGTAATAATGATAAAAATAATAAAATAATAGTTTTTTTATAAAAACGTTAACTTTTAATAATAACTATATTAATAATAATAACAATAACAATTTTAATGATAATACCTATATTGGTAACGATAATGATAATAATAATAATAATAATAATAATAACAATAATAATAATAATAATAATAATAATAATAATCAGATAATAATAACAATAATAATAATAATAATAATAATAATAATAATAATAATCAGATAATAATAACGACGATAATAACGACGATGGTAATAAGAATCATTTTTAATAATAATATGAAAATTAATGATAATTCAGTTGTTCATAACTTTTAATCTGTTCATCGAAACCACACGATTTCTAAATAAAAAGTTATTAATTTTTCGACAGCTTTCCAACGACATGCATATCATATACCTTATCTTAGTCGCATATGTAATAAATTTATAATTTATCATAAACTATTTAATGACAAAATTAAATATGCAAGCATGCATAATCAAATATACTCGAGCACTAGTCAGGGATACACTATTAATATAAAAAAAATTAAGATACGAGTGCTCACGTATTTAGATTCAATATTGCAGAAAAGTACGTAGACGCAACGGAGATGATAAACACTAGGTTAACCTCACAAGCTATACCCCAAACCATACCCATAACCTCCAAAGTAATAACCTATAATTTCCTTAGCTCTATCCCTCTCAAAAACCAGTTTTAATAATCCATTTTAGATCACTCGAGCAGCACTCCGTCGTAGTATTTTATCTATAATAATAATAATAATACTACTAATAATAAATACGATTAATAATAATATTACTCTTAATAATAATAATAATAAATATAAATGTAGAGGGAGTACATGAGAAAGATAGATGATGAAATGAAAATGGAACCATATACCGAACGAATTTAAGGACTTAGCCTCACCTTCCTAGCCATGCAATCGCATGGTCTAGAAGGCTAATATCCATGCGATCGCATGGAAGCCCATGACAGCTCACATCCACTTGTTTGAGGCTGCCGACACTCGTTTATAATATATTTATATTTATATAATAAATCTATATAATTAATTATATATAATATTATATTTATGTATATAGTTAACTTGTAAAATTTGTTCTATTGAGACGTATGTTTGAAAATAGTTTATGACTCGGTTACGGTTTTTCAAACGAAGTTTCGTACTGTGACGATCGATCCAAATCCATATGGAAAATACGTCATTCATTGATTTCATTGCGAGGTATTTGACCTCTATATGATACGTTTTGTAAACATTGCATTCTTTTGAAAAGGCACACCATAAATGAATATTTAAATCAAAGGTTTTCGACATTTGATGATTTCTACATATAGACAATCACTGTAAATAATAGTTTACAATAGTACTTCCATTGACAATGCAGTCAAAATAAGATACATGGTGATGATTTGGTGAATGCAACGTTTCCTTGAAAAAATATGCCATGTATAACTCCATGCACATAGCTTGTCTAACATATAAGCAAACAGCGGAAGACTTCTAGGGAACCTGAGAATAAACATGCTAACAAGTGTCAACACAAAGGTTGGTGAGTTCATAGTTTTAGTGTTTCGCATAATCTGCATATAAAAGTGGATAACAAGATTTCAGTTGTTTCATCCAGAAACGTTTATCAAAATATTCTACGAAATTGAGCACCCTGGTAACTAAACTTAACGTATATATAATTTATACCCTTTGTATAATCATCTTAATAATACACGCAAACCAACGTGTACGCTTCTCAAATAGCATACGTCCGTTAAAAGGCTAGTGCTCTAGCTTGGACGGGGATATCAAGCCCTATGGATCCATATACTACTACTCGCGCCCACCAGTTCTTATAACTGACAGTTACTAGTTACCAAAGCTAAGGGATTTTTGGTTCAAACTCAGTGTAGAATTTAGTATGTACTTGTATCCATTGTTTTTAAAATAAAGTGCATGTATTCTCAGCCCAAAAATATATATTGCAAAAGCAATTAAAAAGGGAGCAATGAAACGCATATAAATATTGTATATCGGTTAATAAATCATTTGCATGTATTCTCAGCCCAAAAATGTAGAGAGTAAAAGGGATCTTATGAAACTCACACATATAAATATTGTATATCGGTTAATAAAGCATTTGCATGTATTCTCAGCCCAAAAATGTAGAGAGTAAAAGGGATCTTATGAAACTCACACAAAATCAGTTTTAGTATTTGTATCCATTTAGTAAAACAGTTTATAAAACTGCGCATGTATTCTCAGCCCAAAAAATATAGTTTGAAAAAGGGATCATATGAAACTCACAGTTAAATATTGATATACAATATTGTAGGAAAGCACGTAGACGCATCGGAGATGATAAACACGAGGTTTGCTTCAAAAAAATACCCCCGAACATTACCCATAACCTCCTTGGTAATAACCCATATTTTCCTTAGCTCTAGCTCGCTCGGAAACTCGTTTTGAAAGTGACACGTTCAAGACCTCGTCGTAGTATTTTATGTATAATATTAATACTACTAATAATAATAATAAGATTAATAATAATATTAATCTTCTTAATAATAATAATAATAATAATAATAATAATAATAATAATAATAATAATAATAATAATAATAATAATAATAATAATAATAATAAATACGGAGTAATATATGTGTAAAAAAAATGGAAGAATTCGACTGAATTTATAGAGGTTGCCTGCCCAGCCTTCCCATGCGATCGCATGGGTCTGAGGCACAATGGCCATGCGATCGCATGGCCTCTTTTTCCAGCTCACAATCATTTTGTATTTTAGTTTGTCGACATATTTAAATATAATATATATTATATTTAATTATATAATTATTTATATATTATATTATATTTACGTGCATAGTTAACTTGTAACTTTTGTTCCGATAAGTCGTACGTTGTTACTTGACTTATGTCCCGGTTCCGGTTTCTCGAATGTCCTTTCGTACGCTGATAAAACTTGCATTTTACATTTCGTGACTCGTACCTTTGTTAAAATATAGCCTTAAATTATTCCTAAACTATACCACTCAAAGTATATCTTAAACTTTCGAGTATTTTGGTCATTTACTTCTATAAATCATCGTCTCACTATTTGGTAAAATACATTTTTAAAATAGTGTTTACTGTAGCAAAGTCAATTTTTACTGTAACAATTCACTGTAGCAAAGTAAATTTTACTGTAGCAAATAGTGATTTTCGAAAACACTGTAGCATTTTGGGTACTGTAGCAATTTGAAAATACTTTATCAAATTAGTGTTTTACTGGTTCATCTTAAACGTTTTAGTTAACTTATCTAAATATCAATCAAATCAATAATCGAATGTTACTATCGTTTACTAAATAACTTGAAATAATATATATTCAATTAGATATATAAACCAATAAGTTTAATGTACGGTATTATGCAATGAAAACTTTGTTACGTTTTCAAGTTATAGTATATATATGTATCTATTTACATATAATTGTTCGCGAATCGTTGAGAAAATCGAAGGGTATTTAAATATATAAAAGTAGTTCAAAAATTTTGAGATTCAGTTTTACAGACTTTGCTTATCGTATCGAAATCATATAAGATTAAGTTTAAATTTGGTCGAAAATTTTCGGGTCATCACAGTACCTACCCGTTAAAGAAATTTTGTCCCGAAATTTGAGTGAGGTCGTCATGGCTAACAATAAAAATGTTTTCATGACGTATATGAGTTGATAATTAGAGTTTTATCACCGTTGAATAATATGGATAACACAATCCAATTACTCGAAGCGTATGAGGGAAGTTATCGTAATAAAGTGAAATAGAGAATATAGATGCGTCTTATCTCTTGACGTAGTAACGATTGATTTCTGAAATTTAAGGAATAGAAAGTCTTCATAATCTAAATAAGATTTGATTCTTCAGAATTTAAGGAAATTAAGATTTTCTTTGATTAAATGCGTAATCCGCCTTGATTGTTATGTCTGATATTTCGCTATAAATTGACCTCTTCCGTTTCATTTATTTTCACCACTCCTATAGTCTTCTTTCTTATTTCATACATCCCAATAGATTGTAAAAATGCTTAATCCAGTTCTGATTCTTGATATTTTCCTGGCTATCGTATCCTTCATTCTTCTTTTTCATCTGCCACCAGAGGAAGTTATTTTCTTCTACTATTACCTTGGGGTTATAGTGTTTTTCATTCTCCCGTGTCTTTATATTGCTATACGCATTGATATACACGGTTTGTAATTTCGGGGTTGTTATCGGGCTTTATGTTCTCCATTATATTTCAGAGCTTCATGCTTTCGTTTTCTCTTCCCGGCCTTAAGTCAAGCGGATAATGGTCCAGAATTCGTAGGTATGAAGTTTCAGATGAACATAACTAATGTTCTAAGAAAGAAATGGTAATAGCACAATCTGACTTGTCAAATTACCAGAATACCTCGAAAAAGACCGAATCATTAAGAAAATATTTTCTTGATATTTTTAGAGATTATATAGAATGAAAGAGTTATGTAACATGGTTCATGATGAGGGTATGATATGTGAACCTTTATCACGTTCCATTATAAACTCAGCATGACTTACTGTAATATAATCACGTTGATCAAGTGTCATTATATTATATTAACTCATGCTTCAATTCCCAACATTACTTCAAAACATTTATATTTTAAACTTGAAAGTTTCAGAATTTAGAAACTAAAATAGTTTCTTTTATGGTGTAACACAGATATCGTAAAGAGAAAATTGATTTTCGATAAGAATGATTATGAAATTATCTCCAAAAATATGGAGGATATTTATAATGAAAGATACGATGATATCTTAGAATTTCTAATATCAGAGGATGATGAAGAATATTGTCCGCAAGGGTTTAGATTCGGAAGCAAGGTATTCGTTAATGGCTTCAACAGATACTGAATCATTTGGATTCTTTGAAGACAGGTTTCGTCCTTGTGATTTATCCACAGCCTCTTTCATACTTTGCTCAATCCGTTTTCCAGTTCCAAACTTTCTCTTTTTCTCAGCTTTACTACCATACTATTCTTTATCATCAAACTTTTGACTGTTAAGGTCGTTTACAGTTTTTGCTGCTTCATCAACATTTTTCCAAAATTCGGAGAACTAGTTTCGTAGTTTGGGGTGTTTTTCGGAAACTTCACATTCAAAGTATGTAAGTCCAAGAGGTAGACGTTATATGTACACATATAACTGTTGGCGTAGACGTGCTACAAGATTTCAAAATACTGATTGCTAATTCCTGATAGTTGGTATGGCAATTGCCGTTACAAGATGTGGATGAGTACATGATACGGTTTCAATGAGTATAAGGATTTTTCGGAAGGTCAAAGATCAATGAAGTTGTTGGTAAATTTACTGCTAATGTGGTGGAACATGAAAGATTCCCTGATAACAAAAACGTATATGCCAAAGTTACAAGTCTGAAAGGTCATCGTTGACTGGTTGAACGGTTGATAATACTGGATACTTTGAAAAGAAATTGCAAGGTTATTTTCAGTAATAACAATGCTAAAGGATCTTTCACATTTTTGAAGTCAAAGTATAGCTTTGAAAGATGTAGAGATCTAAGAATGATGTCACCCGTTAAATCTTGACTTGGATTCTGATCCGTCAATATCAGAATATGTAATTGAATTTGTATGGAAACAATTGTATATCACTGTGAGCATAGTTAATAATTTTTGAATCAAAGTTGAAGAATGTACAGTGTAACATATTAATTGCAAACTTAAATATTTCCCGGGTATTACCTACCCGTTAAAAAAAAATTCACAGTTAATACTTTGTACAAAGAATTTTCGTTACAGTCTTTATGAAAATATCTGTATGTATATTTTCTTCAGATGTAATACAGATTTAATGAGTTAATATCATATTAAGCTCATTTGATTTTTGGTTTGAATTAGAAATGAATAATCTCCAAAACATTAGAGATTACCTAATCTTCGCGGAGTATTTCACTAATGAAATCAATATTTCATTATTTATTCTTATTGATATTCCTCGGTGAAGGATGTTGATGCTCGTGGAATTTTTGTGAACCTTTCAAGGCACATATGATGTTTTCTGGAAAGTTTCGAGTACATCGAAAATGAAAATGTAAAATCAATTATGTAATTGAATAATACACTTGGTTTATTATGAAATGGAATTCATTAAGTTGAAACAGAGATTGTAGTTAACAATGGTTAAGTCATTAACGAAGGATGTATAGCATATTAGTAACATGAACTAATCGAGTAGTACCTACCAGTTATGATTCACATGTAATAGCTTAGTACGAAAAGATTTATTTTGTTTTCAAATTTCACATATATATATATATATAAAATATACATATAATTTCTTCAGGAAAAATGAGTTAATACTTCATAACTCGTTGATAAAATATACGCGTTGTTGATTTGTGATGATGTTGGTGATTATGAAATTGGCAGAACTTGTAGTGCTACAGGTTTTGCCGGTGTTGGTGATACTGACGATACTGTTGATGCTGCTGGTAAAACAAGTCTAGCTTGTAATTCGTGCACCATTCCGGTCAGGGTTTCTACTCTTCCTTCTATCATTTCGGTCCACTCATCTGATTTACGGTTACGGTTGGAATAGATTATCTCTAAGACTTTAGAGATTACATAATCGCCGCAAAATATTTCTCCAATGAAGTTATGAATCAATACTTCATAGGTTATTGTTGTTGGTACTCCTTGGTATCTATGGTGCGTATGACATTGATGTTCGAGGTACATGTTGTGATATTGAGGCTTGCGGTGCGGATGTTGTTGGTGGTGGTAATGGTACTGTTGGTGTTGTTGTCAGTGGTACTGTTGATGCCGGTGATTCTGCTGGTGCTTGTAACCTTTGCACCATATCCTCCAAAGCCACTACCCGAGCGCGAAGCTCGTTGACTTCTTCTACTACACCGGGATGATTGGCGGTTCGGACGAGCGGATGAATAAGATCCAGGATTTGAGAGAGTATATGATCATGACGAGATATTCTGGAGATGAGAGAGAAAATGGTGTTACGAATAGGTTCGCCGGTAAGTGCTTCAGGTTCTTCGCCAAGAGGGCAATGTGGTGGTTGGAAGGGATCGCCTTCTTCTTGTCTCCAATAATTAAGTAGGCTACGAACCCATCCCCAATTCATCCAGAATAGATGATGGCTAATTGGTTGATCCATTCCGGTTACACTGTATTCAGAATTCAGGTGAATATCCATATCGGAATAGCTGTCAGAGTTTAAGGAATTTGAACTAGATACGGGATCCATCTTGTATAATTAGGGAGATGATTTTTGATATGAATTAGATTATAGAATTTAGTTTGGTATTCTTCAATACATAATTTACATATGTATATATAATACCAAATTCCATAAATCACGGAGAAATTTTCGGAAGATGTCAGGAAAAGTTTACAGTAACAGATACGCTAAGATATGAATTTTTGTCTATACACTATTTATGCAATCAATGCAGTAAAACGTGTCTAGACTTAAGAATGATAAGCATGTAATTTTCGACAAAAAATGATAAGCAAAACTTTTAACATGCAGACACGGTCGAAGTCCAGACTAACTAATGCATCTTAACAACTATCAGTTAGACACATTCATGCAAGACCTGGTTCGCTAGGACCAACGCTCTGATACCAACTGTGACGATCGATCCAAATCCATATGGACAATACGTCATTCATTGATTTCATTGCGAGGTATTTGACCTCTATATGATACGTTTTGTAAACATTGCATTCTTTTGAAAAGGCACACCATAAATGAATATTTAAATCAAAGGTTTTCGACATTTGATGATTTTTACATATAGACAATCACTGTAAATAATAGTTTACAATAGTACTTCCATTGACAATGCAGTCAAAATAAGATACATGGTGATGATTTGGTGAATGCAACGTTTCCTTGAAAAAATATGCCATGTATAACTCCATGCACATAGCTTGTCTAACATATAAGCAAACAGCGGAAGACTTCTAGGGAACCTGAGAATAAACATGCTAACAAGTGTCAACACAAAGGTTGGTGAGTTCATAGTTTTAGTGTTTCGCATAATCTGCATATAAAAGTGGATAACAAGATTTCAGTTGTTTCATCCAGAAACGTTTATCAAAATATTCTACGAAATTGAGCACCCTGGTAACTAAACTTAACGTATATATAATTTATACCCTTTGTATAATCATCTTAATAATACACGCAAACCAACGTGTACGCTTCTCAAATAGCATACGTCCGTTAAAAGGCTAGTGCTCTAGCTTGGACGGGGATATCAAGCCCTATGGATCCATATACTACTACTCGCGCCCACCAGTTCTTATAACTGACAGTTACTAGTTACCAAAGCTAAGGGATTTTTGGTTCAAACTCAGTGTAGAATTTAATATGTACTTGTATCCATTGTTTTTAAAATAAAGTGCATGTATTCTCAGCCCAAAAATATATATTGCAAAAGCAATTAAAAAGGGAGCAATGAAACGCATATAAATATTATATATCGGTTAATAAAGCATTTGTATGTATTCTCAGCCCAAAAATGTAGAGAGTAAAAGGGATCTTATGAAACTCACACATATAAATATTGTATATCGGTTAATAAAGCATTTGCATGTATTCTCAGCCCAAAAATGTAGAGAGTAAAAGGGATCTTATGATACTCACACAAAATCAGTTTTAGTATTTGTATCCATTTAGTAAAACAGTTTATAAAACTGCGCATGTATTCTCAGCCCAAAAAATATAGTTTGAAAAAGGGATCATATGAAACTCACAGTTAAATATTGATATACAATATTGTAGGAAAGCACGTAGACGCATCGGAGATGATAAACACGAGGTTTGCTTCACAAAAATACCCCCGAACATTACCCATAACCTCCTTGGTAATAACCCATATTTTCCTTAGCTCTAGCTCGCTCGGAAACTCGTTTTGAAAGTGACACGTTCAAGACCTCGTCGTAGTATTTTATGTATAATATTAATACTACTAATAATAATAATAAGATTAATAATAATATTAATCTTCTTAATAATAATAATAATAATAATAATAATAATAATAATAATAATAATAATAATAATAATAATAATAATAATAATAATAATAATAATAATAATAATAATAATAATAATAATAATAATAATAATAATAATAATAATAAATACGGAGTAATATATGTGTAAAAAAAATGGAAGAATTCGACTGAATTTATAGAGGTTGCCTGCCCAGCCTTCCCATGCGATCACATGGGTCTGAGGCACAATGGCCATGCGATCGCATGGCCTCTTTTTCCAGCTCACAATCATTTTGTATTTTAGTTTGTCGACATATTTAAATATAATATATATTATATTTAATTATATAATTATTTATATATTATATTATATTTACGTGCATAGTTAACTTGTAACTTTTGTTCCGATAAGTCGTACGTTGTTACTTGACTTATGTCCCGGTTCCGGTTTCTCGAATGTCCTTTCGTACGCTGATAAAACTTGCATTTTACATTTCGTGACTCGTACCTTTGTTAAAATATAGCCTTAAATTATTCCTAAACTATACCAATCAAAGTATATCTTAAACTTTCGAGTATTTTGGTCATTTACTTCTATAAATCATCGTCTCACTATTTGGTAAAATATATTTTTAAAATAGTGTTTACTGTAGCAAAGTCAATTTTTACTGTAACAATTCACTGTAGCAAAGTAAATTTTACTGTAGCAAATAGTGATTTTCAAAAACACTGTAGCATTTTGGGTACTGTAGCAATTTGAAAATACTTTATCAAATTAGTGTTTTACTGGTTCATCTTAAACGTTTTAGTTAACTTATCTAAATATCAATCAAATCAATAATCGAATGTTACTATCGTTTACTAAATAACTTGAAATAATATATATTCAATTAGATATATAAACCAATAAGTTTAATGTACGGTATTATGCAATGAAAACTTTGTTACGTTTTCAAGTTATAGTATATATATGTATCTATTTACATATAATTGTTCGCGAATCGTTGAGAAAATCGAAGGGTATTTAAATATATAAAAGTAGTTCAAAAATTTTGAGATTCAGTTTTACAGACTTTGCTTATCGTATCGAAATCATATAAGATTAAATTTAAATTTGGTCGAAATCATATCTAATACTTTGTTAACGTTTTCAAGTTATATTATATATACATATAGATATATACATATATAATCATATTCATTTTTATAATGGTTCGTGAATCGTCTAAATTTGGTCGAGGTCAGATGAATGTATGAACACAGTTTAAAATTTTTGAAATTCAACTTAACAAACTTGGCTTATCGTGTCGGAGTAATATAAAAATAAAGTTTAAATTTGGTCAAAATTTCCGAGTTGTCACATTATTTTGTAATAATAATAATTATTATTATTTTTACTAATAACAATATTTATATTTACTAATGATGATATTAATTATGATAAAATGATAATTCTAATCATGATAATAATAACGATACTTTTTAATATTAACTATAATAATAATAATAATAATATTTTATATAAAAATAATAATTCTATTCAAAATGATAAGTTTTAATAATAATAATACTAAAATGATAATAATAATAATAATGATATTTTATAATAACAATGATATTTCTATTAAAAATGATAATTTTAATAAAAATGATAGTTTTAATATTAATGATATTTTTAATAATAATAATGATAAAAATAATGAAAATGATATTTTTATCTAAATCAATATCTTATAATATTTTAATTTTATCATGATACTTATACTCATTATTTCCTAATCGATTTGTTTAATAGCTCTTAGTTCTCTTTTATAGCGCATTCATAATAATGATAATAATAGTAATCATAATAATTAGATGATACTAATATTAGTTTTTAATGATAATGATACTATAATAATAATTATAATAATACTAATAATAATACTAATAATGATAATAATAATAATAATAATAATAATAATAATAATAATAATAATAATAATAATAATAATAATAATAATAATAATAATAATAATAATAATAATAATAATAACCTTAATGAAAATAACGATAGTAATAATATTAACAATAACAATTTTTAATGATAATACCTATATTAATAACGCTAATGATAATAATAATAATAATTATTAGATAATAATAATAACGACGATAATAACGACGATAGTAATAATAATAATTAATTTAATAATAATACTAAAATTAATTAAAATTCGGTTGACTATATCTTTTAATCCGTTCATCGAAACCATACGCTTTCTAAATGAAAAGTTATTAATTTTTCGCTAGCTTTCCAACGACATGCATATCATATACCTTAACTCAGTAGCATATGTATTAAATTCATGATTTATCATAAACTATTTAACTACGAAATTAAACATATAAGCATGCATAATCATATATACTCGAGCTCTAGTCAGGGATACACTATTAATATATAAAAGATAAGATATGAATGCTCACGTATCAATATTGTGATTCAATATTGCAGGAAAGTACGTAGACGCAACGGAAATGATAAACGCTAAGTTGGACTCTCGAACAATACCCCCGAACATTACCCATAACCTCCATAGATATAACCCATGTTTTCCTTAGCTCTATCACTCTCGAAAAATCATTTTGAAATCATTTGGACATAACCTCGTCGTAGTATTTTATGTATAATACTAATTATATTATTATTAAAAATAAGATTAATAATAATAATAATAATCTTAATAACAATAATAATAATAATAATAATAATAATAATAATAATAATAAATAATAATAATAAATAATAATAATAATAATAATAATAATAATAATAATAATACAGAGCATTAGATAGATGGATATATGTGAGTGTGTGTGAAGAGAAACCGAACACGATCAATTTATAGAAGTTGCCTAATTCCCCCTGCCATGCGATCGCATGGCTCCATGGTGTATATCCCATGCGATCGTATGGGATAGCTGTCCAGCACTAAGTCCATATTCGATCTCTTCTGCAGACGGTTTATATATATATATATATATATATATATATATATATATATATATATATATATATATATTTATTTATTTATTTATTTATTTAATTTATATAATTACTTATATATTATATAATATTCATATACATAGTTAGTTTGCAATTTTCATTCCGATGACTTGTACGTTGTCACTCGAACAATGTCCCGGTTCCGGTTTCTCGAACGCATTTTCGTATGCTAAAAAAACTAGTACTTTACTATGCGTGACTCGTAACATTGTCAAAATATAGACTTAAATTATTAATAAACTATATCACTCGAAGTATAACTTGAACGTTCGAGTGTTTTGGTTATTTGCTTCTTTAAATCAATGTTTTGTTATTTATATATATGACAATATTAATTTAAATCAAAACAATTTGTGTCTAGTTAATATTATAATTAATCACTTTGTAAATTATGTATGTATGTATATCTATATATATATATATATATATATATATATATATATATATATATATATATATATATATATATATATATATATATATATCTTCATTTAAAAATATAAATTTGTACATATTATGTATAATTGAAATATTTATTTAATAATGTAATATTTTAGTTTTTCAAAATAATTATATTTCAAAGTTCATTTATAATCGTTTAGAAATTATTATTTAGTATCACATTTACCTTTTTGAAACGATATAAATATATTTACAATTCATAATACAAAGTTTTAATTATGTTCCTCTAATTTTATATACATAATTAAATTATCTTATAAGACGTTTTAATAATATAGTTCTTTTTAAAACTGAAAACGTTTTAGTACATTTGAAACTAAATCGAATAAATATTATAATTTTATTTTCCAAAACTAATTATATTTAAGAATCATTTTGTTAAAAGTTTAAAATAATGAGAATCGTTATATCATAACATGTTTTAGAAAAGAAAAATCATATATGACACATAACAGATTTCAAGTTTCTGAATCATCATTTGTTTGTGAAGCATAGGATAAAGTCCGATGGTTAATGAAATGTATGAAATCATTTAATGTAAAACATTGATTTTACTTAACTTGTCAATATCCAACATCTAAATTATTTACACTATACGTTCTTACTTTCACACTAAAAAATATGGTAAAGCATGAATTTAAAATCAAACAGTAATCTCCACTATCCCTTGTTTAGTTCCTGTTAATTGACACATTTGTTCTTACTTGTAAATCACTTTACCATTTTCCGAATATTGTTAAAAAGAACAGATTTTCTTAAATCATAGTGGACCTCATAACAGAGACCCGTAATCATAATCACAATATATCTGATAATTCAATCATTTGATATTATCTTTTAATTCCGTTGATAAATATATTAAACATATATTGAAACACATACGTTCATGTAAAGTATTATACATCTAATACTTTGTTAACATTTTCAATTACTATAACTATATATTATATATATACATATCTATATACACATAAATGTTCGTGAATCGTTGAGCATAGTTAAAGGGTAATTAATTACATGAACATAGTTTAAAGTTTTTGAGACTTCAACATTACAGACTTTGCTTATCGTGTTGGAAACATTAAATCATTTAAATATAAAGTTTAAATTTGGTCAGAAATTTCCGGGTCGTCACATGGTGATGGTTGCAAAGCGTCGAAAGAAAAGGGGTTGTAAGAAGGATACGCCAATGTGTTTTTCTTTTTCGATGCCGGATGTTCGCAATTGGAAGAGTTCATTCCTTTATTTAAAAGGGATATGTTTTTCCCAAATCTATACCCTAATGTTGTAGATATTGACAAAGCTATTGTTCCTAAGCAATATGATGATCATATCCCTGAAGTGGCGAAAAATTATCCTTTGTTTGACAGGAATGTCCGTCATCCTATCATCCCTGTCACCCTCCTTAAATCATTCTTGTTTAAACTCGGAATGTCACCTTTATGGGTTAAGGGCCAAGCTAATCCTGTGTTTCAAGTTTTTATCTATAACGCTTTTCTCTTTATTCAAACATGTAATGTTATTATCTATGTTTGAATATGTGTTTTGTTATTACCATGATAGCTTAAATTAATCTGTATGTTGCCATGATAGAAGTTTAGGCTAGCGTAATTATGTTAATATAGTATGGTTACTTTTGTTATACTGAATCTGTAACCCCGATAGGCTTGTATGCTGGAATCTTGAGGATTGACCAACCTAAGTTATAATCAGGAGTTGTCCACCTATATGAACCTAGTTACTTCAAAGGATTAAGACCCTTCATGAAGTGTCTCATACCATGTTGTAGGTGACTTTTCAAGTCGATAAAGAGCTTTGTCCAACTTATAGACATGGTTAGGATATTTACTTCTTACAAAACCTGGAGACTGCTTGACATAGACTTCTTGCAGCTTCCCATTAAGAAAAGCAGATTTGACATCCATCTGGAAAACTTTAAAGTTCATATGTACAGCAAAGGCCAAGAATATTCTGATTGCTACCATCCTTGGTACTGGTGCATATGTCTCTCCTTAATCCAATCCTTCTTCCAGCTAAAACCCTTAGTCTACCAATCTATCCTTGTTTCTGACACAACCTCATCGTCATCCATCTTGTTCTTGAACACCCACTTGGTACATATGACTTTCTTCTCATCATCATCAGGTTCAGGTACCAGCTTCCATACTTTATTCCTATCAAACTGAGAGAGCTCATCTTGAAGAGCTCTTGGTTTAATGGTAGATACAAAATTTACATGCATACAGAAATTAAAGGTTACATGCCTCCTAGTTTTTACTCCACTAGCCAGATTACCAATAATCTGCTCAGTTGAATAGTAATTAGTCCATTTGGTGTTGTGGACTTGTGAGCTGGTTGCAGAACACAACATCATGGTCACAAGTGGGCACGGTAGTATGCACAACATTTGGTAGTATACACTTCATTAGTGGAACTAGTATCAAATTGTGATCCTTCAAAATCAGTAGACCTCTGCTCAATTTGTAATATTTCGGTAGAGCCAATAGGTCCAGTTGGTTTAGACACAAATGGGATAGAAAATTCTAACTCATCTTCAAAGAACCCAGCAGCATTGATTGGTGAGGGTAATGTGAAATGTCCCGTTCATATTAATTATAAACGTTCCATATTAATTGATTTCGTCACGAGGTTTTGACCTCTATATGAGACGTTTTTCAAAGACTGCATTCATTTTTAAAACAACCATAACCTTTATTTTATCGATAAAGGTTTAAAAAGCATTACGTAGATTATCAAATAATGATAATCTAAAATATACCGTTTACACACGGCCATTACATAATGGTTTACAATAAGAATATATTACATCAAAAATACGTTTCTTGAATGCAGTTTTTACATAATATCATACAAGCATGGACTCCAAATCTTGTCCTTATTTTAGTATGCAACAGCAGAAGCTCTTAATAATCACCTGAGAATAAACATGCTTAAAACGTCAACAAAAATGTTGGTGAGTTATAGGTTTAACCTATATATTATCAAATCATAATAATAGACCACAAGATTTCATATTTCAATATATATCCCATACATAGAGATACAATTCATTCATATGGTGAACACCTAGTAACCGACATTAACAAGATGCATATAAGAATATCCCCTATCATTCCGGGAAATCCTTCAGACATGATAAAAACGAATTCGAAGTACTAAAGCATTCGGTACTTTGGATGTGGTTCGTTAGGCCCAATAGATCTATATTTAGGATTCGCGTCAATTAGTAGATCGGTTTACTAATTCTTAGGTTACCAAGCAAAAGGGGCATATTCGGCTTCGATCATTCACCCATATAATGTAGTTTCATTTACTTGTGTCTATTTCGTAAAACATTTATAAAATTGCATGTATTCTCATCCCAAAATATTAGATTTTAAAAAAGGGACTATAACTCACTTTCACAGATTTTTACTTCGTCGGGAAGTAAGACTTGGCCACTGGTCGATTAACGAACCTATAACAAATATGTACATATATATCAAATTATTTTCAAAATATATTTACAACACTTTTAATACATTTTGATGTTTTAAGTTTATTAAGTCAGCTGTCCTCGTTAGTAACCTACAACTAGTTGTCCACAGTTAGATGTACAGAAAATAAAGCAATATATATTATCTTGAATCAATCCACGACCTCGTGTATACAAGCCTCAGGCTAGATCACAACTCAAAGTATATATAATATTTTGGAATCAACCTCAACCCTGTATAGCTAACTCCAACATTACTGCATATAGAGTGTCTATGGTTATTCCGAAATATATATATAGATGGGTCGATATGATATGTCAAAACATTGTATTCGTGTCTATGGTATCCCAAGATTACATAATATATTAGAATACATGTATAATACAATATGAGTTTGCTAGGATATGATTAATATAGATTTGTTACCAATTTTCACGTAGCTACAACACGAAAAATTATCCAATCTTGTTTTACCCATAACTTCTTCGTTTTAAATCCGTTTTGAGTGAATCCAATTGCTATGGTTTCATATTAAACTTAAGTTTGTGAATGTAAACAGAAAAATTATAAGTTTATAGTCGTAAATACAGGTTACAAGTTATTTTTTAAAGGTAGTCATTTCAGTCGAAAGAACGACGTCTAGATGACCATTTTGGCAAACATACTTCCACTTTGAGTTTAACCATGATTTTTGGATATAGTTTCATGTTAATAAGAAAATCATTTTCCCAGAAGAACAACTTTTAAATCAAAGTTTATCATAGTTTTTAATTAACTAACCCAAAACAGCCCACGGTGTTACTACGACGGCGTATGTTCGGTTTTACGGTGTTTTTCGTGTTTTCAGGTTTTAAATCATTAAGTTAATATATCATATAGATATAGAACATGTGTTTAGTTGATTTTAAAAGTCAACTTAGAAGGATTAACTTTATTTGCGAACAAGCTTAGAATTAACTAAACTATGTTCTAGTGATTACAAGTTTAAATCTTCGAATAAGATAGTTTTATATGTATGAATCGAATGATGTTATGAACATCATTACTACCTTAATTTTAGTAGGTAAACCTACTGGAAATGTAAAAAAATAAATCTAGCTTCAAAGGATCCTTGGATGGCTTGAAAGTTCTTGAAGCAGAATCATGACACGAAAACAAGTTCAAGTAAGATTTCCACTCGAAATAAGATTGTTATATTTATAGAAATTGAATCAAAGTTTGAATATGAGTATTACCTTGTATTAGAAAGATATCTTACTGTAAATAAGAAAGATTTCTTGAGGTTGAATGATCACTTTACAAGATTGGAAGTAAGCTAGCAAACTTGAAAGTATTCTTGATTTTATGAAACTAGAACTTATAGAATTTATGAAGAACACTTAGAACTTGAAGATAGAACTTGAGAGAGATCAATTAGATAAAGAAAATTGAAGAATAAAAGTGTTTGTAGGTGTTTTTGGTCATTGATATATGGATTAGATATAAAGGATGTGTAATTTTGTTTACATGTAAATAAGTCATGAATGATTGCTAATATTTTTGTAATTTTATGAGATATTTCATACTAGTTTCCAAATGATGGTTCCCACATGTGTTAGGTGACTCACACGGGCTACTAAGAGCTGATCATTGGAGTGTATATACCAATAGTACATACATCTAAAAGCTGTGTATTGTACGAGTACGAATACGGGTGCATACGAGTAGAATTATTGATGAAAATGAATGAGGATGTAATTGTAAGCATTTTTGTTAAGTAGAAGTACTTTAATAAGTTTCTTGAAGTCTTTAAAAAGTGTATGAATACATATTAAAACACTACATGTATATATATTTTAACTGAGTCGTTAAGTCATCGTTAGTCATTACATGTAAGTGTTGTTTTGAAACCTTTAGGTTAACGATCTTGTTAAATGTTGTTAACCCATTGTTTATTATATCTAAAGAGATGTTAAATTATTACATTATCATGATATTATGATGTATTAATATATCTTAATATGATATATATACAATTAAATGCCGTTACAATGATAATCGTTACATATATGCCTCGTTTCGAAATCCTTAAGTTAGTAGTCTTGTTTTTACAATTGTTAATATACTTAATGATATGTTTACATATCATAATACCATGTTAACTATATATATATATATATATATATATATATATATATATATATATATATATATCCATATATATGACATCATATAGTTTTTACAAGTTTTAACGTTCGTGAATCACCGGTCAACTTGGGTGGTCAATTGTTTATATGAAACCTATTTTAATTAATCAAGTCTTAACAAGTTTGATTGCTTAATATGTTGGAAATACTTAATCATGTAAATAAAAATTTCATTTAATATATATAAACATGGAAAAGTTCGGGTCACTACAGTACCTACCCGTTAAATAAATTTCGTCCCGAAATTTTAAGCAGTTGGAGGTGTTGACGTATCTTCTGGAAATAAGTGCGGGTATTTCTTCTTCATCTGATCTTCTCATTCCCAGGTGAACTCGGGTCCTCTACGAGCATTCCATCAAACCTTTACAATTGGTATCTTGTTTTGTTTAAGTCTTTTAACCTCACGATCCATTATTTCGACAGGTTCTTCGATGAATTGAAGTTTTTCGTTGATTTGGATTTCGTCTAACGGAATAGTTAGATCTTCTTTAGCAAAACATTTCTTCAAATTCGAGACATGGAAAGTGTTATGTACAGCCGTGAGTTGTTGAGGTGATTCAAGTCGGTAAGCTACTGGTCCGACACGATCAATAATCTTGAATGGTCCAATATACCTGGGATTTAATTTTCCTCGTTTATCAAATCGAACAACGCCTTTCCAAGGTGCAACTTTAAGCATGACCATCTCTCCAATTTTAAATTCTATATCTTTTCTTTTAATGTCGGCGTAGCTCTTTTATCGACTTTGGGCGGTTTTTAACCGTTGTTGAATTTGGATAATCTTCTCGGTAGTTTCTTGTATTATCTCCGAACCCGTAATCTGTCTATCCCCCACTTCACTTCAAAAAATCGGAGACCTGCACTTTCTACCATAAAGTGCTTCAAACGGTGCCATCTCAATGCTTGAATGGTAGCTGTTGTTGTAGGAAAATTCTGCTAACGGTAGATGTCGATCCTAACTGTTTATTAAATCAATAACACATACTCGTAGCATGTCTTCAAGCGTTTGTATCGTTCTTTCGCTCTACCCATCAGTTTGTGGATGATAGGTAGTACTCATGTCTAGACGAGTTCTTAATGTTTGCTGTAATGTCTGCCAGAATCTTGAAATAAATCTGCCATCCCTATCAGAGATAATAGAGATTGGTATTCCATGTCTGGAGACGACTTCCTTCAAATACAGTTGTGCTAACTTCTCCATCTTGTCATCTTCTCTTATTGGCAGGAAGTGTGCTGATTTGGTGAGACGATCAACTATTACCCAAATAGTATTAAAACTACTTGCAGTCCTTGGCAATTTAGTGATGAAATCCATGGTAATGTTTTCCCATTTCCATTCTGGGATTTCGGGTTGTTGAAGTAGACCTGATGGTTTCTGATGCTCAGCTTTGACCTTAGAACACGTCAAACATTCTCCTACGTATTTAGCAACATCGGCTTTCATACCCAGCCACAAAAAATGTTTCTTGAGATCCTTGTACATCTTCCCCGTTCCAGGATGTATTGAGTATCTGGTTTTATGAGCTTCTCTAAGTACCATTTCTCTCATATCTCCAAATTTTGGTACTCAAATTCTTTCAACCCTATACCGGGTTCCGTTTCCCGAATATTAAGATGCTTCTCCGATCCTTTGGGTATTTCATCCTTTAAATTTCCTTCTTTTAAAACTCCTTGTTGCGCCTCCTTTATTTGAGTAGTAAGGTTATTGTGAATCATTATATTCATAGCTTTTACTCGAATGGGTTCTCTGTCCTTTCTGCTCAAGGCGTCGGCTACCACATTTGCCTTTCCCGGGTGATAACGAATCTCAAAGTCATAATCATTCAATAATTCAATCCACCTGCGCTGCCTCATGTTCAGTTGTTTCTGATTAAATATGTGTTGAAGTAGTGCCTCCAAGTCTTTAATGCAAAAACAACCGCGCCTAATTCCAAATCATGCGTCTATAATTCTGCTCGTGAATCTTCAATTCTCTAGACGCATAAGCAATTACTTTCGTTCGTTGCATTAATACACAACTGAGACCTTGCTTTGAGGCATCACAATATATCACAAAATCATCATTCCCTTCAGGTAATGACAATATAGGTGCTGTAGTTAACTTTTTCTTTAACAATTGAAACGCTTTTTCTTGTTCATCTTTTCATTCAAATTTCTTCCCTTTATGCGTTAATGCAGTCAAGGGTTTTGCTATTCTGGAAAAGTCTTGGATGAACCTTCTGTAGTAACCAGCCAGTCCTAAAAATTGGCGTATATGCTTCGAAGTTTTCGGGGTTTCCCACTTTTCAACGGTTTCAATCTTTGTTGGATCCACCTGAATACCTTCTTTGTTCACTATGTGATCGAGAAATTGAACTTCTTCCAACCAAAATGCACACTTTGAAAACTTAGCGTACAGTTTTTCCTTCCTTAACAACTCTAGCACTTTTCTCAAATGTTCTTCATGCTCTTGGTCATTCTTTGAGTAAATAAGTATGTCATCGATGAAAACAATGACAAACTTGTCAAGGTATGGTCCACACACTCGGTTCATAAGGTCCATGAACACAACTGGTGTGTTGGTCAACCCAAACGGCATAACCATAAACTCGTAATGACCGTAACGCGTCCTAAAAGCATTCTTTGGAATATCATCCTCCTTCACCTTTATTTGATAATACCCAGAACGTAAATCGATCTTCGAATAAATAGACGAGCCTTGTAGTTGATCAAATAAGTCGTCGATTCTCGGTAGTGGGTAGTGATTCTTGATGGTAAGTTTGTTCAACTCTCGGTAGTCGATACACAACCTGAATGTACCATCTTTCTTCTTAACAAACAAAACAGGAGCTCCCCATGGTGATGTGCTTGGTCGAATGAAACCACGCTCTAAAAGTTCCTGTAACTGACTTTTAATTCTTTCATTTCGCTGGGTGCGAGTCTGTATGGAGCACGAGCTATTGGTGCAGCTCCTGGTACAAGGTCTATTTGAAATTCAACGGATCGATGTGGGGGTAATCCCGATAATTCTTTCGAAAATACATCGGGAAATTCTTTTGCGACGGGAACATCACCGATGTTCTTTTCTTCAGGTTTAACTTCCTCGATGTGTGCTAGAATGATGTAATAACCTTTTCTTATTAGTTTTTGCGCCTTCAAACTACTAATAAGATTTAATTTCGCGTTGTTCTTTTCTCTGTGCACCATTAAAGGTTTTCCTTTTTCATGCATAATGCGAATAGCATTTTTGTAACAAACGACCCCTGCTCTCACCTTTTTCAACCAGTCCATGCCAATTATTACGTCAAAACTCCCTAACTTAACTGGTATTAAATCAATTTTAAACGTTTCATCCCCCAGTTTAATTTCTCTCTCCCGACATATATTATCTGCTGAAATTAATTTACCATTTGCTAATTCGAGTAAAAATTTACTATCCAAAGGCGTCAATGGGCAACTTAATTTAGCACAAAATTCTCTACTCATATAGCTTCTATCCGCACCAGAATCAAATAAAACATAAGCAGATTTATCGTCAATAAGAAATGTACCCGTAACAAGCTCCGGGTCTTCCTGTGCTTCTGCCGCATTAATATTGAAAACTCTTCCACGGCCCTGCCCATTAGTATTCCCCTGATTCGGGAAATTTCTAATAATGTGGCCCGTTTTTCCACATTTATAACAAACAACGTTGGTATTACTTGCTCCGACACTATTCGTTTCGGCATTACTTGTTCCGACATTATTTGTTCCTTTAGTTCTGTTAAACTTTGGTCCGTAGACCTCACACTTTGTCACGCTATGACCATTTCTTATACACCTGTTGCAAAATGTCGTGCAAAACCCCTGATGATTTTCTTCACACCTATGACATGGCTGTTTTTGGTTTTTGTTGCCGTTGTTGTTATTGAGGTTGTTGTTAGGATTGTTATTGTTGTTGAAACGGTTGTTGTAGTTATTTTTGTTGTTGTTGGGATGTTTGTTGTAGTTATTGTTAGGATTGCGGTTATTGTTGCGATTGTTGTTGCAGTTGTTGGGATAGTTATTGCGATTATGGTTGTAATTGTTGTTGTTGTTGTACTGGTGACTCTTGTCACCGTTTTCCTCCCACTTCCTCTTGAGTTGTTTCGTGTTGGCTTCTTCGGCTGCCTGCTCTTTAATTCTTCCCTCAATCTGATTTATGAGTTTATGAGCCATTCGACTTGCCTTCTGTATAGAAGCGAGCTCGTGTGAACTCACATCTTCTTGAATCCTTACTGGTAACCCTTTTACAAACGTGTCGATCTTCTCTTCTTCATCTTTGAACACTCCCGGACACAATAGGCACAACTCTGTGAATCGTCGTTCATATGTGGTAATGTCGAATCCTTGTGTTCGTAACTCTCTAAGTTCTACCTTGAGCTTATTGACTTCGTTTCTAGGACGGTACTGCTCGTTCATCAATTGCTTGAATACCGACCACGGTAGTGCGTAAGAAGCATTTTGTCCTACCTGTTCAAGATAGGTGTTCCACCACGTTAACGCAGTACCTATGAAGGTATGCGTAGCGTACTTGTAACAACCCAACATTGATTTACCAAAAACACGACACAAAAAAAAATTTCTGTGACTGCCCATCTGGACGGCGTCCAGAAATCGGGACGGCGTCCAGCCTTTACAACTGGGACGGCGTCCAAGGATTTGGGACGGCGTCCCAATGAACTAAAAAGTACTGATCAGTTTTTTTGTTTACACGCGAGCAAAAAACTCGCTCCCCGACACTTTTCAACGAAACCATTTTCACAATATGACATATTAAGTAAAACTAAGATATTGCCACCATAAAAACAAGTTTTACAACCCCGGGCTCACAATGACCCGTTTTACAAATAAAGTAGCAGTTTCGACCCATTTATCTCTTTAGACGGATTAGAACTCTACAACCCAACCCGATACCAAGAGCATAATCCCGGGGACTACCAAAACCCCCATCCGAGTCCAATTATCCGAAAGCTACCCCATCAAGCCCAATCGCTCCTGCACGTCTAGTCTAACAACTAGCTAGCATCAATAACACAATACCTGTAAAAAGGTAAACAACGAGAGGGGTAAGCCGAGGCTTAGTGAATGCAATAATTATACACATATATATATAATATACCTACTTGCAAACACTTACTCACATACCGCATACATGCTAGCAACACAATTAGCTTATCATCACAATTACAAGCTATAACCTCCAATAATCAAGCTAGCATAACAAAAGCATATATAATATGAACAAATATAATATGCTTACGCTACAACATAAATAACCATGGTTAACCAATAGTACAAGGGAACAGCGCTCGCGAAAACGCCATCGGTGTTCACAACATCCGTTAGGGCACTTAACACCTCGCACCACTAACCCCTAGGGTGGCACCTTAACACCTCGGCACTTCACCCCGAGTGGCATCTTAACACCTCGATGCTTCACTCATTATTTTACGGAGTGGTGTCTTAACACCTCGACACTACACTCCTAGGTGGCATCTTAACACCTCGATGCTACACCCGAGTGGCATCTTAACACCTCGATGCTACACTCTTCATGTGAAACGTGGTGTCTTAACACCTCGACACTACACATTTCACGCTACAACAAATAGATACATTATATACCTACGCATATAATTATTCCACTCACCTCGAATTGCCCGCACAAGTCATAAACGTAAATCGCCTCCAAAAGCAACCGAGCAAACCTTTTACCTATAATACGCATATAGATATACAAACAATCAACATTACACTCTCTACGAGAGAATTCGACTTCAACACCCTTAACCAAGGGTTTACACCTATCACCACAAACCGCCCATTTAGACACATAAAGTGGACTTCACCAATTACCACTACGGGTGGTAATTCCGACCCATCCAACAAGTACAATTTAACCAAAATTGCTTATCATCCAATTAATCCAAAATTAAAGTCATTACCAAATTTGACCCATCTAAGTCAACCCATTGTGACATAAGTCCCAAAAACATCTTTAATCACTAACGGCTAGTGACTAACTTTCCAAAATACCATTTAACACTTGAATCAAACATTTATATACTTGGTTCATCAAATCTTGACCCATAACTTAGTTTGACACCGAATCAAGCTCACTTGACCCAAAATATCCATTCGACCCATTTTGACCTAGATTAGGGTTTACACCCAAAAATCAAGTCAATACAAGTGTTCTATGGTTTAACTAACACATGCAAGGTCCAAACTAACAATTCCATCAATTGAAACCCTAAGTCACCAATTCGGGTTTACATACATGAATCTTCCCCAAAAACCCCCAAACTTCACAATAAATGGGTTATAACTCTAACTAGCACAAACTTTAACTCAAACAATAATCTTAACAAAGAAATTCGGATTTAGAGCTTACCAACACTTCCACTACGTAGCCGTGAACGAGGTGAACAACTTTAACTCTCGAGCTTTGACCCGAAACGCTCATCTTCTTCACCAAACCAAGCTTTCTTACTCTAAATTAACCCTCTCTCTCTAAAATAAGATGAGAGTGTTTTGTGTGGGTGAGAATGAGCTCCAAATGGAGTTCTAGATCATTTTTGATGATCCCAAACCGACCCCAAGTGAAAAGACCCAAATACCCCTTTTAATTTGAGTAAAATAGAGCTGCTGGCCCGTCAGGCCTTCTGGACGGCGTCCAAAAAGCTTGGACAGCGTCCTAACCTTCATTGTTGGATGGCGTCCTAAAGTCTGGACGGAGTCCCAATGAACTGAGTCTGAAACTGAACTTGTTTTGGTCGTAACTTTCAAACCGTAACTCCGTTTTCGACGAATCAAATATCGTTGGAAATGTAATGAGATTTACTATCCAATGGTAAGGTTTTAGAACATCAACTCCAACTTTATTTGGGATCCAAATATACACTTACATGCCTCGTATTTCGAATGACGCTCGAAATAACGTGTAACTGAAAAACGGGTGTTACAACTCTCCCCCACTTAAATTGGATCACGTCCTCGTGATCCGCACAAACACTAGAAGTTAAGTACTTCTCCCACGAACATTTCCGCTTCCAACGTGGAGTCACACAAGTAGTAAACTCATCCGAATCCTCGCTTCGTGCACTAACGCATCATAATACCACAATATTGGGTAATCAACCCACGAGTCGAAACAACCGTAACCGTTGCTCCTACGCCGAGTATCCAAACTCATACCATACACTTCACAATCGTCCTAAGAGTAGAACAATTTGCCGACAAACATCGTCGTCACGCCTCACAATCTTACGAAACACAACCAAGCCCGACATCCATAACATCTTCTACAAATCCGAAGATCTAACCACACGCTAATAATCACTAGCGTGCACCACCGCAATAAACGATATCTCATACACTCAACGTCCAGAATTTCCATTTAGAAAAATACGAAAATCACTACATATACCTTCAAGTTCTCTCGGCTACAACTCGCCACAAGCTACGTCCGTAACCATATCACTCAATCAGTCAATCCGCACACGACCAATCCGTCACTGGATTAATCCAGGACAATAATAATACACCACGAATTAGACGAAGCATCAACACATCGTCATAGGGTTTCTAATCTGAACCATACAATACGGCTTCCTAGTACTAGCATAGAAGCTATTCGTATACCAAAATCCCGTCAACGGCGAATCATCATCACAAAATTTCCGCAATTCGCCACACGACTCACAAAAATATTCACCACGCCGGGTGAACTTTCCTACCTAGACCGTCCGTTAAGGATGGTCTCAACATTTCAATGCAACTAACAGTCGCATCACTAGGGAGCACACTCTCGCAAACAAACAACATCTGCGTGTCTCGATGTGAGACAGTCAAAATCGACACTCTCCGCCTCACATTCGTCCAATAAGTGGAATAATCCACTGAAAATCTTCACGATTGCGTTTCCCGACAGGGAAAATATGATATTCGCCACGATATCGAACTCGTTCTCATTCAATTATACTGTCCGGGTTTCATGACAACCCAGATTTTTCAATACGGGAGCACTCGCAACGACACTTCATTCTCTCACTCCGGGATCTCAAACTTCACATTTGGTCTCATACCGCACATTGGTACTACACGACCACCTTACATAGGAAGTCTTACACTTCCTTCGATCCCATCATCACGATCTTCACGCATAACATTCCAGAGTTGTAACTCACAATCGTAAAGCACGATCTCGAGTCGTCATTAGCAACCCGTCACTCTTCCTCGTCAGGAACTCCGAATACCTATTGAGGCTTAGCACGGTACGCTCCGACATTTCACTATACATAACACCACTGGAGTTTTCCTCGGGCGACAGTAAAAACTCCCCCACTTAGGATTTATCTCCCTATTCTCACCGCCAAGATGATAACATCCCGCGGAATTGAAATTCCACGTCACACCTGACCATTGTCACCGTTGGTCATAAACATCAATTCACCGCAAATTCACTTTAAGCTCTCAGAGCTGACAGGCACAATCACTTGAGTCGTCGTACACGCGATGACATCGCACATTCATACCACAATTCACAACTAACTACCTTAATTGTTTGAAAAGCAAACTCCACCAAAGTCCTACATATGCCTCTAAGCCTAGGCATATGTCACTCCGCTTACTCAGTCGTGCATCTCAGTCGAGATCACCCGCCCTTCAATGCAACGAACTTTTTCAACAATTGCTCACTCTCATGGAGAAGAGTGACCAATTCCGACACCATAATTGCGTCCACCACAATGTCAACACTTCATCATATCCTTCGGACTAACCGACCATTAAGTCCGTCACCGGTTCACCGGTCATCTCTACCCGTCTATCACTTAAGAGCAACAAGATTCGCTCACCCGTCACTTCATAAGAAGTATTCGTCACAATGCTCTTAAACTTCGACTTTCGCAGCCATCGAATTACCATCACCCGTCGATCACTATTATAATCTCCGATGCTTCCAAGGGTATCTCACAGGCACCCTAAGCACAAAGTGATCACACCACTACCGGAGTTGAACATTACATTAGCAGGTATAAAAAGGCACCTGACGCAGTGTCATGCAGACTCCCACCACAATCAAATGAATTTTAGAAAATCGATCTTTAGGTTCCATACACCCGATGTCACCCATCTCTATATAATAATGACCCGAAGTCATACCTACCCGACAACCTTACGGTTTATTGTCTTATCGAAAGTTCCTAGCCATCATACGCTACCCGCAGTTTCCACAAGGCCAAACGATATAGCCTAATGAGGCCCTTTATCTAACACAAGGAGATGCTCGGGGATACCAAGTCTTACACCCTTCTACATCTCGATAAAACCACTACTACAAGGGATATTCCATTAGGAATGTTGCCCTATAATCTACAACACACTAACGCAATCAACATTACACGGGTCCCACTCCCATGAGTTTAACAACCCGAAGACTCCTCGATTCGCCAATTCCAAGGCGACTCACAACAAGAATCCTAACACGATTCTCTAACCACACACTCTACCGAGTGTAACTCAAAACTACAATCATTAGACTTGTCGCATTCCATTACAGAATTCAAGTCCTCGTCGCACACACGCAAACGTAAATCGATCTTCCTAGTTACGATGGGTAACTAAAACCAATAACAATCTCAATAATGCACCCACTACTTAGGGTGGCTAAGCACGCACCAAACTTGTGAGTTGGCTCACTCACTTAACTAACCGAATCTATCGTAACACTTCACGACTCGCAACGAACCCGATGCGACTACAAGCACAGCACCCGAGACAACTATCACTTAGGAACCAATAAAGATTCCTCATTTATCCCGAATCTACCCCAACCATGCACGTTTCCTCCGTTCGGTACTCGTCATGTCATGCTTGATGTCAAGATACACTTTCGTAATAATGGTGATCGGTCACTATTACAAATGCGTACCTTACCATTTCCACATGGTCACGCAAAGTACTTTACCCGGGCTGACGCAACATTCACACAAAATAACACGCGATAACTCCTAGTACCCGAATGACCAAAGTCCTTACCGTGAACTTGATCACTCAAAACCGCCAAACATACGAATCTACCCAATAGATTCATCCCAAGGATACCGCATAAAAGATACCTGTATATATACACCTATATACAACATAATAATAAATATACACAAGTACACCGCAATAACACGTTATCCTACAGCCTAGGTGACCATCACTAAAACAACGTCCTCGTTCGCCTACTTACCTTAGGCACTAACAATCTAAGTCACTAATTTACTCACGAAATAAGGCCCCACATAATCTCACATTGGACAAGCACTAGTCCTAGTTAGTCACCTACTCTAAGGCACTAACAAATCTCAATCCGACCCGTACTCCTACAAGTCTCGCAAATAACGCACCACTGTCAATAAGTCTAAGACTAGGCACCTATTCCAAGGTCACCTAATTCCCTTAGACTATGGTCTGATACCACTTGTAACAACCCAACATTGATTTACCAAAAACACGACACAAAAAAAAATTTCTGTGACTGCCCATCTGGACGGCGTCCAGAAATTGGGACGGCGTCCAGCCTTTACAACTGGGACGGCGTCCAAGGATTTGGGACGGCGTCCCAATGAACTAAAAAGTACTGATCAGTTTTTTTGTTTACACGCGAGCGAAAAACTCGCTCCCCGACACTTTTCAACGAAACCATTTTCACAATATGACATATTAAGTAAAACTAAGATATTGCCACCATAAAAACAAGTTTTACAACCCCGGGCTCACAATGACCCGTTTTACAAATAAAGTAGCAGTTTCGACCCATTTATCTCTTTAGACGGATTAGAACTCTACAACCCAACCCGATACCAAGAGCATAATCCCGGGGACTACCAAAACCCCCATCCGAGTCCAATTATCCGAAAGCTACCCCATCAAGCCCAACCGCTCCTGCACGTCTAGTCTAACAACTAGCTAGCATCAATAACACAATACCTGTAAAAAGGTAAACAACGAGAGGGGTAAGCCGAGGCTTAGTGAATGCAATAATTATACACATACATGTATAATATACCTACTTGCAAACACTTACTCACATACCGTATACATGCTAGCAACACAATTAGCTTATCATCACAATTACAAGCTATAACCTCCAATAATCAAGCTAGGATAACAAAAGCATATATAATATGAACAAATATAATATGCTTACGCTACAATACAAATAACCATGGTTAACCAATAGTACAAGGGAACGGCGCTCGCGAAAACGCCATCAGTGTTCACAACATCCGTTAGGGCACTTAACACCTCGCACCACTAACCCCTAGGGTGGCACCTTAACACCTCGGCACTTCACCCCGAGTGGCATCTTAACACCTCGATGCTTCACTCATTATTTTACGGAGTGGTGTCTTAACACCTCGACACTACACTCCTAGGTGGCATCTTAACACCTCGATGCTACACCCGAGTGGCATCTTAACACCTCGATGCTACACTCTTCACGTGAAACGTGGTGTCTTAACACCTCGACACTACACATTTCACGCTACAACAAATAGATACATTATATACCTACGCATATAATTATTCCACTCACCTCGAATTGCCCGCACAAGTCATAAACGTAAATCGCCTCCAAAAGCAACCGAGCAAACCTTTTACCTATAATATGCATATAGATATACAAACAATCAACATTACACTCTCTACGAGAGAATTCGACTTCAACACCCTTAACCAAGGGTTTACACCTATCACCACAAACCGCCCATTTAGACACATAAAGTGGACTTCACCAATTACCACTACGGGTGGTAATTCCGACCCATCCAACAAGTACAATTTAACCAAAATTGCTTATCATCCAATTAATCCAAAATTAAAGTCATTACCAAATTTGACCCATCTAAGTCAACCCATTTTGACATAAGTCCCAAAAACATCTTTAATCACTAACGGCTAGTGACTAACTTTCCAAAATACCATTTAACACTTGAATCAAACATTTATATACTTGGTTCATCAAATCTTGACCCATAACTTAGTTTGACACCGAATCAAGCTCACTTGACCCAAAATACCCATTCGACCCATTTTGACCTATATTAGGGTTTACACCCAAAAATCAAGTCAATACAAGTGTTCTAAGGTTTAACTAACACATGCAAGGTCCAAACTAACAATTCCATCAATTGAAACCCTAAGTCACCAATTCGGGTTTACATACATGAATCTTCCCCAAAAACCCCCAAACTTCACAATAAATGGGTTATAACTCTAACTAGCACAAACTTTAACTCAAACAATAATCTTAACAAAGAAATTCGGATTTAGAGCTTACCAACACTACCACCACGTAGCCGTGAACGAGGTGAACAACTTTAACTCTCGAGCTTTGACCCGAAAAGCTCATCTTCTTCACCAAACCAAGCTTTCTTACTCTAAATTAACCCTCTCTCTCTAAAATAAGATGAGAGTGTTTTGTGTGGGTGAGAATGAGCTCCAAATGGAGTTCTAGATCATTTTTGATGATCCCAAACCGACCTCAAGTGAAAAGACCCAAATACCCCTTTTAATTTGAGTAAAATAGAGCTGCTGGCCCGTCAGGCCTTCTGGACGGCATCCAAAAAGCTTGGACGGCGTCCTAACCTTCATTGTTGGACGGCGTCCTAAAGTCTGGACGGAGTCCCAATGAACTGAGTCTGAAACTGAACTTGTTTTGGTCGTAACTTTTAAACCGTAACTCCGTTTTCGACGAATCAAATATCGTTAGAAACGTAATGAGATTTACTATCCAATGGTAAGGTTTTAGAACATAAACTCCAACTTTATTTGGGATCCAAATATACACTTACATGCCTCGTATTTCGAATGACGCTCGAAATAACGTGTAACTGAAAAACAGGTGTTACAGTACTTAACTTTGTCCTCTTCAGTACACTTACTAATGGCAAATACCGATTCGACCTTCTCGGTGTAGTGACCCAAATTTTTCCATGTTTATATATATTAATTGAGATTGATATTTACATGATTAAATGTTTCCAACATGTTAAGCAATCAAACTTGTTAAGACTTGATTAATTGAAATATGTTTCATATAGACAATTGACCACCCAAGTTGACCGATGATTCACGAACGTTAAAACTTGTAAAAACTATATGATGACATATATATGGATATATATATAGTTAACATGATACTATGATAAGTAAACATATCATTAAGTATATTAACAATGAACTACATATGTAAAAACAAGACTACTAACTTAATGATTTTTAAACGAGACATATATGTAACGATTATCGTTGTAAAGACATTTAATGTATATATATCATATTAAGAGATATTCATACATGCTAATATCATGATAATATAATAATTTAAAATCTCATTTGATATTATAAACATTGGGTTAACAACATTTAACAAGATCGTTAACCTAAAGGTTTCAAAACAACACTTACATGTAACGACTAACGATGACTTAACGACTCAGTTAAAATGTATATACATGTATTGTTTTAATATGTATTTATACACTTTTGAAAGACTTCAATACACTTATAAAAATACTTCTACTTAACAAAAATGCTTACAATTACATCCTCGTTCAGTTTCATCAACAATTCTACTCGTATGCACCCGTATTCGTACTCGTACAATACACAACTTTTAGATGTATGTACTATTGGTATATACACTCCAATGATCAGCTATTAGCAGCCCATGTGAGTCACCTAACACATGTGGGAACCATCATTTGGCAACTAGCATGAAATATCTCATAAAATTATAAAAATATGAGTAATCATTCATGACTTATTTACATGAAAACAAAATTACATATCCTTTATATCTAATCCATACACCAACGACCAAAAACACCTACAAACACTTTAATTCTTCAATTTTATTCATCTAATTGATCTCTCTCAAGTTCTATCTTCAAGTTCTAAGTGTTCTTCATAAATTCTACAAGTTCTAGTTACATAAAATCAAGAATACTTTCAAGTTTGCTAGCTCACTTCTAATCTTGTAAGGTGATCATCCAACCTCAAGAAATCTTTGTTTCTTACAGTAGGTTATCATTCTAATACAAGGTAATAATCATATTCAAACTTTGGTTCAATTTCTATAACTATAACAATCTTATTTCAAGTGATGATCTTACTTGAACTTGTTTTCGTGTCATGATTCTGCTTCAAGAACTTCAAGCCATCCAAGGATCCGTTGAAGCTAGATCCATTTTTCTCTTTTCCAGTAGGTTTATCCAAGAAACTTAATGTAGTAATGATGTTCATAATATCATTCGATTCATACATATAAAGCTATCTTATTCGAAGGTTTAAACTTGTAATCACTAGAACATAGTTTAGTTAATTCTAAACTTGTTCGCAAACAAAAGTTAATCCTTCTAACTTGACTTTTAAAATCAACTAAACACATGTTCTATATCTATATGATATGCTAACTTAATGATTTAAAACCTGGAAACACGAAAAACACCGTAAAACCGGATTTACGCCGTCGTAGTAACACCGCGGGCTGTTTTGGGTTAGTTAATTAAAAACTATGATAAACTTTGATTTAAAAGTTGTTATTCTGAGAAAATGATTTTTATTATGAACATGAAACTATATCCAAAAATTATGGTTAAACTCAAAGTGAAAGTATGTTTTCTAAAATGGTCATCTAGACGTCGTTCTTTCGACTGAAATGACTACCTTTACAAAAACGACTTGTAACTTATTTTTCCGACTATAAACCTATACTTTTTCTGTTTAGATTCATAAAATAGAGTTCAATATGAAACCATAGCAATTTGATTCACTCAAAACGGATTTAAAATGAAGAAGTTATGGGTAAAACAAAATTGGATAATTTTTCTCATTTTAGCTACGTGAAAATTGGTAACAAATCTATTCCAACCATAACTTAATCAACTTGTATTGTATATTATATAATCTTGAGATACCATAGACACGTATACAATGTTTCGACCTATCATGTCGACACATCTATATATATTTCGGAACAACCATAGACACTCTATATGTGAATGTTGGAGTTAGCTATACAGAGTTGAGGTTGATTCCAAAATATATATAGTTTGAGTTGTGATCAATACTGAGATACGTATACACTGGGTCGTGGATTGATTCAAGATAATATTTATCGATTTATTTCTGTACATCTTACTGTGGACAACTAGTTGTAGGTTACTAACGAGGACAGCTGACTTAATAAACTTAAAACATCAAAATATATTAAAAGTGTTGTAAATATATTTTGAACATAATTTGATATATATGTATATATTGTTATAGGTTCGTGAATCAACCAGTGGCCAATTCTTACTTTCCGACGAAGTAAAAATCTGTGAAAGTGAGTTATAGTCCCACTTTTAAAATCTAATATTTTTGGGATGAGAATACATGCAGGTTTTATAAATGATTTACAAAATAGACACAAGTACGTGAAACTACATTCTATGGTTGAATTATCGAAATCGAATATGCCCCTTTTTATTAAGTCTGGTAATCTAAGAATTAGGGAACAGACACCCTAATTGACACGAATCCTAAAGATAGATCTATTGGGCCTAACAAGCCCCATCCAAAGTACCGGATGTTTAGTACTTCGAAATTTATATCATATCCGAAGGGTGTCCCGGAATGATGGGGATATTCTTATATATGCATCTTGTTAATGTCGGTTACCAGGTGTTCACCATATGAATGATTTTTATCTCTATGTATGGGATGTGTATTGAAATATGAAATCTTGTGGTCTATTGTTACGATTTGATATATATAGGTTAAACCTATAACTCACCAACATTTTTGTTGACGTTTAAAGCATGTTTATTCTCAGGTGAATACTAAGAGCTTCCACTGTCGCATACTTAAATAAGGACGAGATTTGGAGTCCATGCTTGTATGATATTGTGTAAAAACTGCATTCAAGAAACTTATTTTGTTGTAACATATTTGTATTGTAAACCATTATGTAATGGTCGTGTGTAAACAGGATATTTTAGATTATCATTATTTGATAATCTACGTAAAGCTTTTTAAACCTTTATTGATGAAATAAAGGTTATGGTTTGTTTTAAAATGAATGCAGTCTTTGAAAAACGTCTCATATAGAGGTCAAAACCTCGCAACGAAATCAATTAATATGGAACGTTTTTAATCAATAAGAACGGGACATTTCAGTTGGTATCCGAGCGTTGGTCTTAGAGAACCAGAATTTTGCATTAGTGTGTCTTATCGAGTTTGTTAGGATGCATTAGTGAGTCTGGACTTCGACCGTGTTTACTTGAAAAATGATTGTTTAACAAATTTTGTTGGAAACTATATATTTTTAACATGTGAATATTATGTGATATATTAATCTCTTAAAGTGTTTGATATTATGTGATAGATGTCTACCTCTAGAACAAGTCCCATTGACTCACCTAATAATAATGAAGAGTCAAATGTAAATTGGAATGATTCGTGGACTGATTCACGAGTTCCCGAAGAGGAACCGGAAGAAGAGTCGGAACCGGAAGAAGAATCAGAACCGGAAGAGGAGGAACCGGAGGAGGAAATAGAACCGGTGGGGGAAATAATAAAACGGTTAAGTAAAAGAAAATCCTCAACCAACCGACCAAGGTTAATTATGGTCAATGGTGTTTCCGCCAAGGAAGCAAAATATTGGGAGGATTACCAATTCTCCGATGAATCGGATTCCGACGAGAATTCTGATGATGTTATAGAAATTATCCCAACTAAATTTAAAAAGGCAAAAGAAAATAATAAGGGAAAGGGCATAAAAATAGAGAAATCTAATTCCAACCCCGATGAACTTTATATGTATTGTCAACCCCCGAAGCCCTTAAGTTGTAACAATGACCCAGGAACCTCTAAACCACCAGGTTTTTCTAAGCCAATGTGGAAAACGACGGCTCGTATTAGGGGAACATCATATATCCCTAGAAACTTGGCAAAACGAACCAAAACCGAAGAAGAAGAAATGAGCGAGTCGGAATAAGATAGTTGTATTTGTGTGGTGTAATATATGTAATATAGTGTGCTTATGCTTTATGATATATGTAAAAATTGCTTGTATTAATAAGTAATTTTTTTATGAATCTAACTCTTGTCTATTTTACAGTTTAAAAACACAAAATGGATAGACAACCCAATATTTTAAGAGACCTACCCGGAGACATGATTGATGAAATCTTGTCTAGAGTCGGTCAGAATTCCTCGGCACAACTATTTAAGGCAAAATCAGTTTGTAAGACATTCGAAGAACGTTCCAAGAATGTCTTGGTTTATAAGAGACTTTCGTTTGAAAGATGGGGGATATCACATTGGGAAACCCATAAGTTACGATGTGTTTACTTTGACGCATATATTGCGGGGAACCCAAATGCTATTTTACGCAACGGGTTAAGAAATTATTTTGACTCAATATATCCGAATATTGGACTTCGTGATTTAGAAAAAGCGGCTAACATGCAACATAAAGAAGCATGTTATGCTTACGGATTAGTAATGTTCGCTTCTCACCAAAGTGAGAACAAGAACATCGGGCTACAACTATTAAATAAAACGTTCCCACAAGTGACGGAGTCGGTAATTGGGGTAAGAAATGAGGTTTTTAGATTGTTACGGGACCGTTGGACATTACGTAACCCTCGTCCCTTTGACGACGTTACAACACGCTGTCTTATCAACGGCCATAACGGTTATGTTCCACAAGACCAAGGATGGGAAGTAATCCTAGTAAAACCAGAATGCATGACTTGTTTCTGGATGTATGAATTACGTGTCTTTATTGCCTTTGCTGAACGACTTGTGTACTAGCTAGAATTATCTTCACAACCATCTTGTATATCAAATTTATTGTGTGCTATATTTCATGCTATATGTAAAATAAGCGGTATTGTAAGTTTGTAAAATATTGTGTAAAAGTTTGAACGCGAAATATTATTATAATCAGTTTTTCATATAGAATTGTAGTAGTTGAATTGTATATTAGCTACTAAGTATGAACTTAACGGGTAGGTACTACCCGAATTTAAACTTATAAAACGCTAATATGAAGAAAAAGCTTTTATAAATGAGTTCATATTATGCTACGAAATACTATTAACTACTCTTAATATTCTGTATGATTAACTTGTTCCATTTGACCATTTTGAAGGAAATGGCACCGACTACTCGACACACCGTGAATATGAATGAAGAGGAATTCCGTACTTTTCTAGCTTCAAACATAGCCGCAGTACAGGTTGCGCTACATACCAACAATAACCTTGGATCTAGCAGTACAGAAAATCATGTAGGATGCACCTACAAAGAAATCACTGCCTACAAACCTTTAGAATTTGATGGAACCGAAGGACCGATCGGATTGAAACGGTGGACCGAGAAGGTCGAATCGGTGTTTGCCATAAGTAAGTGTACTGAAGAGGACAAAGTGAAGTACGCTACGCATACCTTTACAGGTTCTGCGTTAACATGGTGGAATACCTATCTAGAGCAAGTGGGACAAGACGATGCGTACGCACTACCGTGGTCAGCATTCAAGCACTTGATGAACGAGAAGTACCGTCCCAGAACCGAGGTCAATAAGCTCAAGACAGAACTTAGAGGGTTACGAACCCAAGGATTTATTATTACCACGTACGAAAGACGATTCACAGAATTGTGCCTATTGTGTCCGGGAGCATTCGAAGATGAGGAAGAGAAGATCGACGCGTTTGTGAAAGGATTACCGGAAAGAATCCAAGAAGATATAAGTTCACACGAGCCCGCCTCCATACAACAGGCATGTAGAATGGCTCACAAACTAGTGAACCAGATTGAAGAAAGAATTAAAGAACAGACTGCTGAAGAGGCCAATGTGAAGCAAGTCAAAAGAAAGTGGGAGGAAAACGGTGATAAGAATCACCAATACAACAACAACAGCAATTACAACAATAATCGCAACAATTATCCCAACAATCGTAACATCAATCGCAACTACAACAAACGGCCCAACAACAACAACAACAACAACAACAACAACAACAACAACAACAACAACTACAACAATCATCCCAACAACAATAACAACCGCAACAACAACAACAATCAGAAGCAGCTATGCCAAAGGTGTGAAAAGTATCACTCGGGGTTCTGCACCAAATTTTGCAACAAGTGTAAAAGAAATGGTCATAGCGCGGTGAAGTGTGAGGTCTACGGACCAGGGGTTAACAGAACGAAAGGAACAAATGGTGTCGGAACGAGTAATGGCGGAGCAAGTAGTGTCGGAGCAAGTTATGCTAATGTAGTTTGTTATAAATGTGGAAAACCGGGCCACATTATTAGAAATTGCCCGAACCAGGAGAACACGAATGGACAAGGCCGCGGAAGAGTTTTCAATATTAATGCGGCAGAGGCACAGGAAGACCCGGAGCTTGTTACGGGTACGTTTCTTATTGACAATAAATCTGCTTACGTTTTATTTGATTCGGGTGCGGATAGAAGCTATATGAGTAGAGATTTTTGTGCTAAATTAAGTTGTCCATTGACGCCTTTGGATAGTAAATTTTTACTCGAATTAGCAAATGGTAAATTAATTTTAGCAGATAATATATGTCAGAATCGAGAAATTAAACTGGTTAGCGAAACAATTAAGATTGATTTGATACCAGTAGTGTTAGGGAGTTTTGATGTGATAATCGGTATGGACTGGTTAAAAGAAGTGAAAGCAGAGATCGTTTGTTACAAAAATGCAATTCGCATTATACGAGAAAAAGGAAAACCCTTAATGGTGTACGGAGAAAAGGGCAACACGAAGCTACATCTTATTAGTAATTTGAAGGCACAAAAACTAATAAGAAAAGGTTGCTATGCTGTTCTAGCACACGTCGAGAAAGTACAAACTGAAGAAAAGAGCATCAATGATGTTCCCATTGCAAAAGAATTTCCCGATGTATTTCCGAAAGAATCACCGGGATTACCCCCACATCGATCCATTGAATTTCAAATAGATCTTGTACCAGGAGCTGCACCAATAGCTCGTGCTCCTTACAGACTCGCACCCAGCGAGATGAAAGAACTGCAAAGCCAATAACAAGAACTTTTAGAGCGTGGTTTCATTCGACCAAGCACATCACCGTGGGGAGCTCCTGTTTTGTTTGTCAAGAAGAAAGATGGTACATCCAGGTTGTGTATCAACTACCGAGAGTTGAACAAACTTACCATCAAGAACCGCTACCCACTACCGAGAATCGACGACTTATTTGATCAACTACAAGGTTCGTCTGTTTATTCAAAGATTGACTTACGTTCAGGGTATCATCAAATGCGGGTGAAAGAAGATGATATTCCAAAGACTGCTTTCAGAACACGTTACGGTCATTACGAGTTTATGGTCATGCCGTTTGGTTTAACTAATGCACCAGCTGTGTTCATGGACCTTATGAACCGAGTGTGTGGACCATACCTTGACAAGTTTGTCATTGTTTTCATTGATGAGATACTTATTTACTCAAAGAATGACCAAGAACACGGTGAACATTTGAGAAAGGTGTTAGAAGTATTGAGGAAGGAAGAATTGTACGCTAAGTTTTCAAAGTGTGCATTTTGGTTGGAAGAAGTTCAATTCCTCGGTCACATAGTGAACAAAGAAGGTATTAAGGTGGATCCGGCAAAGATAGAAACTGTTGAAAAGTGGGAAATCCCAAAAACTCCGAAACACATACGCCAGTTTTTAGGACTAGCTGGTTACTACAGAAGGTTCATCCAAGACTTTTCCAGAATAGCAAAACCCTTGACTGCATTAACGCATAAAGGGAAGAAATTTGAATGGAATGATGAACAAGAGAAAGCGTTTCAGTTATTGAAGAAAAAGCTAACTACGGCACCTATATTGTCATTGCCTGAAGGGAATGATGATTTTGTGATTTATTGTGACGCATCAAAGCAAGGTCTCGGTTGTGTATTAATGCAACGAACGAAGGTGATTGCTTATGCGTATAGACAATTGAAGATTCACGAACAAAATTATACGACGCATGATTTGGAATTAGGCGCGGTTGTTTTTGCATTAAAGACTTGGAGGCACTACTTATATGGGGTCAAAAGTATTATATATACCGACCACAAAAGTCTTCAACACATATTTAATCAGAAACAATTGAATATGAGGCAGCGTAGGTGGATTGAATTATTGAATGATTACGACTTTGAGATTCGTTACCACCCGGGGAAGGCAAATGTGGTAGCCGATGCCTTGAGCAGGAAGGACAGAGAACCCATTCGAGTAAAATCTATGAATATAATGATTCATAATAACCTTACTACTCAAATAAAGGAGGCGCAACAAGGAGTTTTAAAAGAGGGAAATTTAAAGGATGAAATACCCAAAGGATCGAAGAAGCATCTTAATATTCGGGAAGACGAAACCCGGTATAGGGCTTAGAGAATTTGGGTACCAAAATTTGGAGATATGAGAGAAATGGTACTTAGAGAAGCTCATAAATCCAGATACTCAATACATCCTGGAACGGGGAAGATGTACAAGGATCTCAAGAAACATTTTTGGTGGCCAGGTATGAAAGCCGATATTGCTAAATATGTAGGAGAATGTTTGACGTGTTCTAAGGTCAAAGCTGAACATCAGAAACCATCAGGTCTACTACAACAACCTGAAATCCCGGAATGGAAATGGAAAAACATTACCATGGATTTCATTACTAAATTGCCAAGGACTGCAAGTGGTTATGATACTATTTGGGTAATAGTTGATCGTCTCACCAAATCATCACACTTCCTGCCAATAAGAGAAGATGACAAGATGGAGAAGTTAGCACGACTGTATTTGAAGGAAGTCGTCTCCAGACATGGAATACCAATCTCTATTATCTCTGATAGGGATGGCAGATTTATTTCAAGATTCTGGCAGACATTACAGCAAGCATTAGGAACTAGTCTAGACATGAGTACTGCCTATCATCCACAAACTGATGGGCAGAGCGAAAGGACGATACAAACGCTTGAAGACATGCTACGAGCATGTGTTATTGATTTCGGAAACAGTTGGGATCGACATCTACCGTTAGCAGAATTTTCCTACAACAACAGCTACCATTCAAGCATTGAGATGGCGCCGTTTGAAGCACTTTATGGTAGAAAGTGTAGGTCTCCGATTTGTTGGAGTGAAGTGGGGGATAGATAGATTACGGGTCCGGAGAATATACAAGAAACTACCGAGAAGATCATCCAAATTCAACAACGGTTGAAAACCGTCCAAAGTCGACAAAAGAGCTACGCTGACATTAAAAGAAAAGATATAGAATTTGAAATTGGAGAGATGGTCATGCTTAAAGTTGCACCTTGGAAAGGCGTTGTTCGATTTGGTAAACGAGGGAAATTAAATCCAAGGTATATTGGACCATTCAAGATTATTGATCGTGTCGGAACAGTAGCTTACCGACTTGAGTTACCTCAACAACTCGCGGCTGTACATAACACTTTCCATGTCTCGAATTTGAAGAAATGTTTTGCTAAAGAAGATCTCACTATTCCGTTAGATGAAATCCATATCAACGAAAAACTCCAATTCATCGAAGAACCCGTCGAAATAATGGATCGTGAGGTTAAAAGACTTAAGCAAAACAAGATACCAATTGTTAATGTGATGAACCAAAAAATTTCGACTAATTTAAACCAATTCTCTTTATGATTTAATATTATGTAAATATACATATATGTATGTATATATATATATATATTATAAGATGTACAAGTAAAAACGACTTTCCTACAGTAAAACATTAATTGCTACAGTAAAAATGACTTTGCTACAGTAAAACACTATTTGCTACAGTGAAACCGTATTTTGCTACAGTGCTACAGTAAAACACTATTTGCTACAGTAAAACACTATTTGCTACAGTAAAACACTATTTGCTACAGTAAAATACTATTTGATGTCGACGAACTAGCAAACAGAAACAGAAAAGGCGGCCATGCGATCGCATGGCAAAAACACTGAAAACTCATGCGATCGCATGAGCTACAGTAAATCGAAAAGTACTATAAAAGGTCAGTTTTGCTCGACGAATTTTTCATAATAATTTCTTTACGTAAAATTTTATATTTATAATTATAATTATAATTTTAATTTTAAGTTTAATAATAATAAAGTATATTCGAGGGTATTTTTAATTCGGGTTTCAAACCGTTTTAAAATAAGGAAATTTTGGGTATTGTTCGGGGTATTGTTCTTGAATCCAAGACCAACCATACAGTCGTCTACCATCATTACGTCTACGCAATTTGCCTACAATATTGAATCGCAATATTGAACTGTGAGTTATAGTCTCCCTTTTTAAATACTTTAAATATTTTTGGGCTGAGAATACATGCAATTTATTTTAAACGCAATAAGACACAAGTACATACAAAATTCTACACTGAGTTAAACCGAAAATCCCTTAGCTTTGGTAACTAGTAGCTGCCAGTACATAGGATATGGACTGGTGGGCGCGAATATTTGTATATGGATCCATAGGGCTTGACATCCCCGTCCGAGCTAGAGCGCTAGCCTTTTAACGGACGTATGTTATTTGAGTTTAAGACACGTTGGTTTGCGTGTATTAAAACGAATGGGGTAATTATCACTATAGCGTTAAGTTTAGTTACCAGGGTGCTCTGTTACGTAGAATCGATTGATAAACTTTTGATGAAATCTTGTGGTATATCTTTATATATGTTTATGACTCGAGCAATTAAACCTATAACTCACCAACATTCGTGTTGACTTTTTAGCATGTTTTATTCTCAGGTCCTTAGAATGCTTCCGCTGTGATGTGCTTGTTGCCTGCATGGAGTCTCTCATGCTTTGTACAAAGTTTATTGCATTCAAAATAAAACTGCGTTGTGTAATAAATAACTGGACTGTGATGTCAACCTGTAAATTAAAGACTTATGTATTTCGGGGTTTTGCTTATACCTAAGCACTCGCCCACATGTTTATAACTTTCTATGTTTAGAAAGTCACTTATTTTAATGAATGCAATATTTTATCAAAACGTATCATATAGAGGTCAAAACCTCACTGTGGAATCAATGATTAACGTGCCGCGTCAATAGCGATTTTGACGGGTCATTACAGTTGGTATCCGAGCTTGAGGTCATAGGGAACCAGAAATTACATTATTGTGTTTAACTGGTAATTGTTAGGATGCATTAGTGTGTCTGGACTATGACCATATCTGTTTTTCCTGATTTTTGCTTATTATTTGGTCAAAAACATTATATGTGATATATTTATATGCTAACGTAATTGTTGTTTCAATTATGTGATAGATGACTTCCTCTAATCCTATCATTTTGTACGATTCGGAATCGGACACTGAATCTATTCTATCCACAACTGAAAAGGGCGTTCCAATACCTATTAAAGAAGAAATTGTGTTAGCCGGGGAATCTCAACTCCCGGTAAACCCAGAGGAGGTTCCAGCTCCACCCAGCTTTAGTTTTCCGGAGCCACAGTATCGTTGGCATGGACCCATGATCCCTGGAGTAAAAGAGGATCGTCCATTTCTAAACAAATATGGACATTGGTCCAGATATACCGCTGACGGGCGGGTTGTGCCGATTACGCCTGGCAGATTTCGGTTCATGACCACCGGTACATATTCTTGCAGTTCGTCATCATATTCTCCTACACATGACTCAGACAGTTCGTCATCAGACGAGATCAGTAAGGAGGAGGATTTCGCTAATGAAATAAAAGAGATCACTAAGGAGAAATTCCAACTTGCTATAGATAATAAAAACAACCACAATAATAAAATGTCCTTAATTATTAAAAAAGAACAGGACCATTCGATCCGTAACCACCCTTATTGTATTAAACCCACTGAGGCAACGGGTACCTCAAAACCCCAACTAAAAATAAAATACACTGCCAGAATGTCTGTCGGACCATGTGCACACAAACAATTGGCAGAGAGAACCAAATGGGAAGAAGTTTCTGATAGTTCTGAATGAACGACCTCGCAACCATAAATCTTCCATGCGCTATTTTATTGCTTATGTGTGCTACTCTATCTTGTTATGTAAAATAAGCATATGTAAAATATCAGTATTGTATGGTATTATTTTGGTTTATTAATAATAAATGCATGGAATGATTATTTGTATTATTACTACTTCTTATTATTATTAATACATAATAATGTAGTAACTCGCTATAATTTTTCATAGTGGAATATTATTAGGATTTTAGTAGTTAATTCCTGGTACTAGCTATTATGTATGAACTTAACGGGTAGGTAATACCCTAGAAATAATTATAAAATGCTAATAAGAAGAAAAGGCTTTTATAATAATCGGTTCATATTATTAATATGCTACGATTAACTATTGACAACTCATTTTACCTATAATATTCTATATGATTAAATTATATCTGTTGTGTTTATTGAAGAAACATGTCTCAAATGTCGGATGCTGAGTTTGAGCAACTAGTCGAGAAACGTGTGAATGAAAGAATTGCTGCAACCGAAGCAGCAAAAGCAACAGCCGAAGCAGCAGCCGTAAACACAAATTCACGAAACGGATGCTCATACAAAACTTTTCAAGGATGCAAACCACAGACGTTTAGTGGAACCGAGGGACCAGTCGGTCTAACCCGATGGTTTGAAAAGATGGAGTCCGTTTTCAAAATCAGTAATTGTGCGAACGGAGACAAGTCAAAGTATGCTTCGTGCACGTTGCAAGATGGTGCACTTACTTGGTGGAACAATTATGCTAAAGCAGAAGGAATAGATACGGCATATGATATCTCTTGGGAAGAACTGAAAAAGATGCTAATCGAGGAGTACTGTCCTCGAAACGAGATCAGAAAAATGGAATCTGAGTTACGTAATCTGAAGGTTATCGGCGCGAATCTCAATAACTATGAAAAGCGTTTCATGGAACTAGCCTTGTTGTGTCCCGAATTGGTGCCAAACGAGAAACGAAAGATAGAAATGTATATTGACGGTTTATCGATCAATATCAAAGGAAATGTTACATCGTCCAAACCAAATACGATGCAGGAAGCCATGACAATGGCACACCAACTCATGGACCAGATCACAGAGAGTTCGATTAAGGCACCAATTACCGAAGTCAAGACAACTGAAGGAAAGAGGAAATGGGAAGACTATAAGGGCAAAAGTACTCATCTGAAGAAACAAGAAACTTTTAAAGGTAAACAAGATGGGGCAACTGCAAGTCCAAACTATAAGGGACCCCATCCGTTCTGCAAAAGATGTTACACACATCATGCAGGTTATTGCCAAGTGGTCTGTGATAAGTGCAACAAGAAAGGACATGTGGCGAAAGATTCTTATGCCACCGTTTCTGAAGTAAAGACAAAACTGACCGATGTCAAGAAATGTTTTGGATGCGGGAAGTCTGGTCACTTTATAAATCAATGCCCTGATAAGGAGAAGAACAAAGAACCCGCACGTGGGAGGGCATTTAATGTTAGTACCAGTGAAGCACGTGAGGATCCTAATCTTGTCACGGGTACGTTTACCATTAATAATCAACTAGCTTCTATTATGTTTGATACGGGTGCTGATAGAAGTTATATGTGTAAAGACTTTAGTTCTAAACTAAAATGTGCATCATTACCTCTAGACGATAAATATACTATAGAATTAGCTAATGGTAAACTGATAAAAGCCGATAAAATTTGCCATGGTTGCGAAATGAATCTCGCTGGTGAAACCTTCAAAATCGATTTGATACCCGTAGAATTAGGAAGTTTTGACGTAATTGTTGGCATGGACTGGATGTCCAAAACAAAAGCGGAAGTTGTTTGCGCTGAGAAAGCAATTCGCATCCCTCGTAAGGATGAAATGTCATTAATGATTTATGGGGAGAAGAGCAACTCAAAGTTGAACTTTATCAGCTGTATGAAGGCCCAGAAACTTATAAGAAAAGGTTGTTATGCTATTCTGGCACACATAAAGAAGATCGATACTGAAGAAAGAAGCATTAATGATATGCCGGTTGTAAGAGAATATCCCGGAGTATTTCCAGAAGAATTACCGGGGCTACCTCCACACAGGTGTGTAGAATTTCAGATTGATCTCATACCAGGAGCTGCACCTGTAGCCCGATCTCCATATAGACTTGCACCTTCAGAAATGCAAGAATTACAAGACCAGTTGCAAGAATTATCGGACCGTGGATTTATTCGTCCTAGTTTTTCACCTTGGGGTGCTCCTATTCTGTTCGTCAAGAAGAAGGATGGATCTATGAGAATGTGCATAGATTACCGAGAATTAAACAAATTAACGATCAAGAATCGGTACCCATTACCGAGGATTGATGATTTGTTTGATCAATTGCAAGGATCAAGTGTTTATTCTAAGATTGATCTATGCTCCGGATATCATCAGCTGAGAGTGAAAGAAGAAGATGTTCCTAAAACCGCGTTCAGAACCCGTTACGGTCACTATGAGTTTCTAGTCATGCCTTTTGGATTAACTAATGCTCCAGAAGTATTCATGGATCTAATGAATCGCATCTGTAGACCGTATTTAGACAAATTTGTCATTGTTTTTATCGACGACATATTGATTTACTCGAAGAACAAGGAAGAACATGAGCAACACTTAAGACTGGTACTGGAGATACTCAAGAAAGAAGAATTGTACGCAAAATTTTCGAAGTGTGATTTCTGGTTACAAGAAGTACAATTTTTGGGCCATGTTGTCAGTAAACATGGAATTAAAGTTGACCCCGCCAAGATCGAAGCCATTAGTAAATGGGAAACCCCGAAGACTCCAACACAAATCCGCCAATTCTTAGGTCTTGCTGGTTACTACCGAAGATTCATTCAAGATTTCTCTAGAATCGCCAAACCCTTAACTTCATTGACTCAAAAGGGAAAGAAGTATGATTGGTCCACGGAACAGGAATCCTCATTCCAGTTGTTAAAGAAGAAGTTAACGTCCGCACCCATTTTGTCATTACCAGAAGGAAATGATGATTTCGTGATCTATTGTGACGCTTCGCGCCAAGGTTTAGGATGTGTATTAATGCAACGCACAAAAGTTATCGCATATGCCTCACGACAACTAAAAATTCATGAAAAGAACTATACAACACACGATTTGGAACTTGGAGCTGTAGTTTTTGCACTCAAAATATGGAGACACTATCTATATGGCACCAAGTGTACAGTGTACACTGACCATAAGAGTCTTCAGCATATTTTTGATCAAAAACAACTCAATATGAGGCAACGTCGCTGGGTAGAGTTGTTAAACGATTACGATTGTGAAATCCGTTACCACCCCGGAAAGGCTAATGTTGTAGCTGATGCCTTAAGTCGAAAAGAAAGAGTAAAACCTCTTAGGGTCCGAGCTTTGAATATTACAATTCGTACCGATCTAACAAAGCAAATTCAAGCAGCACAGTTAGAAGCTTTAAAAGAAGAAAATGAAAAAGGCGAAATGAGCAGAGGGTTAGAAAAACAGCTTGAGGTAAAAGCCGATGGAACCCTGTATTTTGCTGATAGGATATGGGTACCAAAATATGGTAATCTAAGGCAACTAGTACTAGATGAAGCACACAAAACGAGGTACTCAATTCACCCAGGAAACGGGAAAATGTACCACGATTTCAAGAAGTTTTATTGGTGGCCTAATATGAAGACAGAAATTGCTACTTATGTAAGCAAATGTTTGACGTGTGCGAAGGTCAAAGCTGAGCACCAAAAGCCGTCAGGATTACTGCAACAACCAGAAATTCCGCAGTGGAAATGGGAAAGAATAACTATGGATTTCATTACGAAATTGCCAAGGACTGCAAGTAGTCATGATACTATTTGGGTGATAGTTGATCGTCTAACTAAATCAGCTCACTTCCTACCAATAAAGGAGACAGACAGTATGGAGAAATTAGCACGCCTATATTTGAAGGAAGTAGTTTCCAGGCATGGTGTACCCATCTCTATCATATCTGATCGCGACACCCGATTCACATCACGTTTCTGGCAGTCATTACAAAAAGCATTGGGAACTCGATTAGATATGAGCACCGCTTATCACCCACAGACAGATGGTCAAAGTGAAAGAACAATACAAACATTGGAAGACATGTTATGGGCATGCGTGATTGACTTCGGAACCAGTTGGGATCGACACTTACCGTTGGCAGAATTTTCATACAATAACAGCTATCATACGAGCATCAACGCAGCGCCATTTGAAGCACTTTACGGTAGAAAGTGCAGATCTCCTATCTGTTGGAGTGAAGTAGGAGAAAGACAACTTACTGGACCAGAAATTATTCATGAAACCACCGAAAAGATCATTCAAATACAACAGCGATTGAAAACGGCCATGAGTCGCCAAAAGAGTTATGCTGATGTAAGAAGAAAACCGCTAGAATTTCAAGTGGGCGACAAAGTCATGTTGAAAGTGTCACCCTGGAAAGGCGTTGTACGATTCGGTAAACGAGGAAAGCTAAGTCCTAGGTACGTAGGACCCTTTGAAATCACCGAAAGAATTGGAACAGTTGCTTATCGATTAAATCTACCGCAAGAACTTAGTAGTGTTCATGACACATTTCACGTGTCAAATTTGAAGAAATGTTTAGCTGAAGAGGATGTCATAATTCCTCTTGACGAAATACGAATCAATGATAAACTCCATTTTGTCGAAGAACCTGTTGAAATCATGGACCGTGAGGTCAAACAATTAAAACAAAGCAAAATACCGATAGTTAGAGTTCGTTGGAACGCTAGACGAGGACCCGAGTTTACTTGGGAACGTGAGGATCAAATGAAGCAAAAGTATCCACATTTGTTCACTGATATCGCTCATGAAACAGGTACTACTCAAAATTTCGAGACGAAATTTTCTTTAACGGGGAGGTACTGTGATGAACCGAAAAATTTCGACTAATTTAAACCAATTCTCTTTATGATTTAATATTATGTAAATATACATATATGTATGTATATATATATATATATATTATAAGATGTACAAGTAAAAACGACTTTCCTACAGTAAAACATTAATTGCTACAGTAAAAATGACTTTGCTACAGTAAAACACTATTTGCTACAGTGAAACCGTATTTTGCTACAGTGCTATAGTAAAACACTATTTGCTACAGTAAAACACTATTTGCTACAGTAAAACACTATTTGCTACAGTAAAATACTATTTGATGTCGACGAACTAGCAAACAGAAACAGAAAAGGCGGCCATGCGATCGCATGGCAAAAACACTGAAAACTCATGCGATCGCATGAGCTACAGTAAATCGAAAAGTACTATAAAAGGTCAGTTTTGCTCGACGAATTTTTCATAATAATTTCTTTACGTAAAATTTTATATTTATAATTATAATTATAATTATAATTTTAAGTTTAATAATAATAAAGTATATTCGAGGGTATTTTTAATTCGGGTTTCAAACCGTTTTAAAATAAGGAAATTTTGGGTATTGTTCGGGGTATTGTTCTTGAATCCAAGACCAACCATACAGTCGTCTACCATCATTACGTCTACGCAATTTGCCTACAATATTGAATCGCAATATTGAACTGTGAGTTATAGTCTCCCTTTTTAAATACTTTAAATATTTTTGGGCTGAGAATACATGCAATTTATTTTAAACGCAATAAGACACAAGTACATACAAAATTCTACACTGAGTTAAACCGAAAATCCCTTAGCTTTGGTAACTAGTAGCTGCCAGTACATAGGATATGGACTGGTGGGCGCGAATATTTGTATATGGATCCATAGGGCTTGACATCCCCGTCTGAGCTAGAGCGCTAGCCTTTTAACGGACGTATGTTATTTGAGTTTAAGACACGTTGGTTTGCGTGTATTAAAACGAATGGGGTAATTATCACTATAGCGTTAAGTTTAGTTACCAGGGTGCTCTGTTACGTAGAATCGATTGATAAACTTTTGATGAAATCTTGTGGTATATCTTTATATATGTTTATGACTCGAGCAATTAAACCTATAACTCACCAACATTCGTGTTGACTTTTTAGCATGTTTTATTCTCAGGTCCTTAGAATGCTTCCGCTGTGATGTGCTTGTTGCCTGCATGGAGTCTCTCATGCTTTGTACAAAGTTTATTGCATTCAAAATAAAACTGCGTTGTGTAATAAATAACTGGACTGTGATGTCAACCTGTAAATTAAAGACTTATGTATTTCGGGGTTTTGCTTATACCTAAGCACTCGCCCACATGTTTATAACTTTCTATGTTTAGAAAGTCACTTATTTTAATGAATGCAATATTTTATCAAAACGTATCATATAGAGGTCAAAACCTCACTGTGGAATCAATGATTAACGTGCCGCGTCAATAGCGATTTTGACGGGTCATTACAGTTAAGGTTTGATGGAATGCTCGTAGAGGACTCGAGTTCACCTGGGAGCGTGAAGATCAGATGAAAAAGAAATACCCACATCTATTTCCAGAAGATTCGTCAACACCTTCAACAGCTTAAAATTTCGGGACGAAATTTATTTAACGGGTAGGTACTGTAGTGACCCGAACTTTTCCATGTTTATATATATATTAATTGAGATTGATATTTACATGATTAAATGTTTCCAACATGTTAAGCAATCAAACTTGTTAAGACTTGATTAATTGAAATATGTTTCATATAGACAATTGACCACCCAAGTTGACCGGTGATTCACGAACGTTAAAACTTGTAAAAACTATATGATGACATATATATGGATATATATATAGTTAACATGATACTATGATAAGTAAACATATCATTAAGTATATTAACAATGAACTACATATGTAAAAACAAGACTACTAACTTAATGATTTTTAAACGAGACATATATGTAACGATTATCGTTGTAAAGACATTTAATGTATATATATCATATTAAGAGATATTCATACATGCTAATATCATGATAATATAATAATTTAAAATCTCATTTGATATTATAAACATTGGGTTAACAACATTTAACAAGATCGTTAACCTAAAGGTTTCAAAACAACACTTACATGTAACGACTAACGATGACTTAACGACTCAGTTAAAATGTATATACATGTAGTGTTTTAATATGTATTTATACACTTTTTAAAGACTTCAATACACTTATCAAAATACTTCTACTTAACAAAAATGCTTACAATTACATCCTCGTTCAGTTTCATCAACAATTCTACTCGTATGCACCCGTATTCGTACTCGTACAATACACAGCTTTTAGATGTATGTACTATTGGTATATACACTCCAATGATCAGCTCTTAGCAGCCCATGTGAGTCACCTAACACATGTGGGAACCATCATTTGACAACTAGCATGAAATATCTCATAAAATTACAAAAATATGAGTAATCATTCATGACTTATTTACATGAAAACAAAATTACATATCCTTTATATCTAATCCATACACCAACGACCAAAAACACCTAAAAACACTTTCATTCTTCAATTTTCTTCATCTAATTGATCTCTCTCAAGTTCTATCTTCAAGTTCTAAGTGTTCTTCATAAATTCTACAAGTTCTAGTTACATAAAATCAAGAATACTTTCAAGTTTGCTAGCTCACTTCTAATCTTGTAAGGTGATCATCCAACCTCAAGAAATCTTTGTTTCTTACAGTAGGTTATCATTCTAATACAAGGTAATAATCATATTCAAACTTTGGTTCAATTTCTATAACTATAACAATCTTATTTCAAGTGATGATCTTACTTGAACTTGTTTTCATGTCATGATTCTGCTTCAAGAACTTCAAGCCATCCAAGGATTCGTTGAAGCTAGATCCATTTTTCTCTTTTCCAGTAGGTTTATCCAAGAAACTTAAGATAGTAATGATGTTCATAACATCATTCGATTCATACATATAAAGCTATCTTATTCGAAGGTTTAAACTTGTAATCACTAGAACATAGTTTAGTTAATTCTAAACTTGTTCGCAAACAAAAGTTAATCCTTCTAACTTGACTTTTAAAATCAACTAAACACATGTTCTATATCTATATGATATGCTAACTTAATGATTTAAAACCTGGAAACACGAAAAACACCGTAAAACCGGATTTACGCCGTCGTAGTAACACCACGGGCTGTTTTGGGTTAGTTAATTAAAAACTATGATAAACTTTGATTTTAAAGTTGTTATTCTGAGAAAATAATTTTTATTATGAACATGAAACTATATCCAAAAATTATGGTTAAACTCAAAGTGGAAGTATGTTTTCTAAAATGGTCATCTAGACGTCGTTCTTTCGACTGAAATGACTACCTTTACAAAAATGACTTGTAACTTATTTTTCCGACTATAAACCTATAATTTTTCTGTTTAGATTCATAAAATAGAGTTCAATATGAAACCATAGCAATTTGATTCACTCAAAACGGATTTAAAATGAAGAAGTTATGGGTAAAACAAAATTGGATAATTTTTCTCATTTTAGCTACGTGAAAATTGGTAACAAATCTATTCCAACCATAACTTAATCAACTTGTATTGTATATTATGTAATCTTGAGATACCATAGACATGTATACAATGTTTTGACCTATCATGTCGACACATCTATATATATTTCAGAACAACCATAGACACTCTATATGTAAATGTTGGAGTTAGCTATACAGAGTTGAGGTTGATTCCAAAATATATATAGTTTGAGTTGTGATCAATACTGAGATACGTATACACTGGGTAGTGGATTGATTCAAGATAATATTTATCGATTTATTTCTGTACATCTAACTGTGGACAACTAGTTGTAGGTTACTAACGAGGACAGCTGACTTAATAAACTTAAAACATCAAAATATATTAAAAGTGTTGTAAATATATTTTGAACATACTTTGATATATATGTATATATTGTTATAGGTTCGTGAATCAACCAGTGGCCAAGTCTTACTTCCTGACGAAGTAAAAATCTGTGAAAGTGAGTTATAGTCCAACTTTTAAAATCTAATATTTTTGGGATGAGAATACATGCAGGTTTTATAAATGATTTACAAAATAGACACAAGTACGTGAAACTACATTCTATGGTTGAATTATCGAAATCGAATATGCCCCTTTTTATTAAGTCTGGTAATCTAAGAATTAGGGAACAGACACCCTAATTGACGCGAATCCTAAAGATAGATCTATTGGGCCTAACAAGCCCCATCCAAAGTACCGGATGCTTTAGTACTTCGAAATTTATATCATATCCGAAGGGTGTCCCAGAATGATGGGGATATTCTTATATATGCATCTTGTTAATGTCGGTTACCAGGTGTTCACCATATGAATGATTTTTATCTCTATGTATGGGATGTGTATTGAAATATGAAATCTTGTGGTCTATTGTTACGATTTGATATATATAGGTTAAACCTATAACTCACCAACATTTTTGTTGACGTTTAAAGCATGTTTATTCTCAGGTGAATACTAAGAGCTTCCGCTGTCACATACTTAAATAAGGACGAGATTTGGAGTCCATGCTTGTATGATATTGTGTAAAAACTGCATTCAAGAAACTTATTTTGTTGTAACATATTTGTATTGTAAACCATTATGTAATGGTCGTGTGTAAACAGGATATTTTAGATTATCATTATTTGATAATCTACGTAAAGCTTTTTAAACCTTTATTGATGAAATAAAGGTTATGGTTTGTTTTAAAATGAATGCAGTCTTTGAAAAACGTCTCATATAGAGGTCAAAACCTCGCAACGAAATCAATTAATATGGAACGTTTTTAATCAATAAGAACGGGACATTTCACTCGGTCCACCGTTTCAATCCAATTGGTCCTTCGGTTCCATCAAATTCCAAAGGTTTGCAGGCAGTGAATTCTTTGTAGGATCATCCTACACGATTTCTTGCGCCGTTAGCTGCATTGCTAGATTCAGAGTTATTGTTGGTATGTAGCGCAGCCTGTACTGCGGCTATGTTTGCAGCAAGAAAGGTACGAAATTCCTCTTCGCTCATATTCATGGTGTGTCGAGTAGTCGGTGCCATTTCCTTCAAAATAGCCAACTAAATCGAGTTAATCATACAGAATATTAAGAGTAGTCAATAGTATTTCGTAGCATAATATGAACTCATTTATAAAAGCTTTTTCTTCATATTAGCATTTTATAGTTTTAATTCGGGTAGTACCTACCCGTTAAGTTCATACTTAGTAGCTATTATACAATTCCACTACTACGATTCTATATGAAAAACTTATTACAATAATATTTGGCGTTCAAACTTTTATACAATATTTTACAAACATACAATACCACTATTATACATATAGGATGAAATATAGCACATAATAACTTGCTACACGGGAGCTATAAAGGTAATTCTAATTAATACGCAAGTTGTTCAGCAAAGGCAATAAAGAAACTTAATTCATAAGTCCAGAAACAGGTCATGCATTCAGGTTTTACTAAAACGACTTCCCATCCTTGATCTTGTGGAAAGTAACCGTTATGACCATTGGCTAGGCAGCATGTTGTAATGTCGTCAAAAGGACGAGGGTTTCGTAATGCCCAACAGCCTCGTAGCAATCTAAAAACCTTGTTTCTTACCCCAACTACTGAGTCCGTCACTTGTGGGAATGTTTCATTTAATAGTTGTAATCCGATGTTCTTTTTCTCACTTTGGTGAGAAGCGAACATCACTAACCCGTAAGCATAACATGCTTCTTTATATTGCATGTTAAAAGCTCTTTCTAATTCACGAAATCCTATGTTGGGATATGTTGAGTCAAAATAGGTTCTTCACCCGTAGCGAAAAATTGCATTTGGGTTCCCCGCATTTAACGCTTTAAAGAAAACACGGCGTAACTTACGGTCTCCCCAATGTGATATACCCCACCTATCAAAGGAAAGCCTTTTATAAATTAAGGCATTTCTGGAAAGTCTTTCAAATGTTTGACAAGTTAATTTCGCCATAACTAATTGTGCTGATGAATTCTGACTGACTCTAGACAATATTTCATCAATCATATCCTCTGGTAGGTCCTCTAAAATATTCAGTTGTTTACCCTTAACGTCTATTTTGTGTTTTTATACTGTAAAAATAGACGAGGGTTAGATTCATAATAGATAATTAACAAACAATACAAGCAATTTTACATTTATCAAAAAAGCACAAGCACACTATATTACATATATTACACAACATGATTACAACTCTTTAATCTGACTCACTCGTTTCTTCTTCTTTGGACTTGGTTCATTTTGCTAATTTCCTAGGGATATATGATGCTCCCCTAATACGAGCTATCATTTTCCACAATGGTTTGGAAAAACCCGGTGGTTTAGAGGTTCCCGGGTTATTGTTACATTTTAGGAAATACGGACGTTGCCGATACATATAAAGTTCATCGGGGTTGAAATCAGGTTTCTCTATTTTTATACCTTTTCTCTTATTATTTTCTTTTTCTTTATTAAATTGGGTCGAGGTAATTTCTATAACATCATCGGAATCCTCATCGGGATCCGATTCATCGAAAAATTGGTAATCTTTCCAATATTTTGCTTCCTCGGTGAAAACACCATTGACCATTATTGACTTTGGTCCGTTGGTTGAGGATTTTCTTTTATTTAACCGATTTACTGTAGGTTTCAATATTTCTTCTTCCGGAACCTCTTCTTCTTCTGGTTCTTCCTCTTCCGGTTCCTCTTCTTCCGGTTCCTCCTCTTCCGGTTCCTCTTCTTCCGGTTCCTCTTCGGGAATTTGTGAATCTTCCCAAAGTATATTCGACTCTTTATTATTATTAGGTGAGTCGATGGGATTTGTACTAGAGGTAGACATCTATCACACAATATCAAACACGTTAAGAGATTAATATATCACATAATATTTACATGTTAATAATATATAGTTTCCAACAAAAAAGTTAAGCAATCGTTTTTTTTTTTTTTTTTTTTTTTTGAAGAAAAACACGGTCGAAGTCCAGACTCACTAATGCATCCTAACAAACTCGGTAAGACACACTAATGCAAAAATTCTGGTTCTCTAAGTCCAACGCTCGGATACCAACTGAAATATCCCGTTCATATTAATTATAAACGTTCCATATTAATTGATTTCGTCGCGAAGTTTTGACCTCTATATGAGACGTTTTTCAAAGACTGCATTCATTTTTAAAACAACCATAACCTTTATTTTATCGATAAAGGTTTAAAAAGCATTACTTAGATTATCAAATAATGATAGTCTAAAATATAGCGTTTACACACGACCATTACATAATGGTTTATAATAAGAATATATTACATCAAAAATACGTTTCTTGAATGCAGTTTTTACATAATATCATACAAGTATGGACTCCAAATCTTGTCCTTATTTTAGTATGCAACAGCAGAAGCTCTTAATAATCACCTGAGAATAAACATGCTTAAAACGTCAACAAAAATGTTGGTGAGTTATAGGTTTAACCTATATATTATCAAATCATAATAATAGACCACAAGATTTCATATTTCAATATACATCCCATACATAGAGATAAAATTCATTCATATGGTGAACACCTGGTAACCGACATTAACAAGATGCATATAAAAATATCCCCTATCATTCCGAAAAATCCTTCGGACATGATAAAAACGAATTCGAAGTACTAAAGCATCCGGTACTTTGGATGGGGTTCCTTAGGCCCAATAGATCTATCTTTAGGATTAGCGTCAATTAGTAGATCGGTTTACTAATTCTTAGGTTACCAAGCAAAAGGGGCATATTCGACTTCGATCATTCACCATATAATGTAGTTTCATTTACTTGTATCTATTTCGTAAAACATTTATAAAACTGCATGTATTCTCATCCCAAAATATTAGATTTTGAAAATGAGACTATAACTCACTTTCACAGATTTTTACTTCGTCGGAAAGTAAGACTTGGCCACTGGTCGATTCACGAACCTATAACAAATATGTACATATATATCAAATTATTTTCAAAATATATTTACAACACTTTTAATACATTTTGATATTTTAAGTTTATTAAGTCAGCTGTCCTCGTTAGTAACCTACAACTAGTTGTCCACAGTTAGATGTACATAAAATAAAGCAATATATATTATCTTGAATCAATCCACGACCTCGTGTATACAAGCCTCATGCTAGATCACAACTCAAAGTATATATAATATTTTGGAATCAACCTCAACCCTGTATAGCTAACTCCAACATTACTGCATATAGAGTGTCTATGGTTGTTCCGAAATATATATATAGATGGGTCGATATGATATGTCAAAACATTGTATTCGTGTCTATGGTATCCCAAGATTACATAATATATTAGAATACATGTATAATACAATATGAGTTAGCTAGGATATAATTAATATAGATTTGTTACCAATTTTCACGTAGCTACAACAAGAAAAATTATCCAATCTTGTTTTACCCATAACTTCTTCGTTTTAAATCCGTTTTGAGTGAATCCAATTGAGCTGGTTTCATATTGAACTTAATTTTATGAATCTAAACAGAAAAAGTATAAGTTAATAGTCATAAATATAGGTTACAAGTCGTTTTTGTAAAGGTAGTCATTTCAGTCGAAAGAACGACGTCTAGATGACCATTTTGGCAAACATACTTCCACTTTGAGTTTAACCATGATTTTTGGATATAGTTTCATGTTAATAAGAAAAATCATTTTCCCAGAAGAACAACTTTTAAATCAAAGTTTATCATAGTTTTTAATTAACTAACCCAAAACAGCCCACGGTGTTACTACGACGGCGTATGTCCGGTTTTACTGTGTTTTTTGTGTTTTCAGGTTTTAAATCATTAATTTAACATATCATATAGATATAGAACATGTGTTTAGTTGATTTTAAAAGTCAAGTTAGAAGGATTAACTTTATTTGCGAACAAGTTTAGAATTAACTAAACTATGTTCTAGTGATTACAAGTTTAAATCTTCGGATAAGATAGTTTTATATGTATGAATCGAATGATGTTATGAACATCATTACTACCTTAATTTTAGTAGGTAAACCTACTGGAAATGAAATAAAATAGATCTAGCTTCAAAGGATCCTTGGATGTCTTGAAAGTTCTTGAAGCAGAATCATGACACGAAAACAAGTTCAAGTAAGATTTCCACTCGAAATAAGATTTTTATATATTTATAGAAATTGAATCAAAGTTTGAATATGAGTATTACCTTGTATTAGAAAGATATCTTACTGTAAATAAGAAAGATTTCTTGAGGTTGAATGATCACTTTACAAGATTGGAAGTAAGCTAGCAAACTTGGAAGTATTCTTGATTTTATGAAACTAGAAGTTATAGAATTTATGAAGAACACTTAGAACTTGAAGATAGAACTTGAGAGAGATCAATTAGATGAAGAAAATTGAAGAATGAAAGTGTTTGTAGGTGTTTTTGGTCGTTGGTATATGGATTAGATATAAAGGATGTGTAATTTTGTTTACATGTAAATAAGTCATGAATGATTACTAATATTTTTGTAATTTTATGAGATATTTCATGCTAGTTGCCAAATGATGGTTCCCACATGTGTTAGCTGACTCACATGGGCTACTAAGAGCTGATCATTGGAGTGTATATACTGAAATGACCCGTTCTTATTGATTAAAAATGTTCCATATTAATTGATTTCGTTGCGATGTTTTGACCTCTATATGAGACGTTTTTCAAAGACTGCATTCATTTTAAAACAAACCATAACCTTTATTTCATCAATAAAGGTTTAAAAAGCTTTACGTAGATTATCAAATAATGATAATCTAAAATATCCTGTTTACACACGACCATTACATAATGGTTTACAATACAAATATGTTACAACAAAATACGTTTCTTGAATGCAGTTTTTACACAATATCATACAAGCATGGACTCCAAATCTCGTCCTTATTTAAGTATGCGACAGCGGAAGCTCTTAATAATCACCTGAGAATAAACATGCTTAGTACGTCAACAAAAATGTTGGTGAGTTTTAGGTTTAACCTATATATATCAAATCATAATAATAGACCACAAGATTTCATATTTCAATTCACATCCCATACATAGAGATAAAAATCATTCATATGGTGAACACCTGGTAATCGACATTAACAAGATGCATATATAAGAATATCCCCATCATTCCGGGACACCCTTCGGATATGATATAAATTTCGAAGTACTAAAGCATCCGGTACTTTGGATGGGGTTTGTTAGGCCCAATAGATCTATCTTTAGGATTCGCGTCAATTAGGGTGTCTGTTCCCTAATTCTTAGATTACCAGACTTAATAAAAAGGGGCATATTCGATTTCGATAATTCAACCATAGAATGTAGTTTCACGTACTTGTGTCTATTTTGTAAATCATTTATAAAACCTGCATGTATTCTCATCCCAAAAATATTAGATTTTAAAAGTGGGACTATAACTCACTTTCACAGATTTTTACTTCGTCGGGAAGTAAGACTTGGCCACTGGTTGATTCACGAACCTATAACAATATATACATATATATCAAAGTATGTTTAAAATATATTTACAACACTTTTAATATATTTTGATGTTTTAAGTTTATTAAGTCAGCTGTCCTCATTAGTAACGTACAACTAGTTGTTCACAGTTAGATGTACAGAAATAAATCGATAAATATTATCTTGAATCAATCCACGACCCAGTGTATATGTAACTCAGTATTGATCACAACTCAAACTATATATATTTTGGAATCAACCTCAACCCTGTATAGCTAACTCCAACATTCACATATAGAGTGTCTATGGTTGTTCCGAAATATATATAGATGTGTCGACATGATAGGTCGAAACATTGTATACGAGTCTATGGTATCTCAAGATTACATAATATACAATACAAGTTGATTAAGTTATGGTTGGAATAGATTTGTTACCAATTTTCACGTAGCTAAAATGAGAAAAATTATCCAATCTTGTTTTACCCATAACTTCTTCATTTTAAATCCGTTTTGAGTGAATCAAATTGCTATGGTTTCATATTGAACTCTATTTTATGAATATAAATAGAAAAATTATAGGTTTATTGTCGAAAAAATAAGTTACAAGTCATTTTTGTAAAGGTAGTCAATTCAGTCGAAAGAACGACGTCTAGATGACCATTTTAGAAAACATACTTCCACTTTGAGTTTAACCATAATTTTTGGATATAGTTTCATGTTCATACTAAAAATCATTTTCTCAGAATAACAACTTTTAAATCAAAGTTTATCATAGTTTTTAATTAACTAACCCAAAACAGCCCGCGGTGTTACTACGACGGCGTAAATCCGGTTTTACGATGTTTTTCGTGTTTCCAGGTTTTAAATCATTAAGTTAGCATATCATAAAGATATAGAACATGTGTTTAGTTGATTTTAAAAGTCAAGTTAGAAGGATTAACTTTTGTTTGCGAACAAGTTTAGAATTAACTAAACTATGTTCTAGTGATTACAAGTTTAAACCTTCGAATAAGATAGCTTTATATGTATGAATCGAATGATGTTATGAACATCATTACTACCTTAAGTTCCTTGGATAAACCTACTGGAAAAGAGAAAAATAGATCTAGCTTCAACGGATCCTTGGATGGCTCGAAGTTCTTGAAGCAGAACCATGACACGAAAACAAGTTCAAGTAAGATCATCACTTGAAATAAGATTGTTATAGTTATATAAATTGAACCAAAGTTTGAATATGATTATTACCTTGTATTAGAATGATAACCTACTGTAAGAAACAAAGATTTCTTGAGGTTGGATGATCACCTTACAAGATTGGAAGTGAGCTAGCAAACTTGAAAGTATTCTTGATTTTATGTAACTAGAACTTGTAGAATATATGAAGAACACTTAGAACTTGAAGATAGAACTTGAGAGAGATCAATTAGATGAAGAAAATTGAAGAATGAAAGTGTTTGTAGGTGTTTTTGGTCGTTGGTGTATGGATTAGATATAAAGAATATGTAATTTTGTTTTCATGTAAATAAGTCATGAATGATTACTCATATTTTTGTAATTTTATGAGATATTTCATGCTAGTTGCAAAATGATGGTTCCCACATTGTTAGGTGACTCAAATAGGCTACTAAAAGCTGATCATTGAAGTATATATACCAATAGTACATACATCTAAAAGCTGTGTATTGTACGAGTGTAGTGACCCGAACTTTTCAATGTTTATATATATTAATTGAGATTGATATTTACATGATTAAATGTTTCCAACATGTTAAGCAATCAAACTTGTTAAGACTTGATTAATTGAAATATGTTTCATATAGACAATTGACCACCCAAGTTGACCGGCGATTCACGAACGTTAAAACTTGTAAAAACGACATGACGATATATATATGGATATACATATGGTTAACATGAGATTATGATAAGTAAGTATCTCCATAAGTATATTAACAATGAGTTATATACATATAAACAAGACTACTAACTTAAGGATTTCGAAACGAGACATATATGTAACGATTATCGTTGTAACGACATTTAAATGTATATATATCATATTAAGATATATTAATATATCATAATATCATGATAATATAATAATTTAACATCTCATTAGATATAATAAACAATGGGTTAACAACATTAATTGAGATTGTTAACTTAGAGGTTTCAAAACAACACTTACATGTAACGACTAACGATGACTTAACGACTCAGTTAAAATGTATATACAAGTAGTGTATTTAGATGTATTAAAATACTTTTGGAAGACTTCAAGACATATATCAAAACACTCATACTTAACGAAAATGGTTACAGTTACTTTTCCATTCTTTTCTTTCATCAAGAATTCTAGTCGTATTCTTACCCGTATTATACACAGCTTCAAAACGTACTTACTATGAGTATATACTAATAGGAACTAGCATGGGATTCCACTCTTGATTATGTCATGTATGACTAATCAATTTTAACTTCTACCATGAGCTATTCAACTAACTAGAACTCCTTTTAACCCCACTCACCACTCACCAATTACCACTCATCATTCACTCCATTTCACTTCCAATTCTCTTTCTAATTCTCTCTTAACACACACACACTATTATGAACGTATTTTTCCAGTAGTTAATCATCATCTTCATCAAAAATCACTTCAATAATCAAGCTATAATCATCATAGGAAGAACACTTCAAGAACACTTCAAAAATCCCTTCAAGTTTACTAATTTACTTCCAAGCTTTCTAATCCATTCCAAGTAATCATCTAAGATCAATAAACCTTTGTTATATACAGTAGGTTATCTTTCTTATTCAAGGTAATATTCATATTCAAACTTTGATTCAATTTCTATAACTATAAACTATCTTAATTCGAGTAAAAATCTTACTTGAACTTGTTTTTGTGTCATGATCCTACTTCAAGAACTTTCAAGCCATCCAAGATCCTTTGAAGCTAGATCATTTCTTGTCACTTCCAGTAGGTTTACCTACTAAACTTGATTTAGTAATGATGTTCATAACATCATTCGATTCATATATATAAAACTATCTTATTCGAAGGTTTAAACTCGTAATCACTAGAACATAGTTTAGTTAATTCTAAACTTGTTCGCAAACAAAAGTTAATCCTTCTAACTTGACTTTTAAAATTAACTACACACATGTTATATATCTATATGATATGTTAACTTAATGATTTAAAACTTGGAAACACGAAAAACACCGTAAAACCGGATTTACGCCGTCGTAGTAACACCGCGGGCTGTTTTGGGTTAGTTAATTAAAAACTATGATAAACTTTGATTTAAAAGTTGTTATCCTGAGAAAATGATTTTTATTATGAACATGAAACTATATCCAAAAATTATGGTTAAACTCAAAGTGGAAGTATGTTTTCTAAAATGGTCATCTAGACGTCGTTCTTCCGACTGAAATGACTACCTTTACAAAAATGACTTGTAACTTATTTTTCCGTCAATATACCTATACTTTTTCTGTTTAGATTCATAAAATAGAGTTTAATATGAAACCATAGCAATTTGATTCACTCAAAACGGATTTAAAATGAAGAAATTATGGGTAAAACAAGATTGGATAATTTTTCTCATTTTAGCTACGTGAAAATTGGTAACAAATCTATTCCAACCATAACTTAATCAACTTGTATTGTATATTATGTAATCTTGAGATACCATAGACACATATACAATGTTTCGACCTATCATGTCGACACATCTATATATATTTCGGAACAACCATAGACACTCTATATGTGAATGTTGGAGTTAGCTATACAGGGTTGAGGTTGATTCCAAAATATATATAGTTTGAGTTGTGATCAATACTGAGATACGTATACACTGGGTCGTGGATTGATTCAAGATAATATTTATCGATTTATTTCTGTACATCTAACTGTGGACAACTAGTTGTAGGTTACTAACGAGGACAGCTGACTTAATAAACTTAAAACATCAAAATATATTAAAAGTGTTGTAAATATATTTTAACCATACTTTGATATATATGTATATATTGTTATAGGTTCGTGAATCAACCAGTGGCCAAGTCTTACTTCCCGATGAAGTAAAAATCTGTGAAAGTGAGTTATAGTCCCACTTTTAAAATCTAATATTTTTCGGATGAGAATACATGCAGGTTTTATAAATGATTTACAAAATAGACACAAGTACATGAAATTACATTCTATGGTTGAATTATCGAAATCGAATATGCCCCTTTTTATTAAGTCTGGTAATCTAAGAATTAGGGAACAGACACCCTAATTGACGCGAATCCTAAAGATAGATCTATTGGGCCTAACAAACCCCATCCAAAGTACTGGATGCTTTAGTACTTCAAAATTTATATCATATCCGAAGGGTGTCCCAGAATGATGGGGATATTCTTATATATGCATCTTGTTAATGTCGGTTACCAGGTGTTCACCATATGAATGATTTTTATCTCTATGTATGGGATGTGTATTGAAATATGAAATCTTGTGGTCTATTGTTACGATTTGATATATATAAGTTAAACCTATAACTTACCAACATTTTTGTTGACATTTAAAGCATGTTTATTCTCAGGTGAATACTAAGAGCTTCCGCTGTTGCATACTGATATTGCTCTAAACATACATATTATTCAACGCAATATCACTTATATTTCATAGGTTTTTATCATCTACAAAGACATTCAATGCGCATTTCACGAGAAAAACGACAAAAGAGTGAAGTTAGAAGAAACGACGATAAAACGATAGTTTTAACTAGATTTATATCAAGAAACGTTTATCCGAATGAAAGTACAAGATGAAAGAAGAAAAGAGTTCAAATGAGAAGTGCCAAATCAGTACACGTCAACACGGGATCAACAAAGAACAACTGAAGAAGAAAAATGAAGAAAACTGTTATTTGATCTTACACGAATCGTGTATGTCTACACGAAACGTGTAGAATATTTGTTCTCACACGAATCGTGTAGTGATACACGAATCGTGTAATGTTAGGCCACAAGACTTTCCAGAACGTGAAATGGGGCGGCTGGCTTTTTAATTTTAAAACAATTCTTTAACTCAATGGAGATACAGCAGGAATTCAACAAAACATTCACCAACTACTACTTCAATTATAAATATGGAGTACGTTCAGAGTTAAAAGGAGAGGAGAATATACACACAAAATTACTATATCAAATTACTATTGTTATTTTTACTTGTACCTATTGTAATTAGTTTCAAGTATCAATTATTAAGGGGGTATTGTTCGTGATAAAGGGTGTTATTGTACGCGTGAAAGGGGTGTTATTATTGTAATTTTTCTACCGTTTGAAGTTAATGCAAGTGAAGATATTTTAGTAAGTTTACTCTGTTAAAATTAGCGTTGTTATTATGTTTGCATATCTATATTTTTATGTCTACCTTAGTGTAATGAATAGCTAAATTTCCCTAGTGTTTGCTTAAATGTAGAGCCCCTAGTGAAATGGATTGTTACCATTAGTAAAAGTTAAAATGTAACTTTAGTATTTTTAATATTGAGCCTAGTTAAAAGAACCATTTTTATGTAATTAGGTATTTAACCCTTGCCACTTAATTTATTAAATTTAAATAACGAAAGTTGTTTTTATTTACATAAATTGAGCTTCAACATTAATTTAGGTATTAGCGAAGGTCAAAACTAGGCTAGGTCTCAATTTAAATACTTAAGGAATAGTAGCTTTCTAAAAAGAATCCAATGAAAATTAGATTTTATTTAGTTAAGTTGTAACTTTATATTTATTCGAGAGAAAAATATAAAGTTTGATACTAGAACATTTTAAATAGGGCGTAAAACTTAAAACAATCCATGGACCTAGGGGTGACACAATTAAGTAAACACTCTCATTTATCTCATTTATATTTCTTATAAAAGTATTAAGTTTATTATTTACGAAGTATTATCTTATCAGCAAAAAAAAATACATAAAAATAGTTAATTTTCGTAACAGTTATTTGTCACATCTTTTTACTCATACACGAATCGTGTATCATCACACGAATCGTGTAGGCCTTGAATACGGCTACAGTACCCGTAGGTTAAATTTAGGGTTTTTAATTATTTAATATTATATATTTAGGTTTTTAGTTATTTTAATTATTATACTTAGAAGGTTATTTTTTTTATATAATTAGTTTTAATTATTATAAAATACTTAAATATATGTTTTAATTCTAAAAATTAGTATTAATTATAAGTTTATAAATTGTAACTAGTTTATAATTAGTAAATTAATTAATTTCCTTTTAATTTGTATTAGTTTAATTAAAAATGTCATTTAGTTAAGTTAAATAAGTTTATATAATAATTACTTAAAACAAAATTCTAAATATATAGTTTTATTGAAAATTACTATTTTACTAATTACCATCTAGTAATATAATTATCGCATCATAATTAGCATAATTTCATTTAGTTTCTTTTTAAGTTAATTATTGTAATCTTGTAATTTTATTTAGTAAATTAGTTAAGTTATTTTCTTTTACTGTTATACTATAAATTCCTAATCTAAAACCCCCTTTAATTAAGTTTGACATCAAAGACTATTAAAAACCATTAAACACTCCATCTCCCTGTGGAACGAATCGGATTTACCAACAAACTAAACTACACGGATAGGACTAGTTGCCTATATATATGTGTGAAATCAACCTGAAATCAATAAAATACCACATATAAAATAAATCAATTCGTGTAACAAAACAACTCAAATCCGTTCATAAATAAAGGTTACGTTTCCGCACATCAACTTTTTGGCGCCGCTGCCGGGGAGTTGGCAGTAAATAAATAGATAATTTTTCTGGTTCGTAGTAATAGTTGGATTTGTACGTGGAACGGGTTGTTGGATCACCAATTTTATTGGTCAATAGAAGGATCCTGCCCCTCTGCTGCATCTTTTGGCTATTCAAAACGTGGGCAAAATCAGAAGGAAAATCTGTTGTTTAAGGGTTTTTATCATTGTTTTTATGTTATTCGATCCTCTCGAGGAAATTCATTTCCAAGAAAGTTCAAAGTTTTTGAATAAATCCTTTAATTCTTTGTACAATTTCCCAAATTGTATGATCCGTTCAATCCTAAACTCGTTAAACTTAATCCGGAACCTCAGAGAATTAATAAAGGACAAAAACAACAAAAAGAAATAGGAAGTACTAGTAATTTTAAAACACCGAAAAACACTAAAAAAAAAGAAACAAGTAGGTAACCCTAGATAAACCTTTAGTGAAGTGATCTCATAATAGAAATTAATGTATGAACTTACGTTCCTCCTTTTTAAAATTAACTCCCTCACATCCTGAACCCGAAAGAAAATTCCACGAACGCTTAAGAGCTCAAGAAGTAGAATCTCTTGCTAAAAATTTAGAGTCACTTTTCTTAGAATCCGACTCTGAACCAATAATTCAACCAATCATAGAGCCGATTATTAAAGAAGAAGAAGAAATGGCTGATACAAATCAAACGATGGAAGCATTAATGAAGGCCACAAGAAAAGGTCAAGGCCACGCAATCATCCAACCCACGATGAGTGATGGCTTTGAAATAAAAGGTCAATTTTTACACATGGTAACTAATACATGTCAATTCGGTGGAGCCCCAAATGAGGATGCTAACGAGCATCTTCGTAAGTTTGTAAGCATTTGCAAGCTTTTCAAAATCAAAGATGTCACCGATGAAGTTGCATGTTTAAAAATCTTTCCATGGTCATTAAAAGATGATGCAAGAGATTGGCTAGACTCATTACCAGAAGGTTATATTGAAAACTGGAATGATATGATGGATAAATTTTTGTCAGAATTCTTTCCTGCTTCAAAAGCAGCAAAATTACAAAGTGACATAAATCACTTTAAACAAAAGCCTAATGAAACTCTTTATGAAGCTTGGACCCAATTCAATAAAATGCTTCGAATATGTCCTCAACACGGGTTGAATACATTCCAAAAGGTCCAAATATTCTATAAAGGAGTCAATGTGGCAACTAGAAAAGATATAGATGTTGCAGTCGGAGGTTCGATCATGAAGAAAACACCTGAAGACGCTCACACAATCATTGCTGATTTAGCTTCCCATTCTCATAATTGGCATCAAGAAATAGAATTTTCTAGATCATCAAATGTTGCTAGTATTGAAAGCAATGATGAAATTGCTTCTTTAAAAGTTCAAATAGCAAATCAAGCAAGGCAAATCGAGAAAGTAACCAAGGAAATGCATGCTATCAGAGTAGGATGTGAACTGCCAAGGTCCCCATCTTACTAGAGATTGTGATCAAAGTACAATGGAAGAACAAGCAAATTTCTTAGGATACTTACGAAAAGGTGAAATGAACTTCAGTGATTTTCCAGCTATAGAAGCAAACACCCGAAAATATCCTCCTATAAACAGCTATCAAGTAGGAGGACCTTCAGGATCAAATAATAATAACTATCAAAATAATAATAACTATTGATAAGGCTAAAAAGGAACATATATTTCATAGCAAAATCCCCCAAGAAAGACAAGATTTTAGTTGCAATTGTTCCATTTTCGAGTAATATTCATTTATTTTAAATAAGTGCGAAGACAAAAGGCGAAAACGAAGATTTGAAGACGCAAAGGTCCAAAAAGCTCAAAAGTACAAGATACAATCAAAAAGGTTCAAATTATTGATGAAGAACGTCTAAAAATGACAAGAGTACAAGTTACAAAACGCAAAGTACACGATATAAAATTATACGAAAGGGCGTTCGAAAATCCGGAACCGAGGCATGAACCAACTTTCAGCGCTCGACGCAACGGTGTAAAAATTACGAGTCAACTATGCACAAGAATAAAATATAATATTTAAATAATTCATAATAAGAATAATATTAAATAATAAAAAGTTGTTAATTGAGCATAGTTCAGGGGTCGTAAATGAAAATTCAATTTCTAATTTCGCTATATAACGATCTATGTAATTTCAATTGAGGAAGAACCTTTTTCGATCATTTTTTTTTCTATCATCTTTCTACCGATCCAATATCTATTATCAATATCAATATCTAAAAATCTCTATCATAATGTTAATGTAATAAGATATAACAATAATCTTAATTTTAAGTTTAAATTATGATAATAATAAGATTTATGATAGAGATCGTTTGAGTGTGTAAGTCGAAATTCTGTCCGTGTAACGCTACGCTATTTTTAATCATTGTAAGTTATGTTCAACCTTTTTACATTAATGTATCGTAGCTAAGTTATTATTATGCTTATTTAAAACGAAGTAATCATGATGTTGGGCTAATTACTAAAATTGGGTAATTGGGCTTTGTACCATAATTGGGGTTTGGACAAAAGAACGACACTTGTGGAAATTGGACAATTGACTATTAATAGATGGGGGTATTGTCTAATTGAGTGACAACTCATTGGAATCTGTCGAACCTATCTTCAAATTAATTAACCTAATAATTAATAATGATTATGGTTGTCCTATTTAGTGACGTTCATATGGAATCTGTTATAATCATTTAATTAATCAATTGGGCTGGGTAATTGATTATTCATTCTGATCAAGTGGATGAATTAATATTCATAAACTAATTAAAACAGGGGTGGATTACATACAGTGATAACTGGTGTAATTGTTGACAGAAGTGATAACTGCGTCATAGTTTAAATCCTTAATCAGTTGGAATATTTGACTTCGGGTATAAGGGTAATTTGACGAGGATACTCGCACTTTATATTTATGACCGATGGACTATTATGGACAAAAACCAGATAGACGTATCAAATAAACCAGGACAAAGGACAATTAACCCATGGTAATAAATTAAAATCAACACGTCAAACATCATGATTACGGAAGTTTAAATAAGCATAATTCTTTTATTATATTTCTCATCGTATCTTTATTTACTGTCATTTTATTACTCGCAATTTTATTTACTGTCATTTTATTTATTGTCATTATTTTACGCACTTTAATTATCGTCATTTATCTTTACGCTTAAAATATAGAATCGACAAACCGGTCATTAAACGGTAAAACCCCCCTTTTATAATAATATTACTACTTATATAATTATATATATTTTGTATAAATATAGTTAAAAATATAGTAAGTATCACCAGCTCCCTGTGGAACGAACCGGACTTACTAAAAACTACACTACTCTACGATTAGGTACACTGCCTATAGTGTTGTAGCAAGGTTTAGGTATATCCCATCCGTAAATTAATAAAACTTGTGTCATATTTTGTAGTATTTCCTAGTAAAAATTAATACTATTTCGTACCCTCACGCTACATCATCAAGTTTTTGGCGCCGCTGCCGGGGACTCGGCGAAACACTATATTTTTAATTTATAGTTGAAAAAAAAAAAAAAAATTTCTGTAAAAAAAAAAAAAAACGTAAAAAAAAAAACGTAAAAAAAAAAAAAAATATAAACCTTTTTTTTTTAAGAAAAAAAAAATTCGTTTTTAAAAAAAAAAAATAAAAAATTTAAAAAATTATATATTTTTAAGATTTTGTCTATAAAAAAATTATTTTTTTAGTTTTATTACCTTTAGATTTTTAGACTATAGTCGCAACTTTTAGTATTAAGTTTAGTTTTGCCATAGTTATTTTCTTATTTTTATTTTTTCGACGCCTTTTACCTATGTATCAATTACAATTCCAATTAGTAATCTCTATTTGTAGTTTTAATTTTAAGATAGTGATAGTTATAAGGTTGGATTAATCGCGTGTTTTTAAAGTCTTATAAGCCACTCTTCGCCTTTTTCGTTTTTCGACACTTTTCGACGCGCACTCTTTTTCTCTCTTATTTCTCGCCATTCTAGTTTTTAGGACTTAGAATTTTTTCTACTTCTTCTCTAAATTTCTTAAAATTACGAAAATTTATTTTAAGTGGTTAAATTGATAGACATCAAAATTTTCTGGTTCGTAGTAATAGTTGGATTTGTACGTGGACCGGGTTATTGGAGCCAAACAGTCCTCAATTATATTGAGACCAAACGAATCCTGCCCCTCTGCTGCATCTTTTGGCTATTCGAAACGTGGGCAAAATCAGAAAAGTCTATTGGTTGGATAACTTATTATAATTTTTCTTTCCTTTTTAAAACTAATAGGATATTCAGTGAATGCACCGAGCAAGACGTTCACCACCTTTTGTACGTTCACCACCTGTAACTCGATCAAGACATCGTTTAACAAATATAGCTGCCGTTGATTTTTCTTTAGACTCGTCATCAAGTCGACCGAGTACTTCAACTCAAATTTCCGATAATCCAGTTTTTGAAACCAATATCACAATTGAGAATCCGGAGAATACTCAGGGACAATTCCGAGACCCTGATCCATTAATTATTCCTCCGGAACCACCAATCATTCAAACAGAGATTGTTGAGGAAGAAACCATTAAATCAAAAACCTCTAGTGATTCAGATACAACACTTCCAATCATGGAAAATCTAGAACCTCTAAGTATGGAAGACCGAATGAGAGCTACACGCACGGGCCAAGGTCATGCCATTATAAACCAGAAGTTAATGCTCCAGATTATGAAATCAAAGGACAAATTCTACACATGGTGACTAATCAATGCCAATTCAGTGGTGCGCCGAATGAAGACCCAAACGAACATCTTCGTACGTTTAATAGAATTTGTACACTATTCAAAATCCGAGAAGTGGAAGACGAACAAATCTATCTCATGTTATTTCCCTGGACTTTAAAGGGAGAAGCCAAAGATTGGTTAGAATCGTTACCTGAAGGGGCGATTGACACATGGGATGTTTTAGTTGAAAAATTTCTTAAACGATTCTTTCCGGCATCCAAAGCCGTGAGACTTCAAGGAGAAATTGTTACGTTCACGCAAAATCCAAATGAAACATTATATGAGGCGTGGACAAGATTCGGAAGGATGTTGAGAGGATGTCCTCAACACGGATTAGATACTTTTCAAATAGTACAAATCTTCTATAAAGGCGTAGACATCGCCACACGAAAAGACATCGACATAACCGCTGGTGGATCCATTATGAAGAAAACCGCAACTGAAGCTTACAAGATCATTGATAGCACAGCCTCCCACTCACATGAGTGGCATCAAGAAAAAGATATCTTTCGATCATCTAAAGTGGCTAGAGCCGATTCTAGCCATGACTTTGATTCCGTTTCCGCAAAAATAGATGTTTTCGAAAGACGAATGGAAAAGATGAATAAAGATATTCACGCAATACGAATCAGTTGTGAGCAATGCGGTGGACCACACTTATTGAAAGATTGTCACATTGAACCAACGATGGAACAACGAGAGAATGTTTCCTATATGAACCAAAGGACGGGAAGTAATTATCAAAATAATTATCAACCGTCAAGGATAAACTTCAATCGAAATCAAAACATTCTTTACAATCCAAATGGACCCAACAACAACTCGTATAACCAACAAGGTTCGAATAACCAACCAACTCAAAACAACACTTTCAATCCACAAAGACATGGCTTGTATAAACCACCACAACAAACCGAAGAGAAAAAGTCAAATATGGAAGACGTGGTATTCAAGCTAGTTGAATCTCAAACACAATTTATTGAAACTCAAACCCAAACGAACGAGAGATTTGATCAGTCATTAAGAACTCAACAAGCTTCCATTTTGAATCTAGAAAAACACGTAGGTACTCTTGCTAGCATGATGAGTGAGAGGGAACAAGGAAAGCTACCGAGTAATACTGAAGTAAATCCTCGGAATGAGAATGTTAATATGGTTTCAACAAATTCTGAAAAACCAGCATCAGAAGATGGGAAGGTTTTAGATGTGAGTAACAATGAAGAAGTTACACCACCACCACCCGAGTATGTAAAGCCAGTGGTGGCACCATACAAACCACCCATCCCGTTTCCAAGAAAAGGAGTTGAGTATGAGCAAGTGATAGGTAATAAAGATTGTGATACCTCTGGAAAGAAGAAGAAGAAAAAGAATAAGAAAGTGCAAGAAACAAAAGCCGTAAATATAAACCCGGTGAAGACAGTTCCACCAAAACCTCCACCTAGGGTAGGTGATCCGGGTGAATTTATTGTTCCTTGTCTACTTAGTGATTGTGTCATGTATGATGCACTAGCAGATTTAGGTGCAAGTGTAAGTGTTATGCCTCTTTCCTTATATAAGAGATTAGGTGTAGGTAAGTTAAGTCCAACGGATATGAGTGTTCGACTCTTTGATCAAACCATTAAGCACCCAGTTGGAATTGCTGACAACCTACCCGTTCAAGTAGGCAATTTAACCTTTCTAGTCGAATTTATTGTCATTGACATAGAAGAGGACCCAAACATTCCTCTAATTTTAGGTCGGCCATTCTTAGCGTCCACCAAGGCGTTATTTGATGTAGGAAATGGAAGAATGACACTTAAAAGTGGTGACAAATCGATCACCTTTATGATTCGAAAGTCTAAATCTCCACCAGCCAAAACCGTTGAACCAGTAAAAACAATTGGTAAGAACCATGTGGTTTTACCAACTCCAACGGTAATACTTAGCAATAATGAAACGCCTAAGTGTGGGGAAAATGAAGTAACACCTAATGATGACATGATAACAAAGAACTCCGTTGTTGATACGAAATTAAATGATCCTGTTATTAATAGTTCAATGAAGAAACTTATTAAACGGATTCGCGATGCTAGAACCAAGGGGAACTTTAAGTTATGTAACCGGTTAGTATCCAATCTATCACCTAAAGAAAAGGAGAAACTAGTTGAAATTGTGGATATTACACAGGAATCCGACCAATGGCTTAAAGAAAAAGTCACGGATATGCAAGTTGATTATGGACCAAGAGAAATTGACGATGAAGTTAATCACAATTTCAACACCACAGCTACCTAAGTGTGGGGAGATTCAAATGTTCTAAAAAGAAGACGATGTTATCTAGAATTAGTTATTCTGTTCTCGTGTAGTTCCGAGAATGGAATCCGATTGGTCTTTTCCGCTAGCAGACACTAAAGAACTAGTTTTCTCCCTCCATTCTGAATTTTTGTTTTGTAGGTTTTATATAAAATTAATATTTTTTTTTAATTTAAGTTTTGTGTGAATTTTAAAAACAAAATTTACTTTAATTCATTAAGTTGAAAAAAATGATTTCTAAAATTCGTCGTGAGTTGAAGACTAGGTCATTAAGCCGAAATTACTTTACCCGAGGGCGGGGCGACAAATTTTGTTATCATTATTTTTAATTTTATTAATTTAAAGTATGCCAAAAATATTATACTTTATAAATTTTTGAAAAGTGGGGTTATAAACCAAACTTCAAAAATATGTATATAAGTTTGTATTTTATCATGTAAAAAACAGGGTAAAACAGCGCACTTTCAAAGACTGTCATTAAGTTCAACAAAAGGTACTAATTTTGACAACAAGACGCAAAATATCAAACTCGGTATTTTTAATCACTTTTCTACACTAATCACCCTCATGAATTTATAATTATAGTCTGATTTCATGCAAATGAGGGCATTGCATGATCTCAAGTGTGGGGAAGGGTTATAAATTCTCTCGGGTTTACACTTGGTTTAATTGCCAAATTTTGTGAAAATTTGAAAATTTTTCAACTAAATGAACTTAAAATCATGTTTATACATATTTATGAACGATGAAAACTAGGTGTTAATACCGAAATTATCGTTACCTCGAAAAGGACATAAATTGAGAAACACCCTAAAACGCTTGAATTCATTTAAAATGAAATAGAAGAAAATAAAAAGGCAAAGAAAGAAACTAAGTGTGGGAAGAATGTACCAAGTTATTCAATTTAAAACATATATCACATATTTTTGTACAAGATTATTGCAGGTACTTTTGTTTTGGATGATACTAATCAGTTTTACCCGGTTTACTGTAATATATTTGAAAGAAAGATGGATTTACACGATGAATCAATTCCATCATTAAAAGGAAGTAAAGTCTTCCGAAAAAGACACGCGCTTCTTGATTTAGGTCATGAAGTTGTCGTCCAGACCAGCTGTAGGTTGACGAAAAATCTAGAAAAGTCATCACTAAAATCAGCAGGAAATCCACGGACCTCAGCATCAAACAGGGTCGCCAAGTGGTCAGATTTATCCTAACCATGAGAAGGATTTATCTCGTACAATGGGGAGGCACCGTGCAAATTAGCTTGATAAGACTAATGAATCAGATCCCCAGAAAGGATAATCTCCTTAAAGATTAAAAATCAGCTTTTAAGACTGATATTACTCAATCCTTGAGATTGACCTTAAAGATTGAGAATTCAAACTCATGGAATTCGATGATATCTAAACTCGAGCTTGAACGAGAAAATATTTTGATCAAAAATACAAACCGATTTGTTTTCTGAAAATCCATTTTCAATGCGTTCATTACCATTGAACGTAAAATCCTAGGAATTCACCTAGAATTCATTAGGTCACCTGAACCAAATCGGGTGTCAACCGTAAGAACGGTGGTTGCATAGCATGGTCGGAGACAGGACCTTGTGCCAGACCGAAAAATTATAGGATGATCTTTACTATCGCTCCTACCAAGGATAGTTCTAGCATCCGACACGTTAATAAGACATAATCATCTGCATGTCACGGGACATTGCCTTAACAGTTTCTTGTTCATCGCTTTCCTTTACAACCGGACGGTAGTTTACCGAAAGGTAATATACGGAACAAGTAAACTGGATGTGTGCTTTCCGATACCGGGATAGCAGTGGATTACACGAACCTAAATGTTTTTAGCCAAAATATTGATCCACAAATATATTTTGCAACACCGATGGTGGGTCAAATCAGAAAACTTGTCTAGGGTAAAATCTAGCTTGAATTTTTAAAAGATCAAATGTTTTCATAAAGATCCAATTTCCTTAAAGGATCTAAATTTTTATAGTCATGTGGGACTGTAAACCGCCTTTCAAATGTGCACTTTGCTTTGGAAACCGAAAGTAAAACAATCAAAAAGGTTCAAATTATTGATGAAGAACGTCTAAAAATGACAAGAGTACAAGTTACAAAACGCAAAGTACACGATATAAAATTATACGAAAGGGCGTTCGAAAATCCGGAACCGAGGCATGAACCAACTTTCAGCGCTCGACGCAACGGTGTAAAAATTACGAGTCAACTATGCACAAGAATAAAATATAATATTTAAATAATTCATAATAAGAATAATATTAAATAATAAAAAGTTGTTAATTGAGCATAGTTCAGGGGTCGTAAATGAAAATTCAATTTCTAATTTCGCTATATAACGATCTATGTAATTTCAATTGAGGAAGAACCTTTTTCGATCATTTTTTTTTCTATCATCTTTCTACCGATCCAATATCTATTATCAATATCAATATCTAAAAATCTCTATCATAATGTTAATGTAATAAGATATAACAATAATCTTAATTTTAAGTTTAAATTATGATAATAATAAGATTTATGATAGAGATCGTTTGAGTGTGTAAGTCGAAATTCTGTCCGTGTAACGCTACGCTATTTTTAATCATTGTAAGTTATGTTCAACCTTTTTACATTAATGTATCGTAGCTAAGTTATTATTATGCTTATTTAAAACGAAGTAATCATGATGTTGGGCTAATTACTAAAATTGGGTAATTGGGCTTTGTACCATAATTGGGGTTTGGACAAAAGAACGACACTTGTGGAAATTGGACAATTGACTATTAATAGATGGGGGTATTGTCTAATTGAGTGACAACTCATTGGAATCTGTCGAACCTATCTTCAAATTAATTAACCTAATAATTAATAATGATTATGGTTGTCCTATTTAGTGACGTTCATATGGAATCTGTTATAATCATTTAATTAATCAATTGGGCTGGGTAATTGATTATTCATTCTGATCAAGTGGATGAATTAATATTCATAAACTAATTAAAACAGGGGTGGATTACATACAGTGATAACTGGTGTAATTGTTGACAGAAGTGATAACTGCGTCATAGTTTAAATCCTTAATCAGTTGGAATATTTGACTTCGGGTATAAGGGTAATTTGACGAGGATACTCGCACTTTATATTTATGACCGATGGACTATTATGGACAAAAACCAGATAGACGTATCAAATAAACCAGGACAAAGGACAATTAACCCATGGTAATAAATTAAAATCAACACGTCAAACATCATGATTACGGAAGTTTAAATAAGCATAATTCTTTTATTATATTTCTCATCGTATCTTTATTTACTGTCATTTTATTACTCGCAATTTTATTTACTGTCATTTTATTTATTGTCATTATTTTACGCACTTTAATTATCGTCATTTATCTTTACGCTTAAAATATAGAATCGACAAACCGGTCATTAAACGGTAAAACCCCCCTTTTATAATAATATTACTACTTATATAATTATATATATTTTGTATAAATATAGTTAAAAATATAGTAAGTATCACCAGCTCCCTGTGGAACGAACCGGACTTACTAAAAACTACACTACTCTACGATTAGGTACACTGCCTATAGTGTTGTAGCAAGGTTTAGGTATATCCCATCCGTAAATTAATAAAACTTGTGTCATATTTTGTAGTATTTCCTAGTAAAAATTAATACTATTTCGTACCCTCACGCTACATCATCAACTATCAAGGAGGAAATCCAGGTTACCAAAATAACCGGATTTTCCCAAATCAAAATCAAAGAAATCCGCCATCAGGTTATAATAACCGAAATCAACCTCAACGAAATTATCAAAATAATTTCCAACACACACAACCACTAGCATTCAATCAACCACAACCATTAGCAATTATGCAACCTCAACCTGAGAGGAAATCTGGTTTAGAAGATCTCTTAAGAGATTTTATGGTTAAGCACGAGCAAAATGCAGAGCTCCAAACTCAGCAAATCCGAAATCAACAAGCCACAATACAAAACTTAGAAAGGGATGTTGGAAGGATATCACAGTTACTATCAGAGAGACCACCAGGTACTCTCCCCTCAAATACTCAAGTGAATCCCAACAACCTCCAAACAAGGAACGAGCATGTAAATGCTATAACTACTAGAAGTGGCTTAACTACTAAACCGGAGACTCTTAAGTCCCCGGAAGTTTCTTTATCTCCTTCTGTTTTACAAATACCGGTTGATGAAAATGAGCAAGTTGATAAAGAACAAGAGAAAGATGATCCACCTGAGGTCATACCAAAGAAAAGCGAAGAACCACCAGTAAAGGTGCATAAGGAACCTATTCCTTACCCGAAAGCATTAAAGAAAGACAGACTCGCAAGGCGGTATGAGAAATTTGCGGACATGATTAAGCAAATTAGCATTAACATGCCACTCGCGGAGGTTCTTAGGGATATGCCCAATTACGGGAAGTTTTTAAAGGATCTCATATCCTCGAAGGGTAAATACCACGACGTTTCTGCCACATTCCTCCATGAGGAATGTTCGGCCATCTTAAAGAAAAAAAATGTACCTCTAAAATTAGGAGACCCTGGTAGTTTTATCATACCATGTATGATGGGTGATTCGGTAGTGTACGATGCACTAGCCGACCTAGGTGCAAGTGTTAACTTAATGCCTTATTCGTTATATTTAAAACTTGACTTAGGAGACTTAAAACCAACCCGGATGGGTATTCGATTAGCAAACCAATCATTTGATACTCCCATAGGTATAGCCGAGGATATACTTGTAAAAGTTGGCTCACTTATCTTTCCCGTCGACTTTGTTATTCTAGAAATGCAAGAGGACACAAAAGTTCCTATCATTTTAGGACGTCCTTTCCTAAACACTGCAGATGCTATCATTAATGTCCAAAAAGAACAATTGAGTCTAGGTGTGGGAAACGAGAGAATAATTTGTCACATTGACAAAGCCATGAAAAGACCCACTTCTACCGATGACTCTTGTTTTCAAATTGATGTTATAGATCTTTGTGTCGAGAATGAATTGAAGGAGATACTTGAAATTGATATCCCGGGGTTAGCCCCGGTAAGTGAGAATGAATACTTCAATATTGATAAAGATTTTGATGAGTTGATGAAGGTGGTCACGGATGACGAGACCATAATAGAAGAAATTCCCATGGAAGAGGAATCGTTTGAGGAAATCAAAAATGAAGATAGATTTCGTATAAAAAATTCTTTAGAAGAACCACCCGTACTAGAGCTTAAAGAGCTACCCAAACACTTGGAGTATGCTTATCTCGAAGGTACATCTAAATTACCAGTAATTATTGCTTCACATCTTTCAGATAATGAGAAGGATAAGCTAATTTCTGTATTAAAAACCCATAAAAAGGCTATAGCCTGGAAAACAACCGACATTCCGGGAATAAACCCGTCTTATTGTACACATAAAATTCTCCTTGAGAATGACTACAAACCCGTAGTACAAAGACAACGCAGGCTAAATCCCAACATGAAAGAGGTTGTTAAAAAGGAGGTCGTCAAGCTTCTTGACGCCGGGTTAATCTACCCCATCTCCGATAGTCCATGGGTTAGTCCAGTACAAGTAGTACCCAAAAAGGGGGGTACAACCGTTATATTAAATGAAAAGGACGAACTCGTCCCAACTAGAACAGTTACCGGCTGGAGAGTCTGTATTGATTACAGACGTCTAAATGATGCCACTAGAAAGGATCATTTCCCGTTACCTTTTATTGATCAAATGCTTGAACGATTAGCGGGAAAAGAATATTATTGCTTTTTAGACGGTTTCTCCGGTTACTTCTAAATTCCAATTGATCCCAACGACCAAGAAAAGACCACATTCACTTGTCCTTTCGGTACCTTTGCCTATCGCCGCATGCCGTTTGGTTTATGCAATGCACCCGGAACCTTTCAAAGGTGTACGATGGCAATCTTTGATGATATGGTAGAGGATTGTATGGAAGTCTTCATGGATGACTTTTCCGTGTTTGGAGACTCCTTTGAATAGTGTCTTTTCAATCTAGAACGTATGCTTATCCGATGTGAGAAAGCAAACTTGGTCCTAAATTGGGAAAAATGCCACTTCATGGTGAAGGAGGGCATTGTACTTGGTCACAAAATATCTCGTGCGGGAATAGAGGTAGATAAAGCTAAAATTGAAGTTATCTCTAAGCTACCTAAACCATCAAATGTTAAAGCAATTAGAAGCTTTCTTGGTCACGCAGGATTCTATAGGCGATTTATCAAAGATTTTTCTAAAATCGCCCGCCCATTGACCAAGCTTCTTGAAAAGGATGCTCCATTTGACTTTGACACTAATTGCGAGAATGCATTCTCGATTCTTAAGTCAAAACTCACACAAGCTCCCATTATGGTATCTCCAGATTGGAGTATGCCATTTGAGCTAATGTGCGACGCAAGCGACTATGCTTTAGGTGCTGTTTTAGGACAACGTCCCGATAATCATTTTCTTCCGATTTATTATGCAAGTAAAACTCTAACGGGAGCCCAAATTAATTATACCACCACGGAAAAAGAACTCCTAGCGGTTGTTTATGCATTTGATAAATTTCGTTCATATTTGGTGTTGTCCAAGACCATTGTTTACACGGACCATTCGGCACTTAGGTATTTATTCTCGAAACTAGATGCAAAACATCGTCTCATACGTTGGGTTCTTTTACTTCAAGAATTTGACATTGAGATACGTGACAAGAAAGGAGCTGAGAATCTAGCTGCCGATCATTTATCCCGACTTGAAAACCCCGAATTAGATAAACTTGATGACACAATCATCAAGGACACATTTCCTGACGAATCTCTAATGAGGGTTGAAAAAGAATCTGAAATCACATGGTTTGCCCATTTTGCAAACTATCTTGCTTCAGGCATTCTACAAAAAGGACTTACTTATCAGCAAAAGAAGAAATTTTTTGCGGATTTAAAATCTTATTTCTGGGAATACCCAGACCTATTTCGTGTTGGTGCGGATCTAATAATTCTCCGTTGTGTGTACGGACAAGAAGCTCAACAAATTCTTGAGCATTGCCATCAAGGGCCAACCGCCGGTCATTTCGGACCAAACCACACTGCAAGAAAAATCCTTGAATCGGGCTTTTATTGGTCCACGATCTTTAAAGATGCCCATAATTTCGTTCGGACTTGTAACGCATGCCAACGAACGGGTAACATCACGAAAAAGGATGAGATGCCTCAGACCGGCATCCAAGTTTGTGAAATCTTTGACATTTGGGGAATCGATTTCATGGGACCCTTTCCAAGTTCACATAAGTGCAAGTACATACTAGTAGCCGTTGACTATGTATCCAAGTGGGCTGAAGCAAAAGCTTTGCCTACAAATGATGCTAGGGTGGTGGTAAACTTCTTGAAAAATCTCTTCTCACGCTTTGGGATCCCAAAAGCACTCATATCTGAACGAGGAACACATTTTACCAACAACCTTCTTGAAAAGGTGTTGAAGAAGTATGGCGTAACTCATCGTTTCTCTACTTCGTACCACCCGCAAACAAGTGGTCAAGTGGAGAACACGAATCGTGCTTTAAAACGCATACTTGAGAAGACGGTTAATAACAACCCTAAAATCTGGCAACGCAAGTTAGATGACGCGTTGTGGGCTTTTAGGACTGCGTATAAAACACCAATAGGTACCACACCATTTAGACTTGTATACGGTAAAGCGTGTCATCTACCTGTTGAAGTTGAACACAAGGCGTACTGGGCTATGAGAGAATGTAATACCGACCTTGTACAAGCCGGAGAAAATAGGTTATCACAACTTAACGAACTAGATGAATTAAGATTACAAGCCTACGAAAATTCTAAAACATATAAAGAAAAAACTAAAGTATGGCATGATGCACGATTAAAAAAGAAAGAATTTGAGCAAGGGGATAAAGTATTGGTATTCCAATCACGTTTCAAGTTTTCACCTGGTAAACTTAGATCCCGATGGAATGGGCCATATATAATAAAACAGGTTTTTCCATCTGGATATGCAGAGTTGTATGGTAAAGACGGCGGAACTTTCAAAGTGAACGGACACAGACTCAAGTTATACTTTGAAGAAATCAATACTACGGAAAGAGACGAAACCACCTTCTACCCTAAGGACAAATAAATTCAGGGTAACTCTAAGGTTTTAAACTCCATTCTCGATTTTTATTCTTATCTTTAAGAGTGGGGTTAGATTGGTCTTTCCCTAGCAGACCCTAAAGAACTAGTCTTCTCCCTCCATTCTACCTTTTTAATTTCTTTCGGTTTGTTTTTATTGTTTATTTTCAAGATGCGAGGTCAATATATCTACAACCACTTCATTTTAATATGCGATAAGATTTTACCAAGAGATGTGGTGTTAGATATTAAGAAAAGATGTGATGCGACGAGAAAAGGAGAAAGACAAGATTATAATGAGAAAAATTATGGAAAAGGCAAATCAAAATGCGCTAAAAGGCGTCGGGCACGTAAATTGGGTAAATGTGAAAAATGTGGAAAACCAGCTCACTCAGGAGATTGCCCAAAGAACCAAACGGACTCTAATTTCGAGTACGTAACTTTATGCCGAGAAGGGCCTTTCAAATGTTTAGAAGAAAACCTCTTAAACCCACGAGGTTACGCCTACGAGGCAATGGGAAGCGAAATTTCGCGACTCGACTACGAAGCGAGTCAACGTGGGTTCACTATCTAATTCTTTTTCTCGTCGATTGTATGTATGTGCATATTTTATTTTTACTTTTTTTATTTTGTGTGTATTTTGGTTTATATTTGTTTGCAGTGAGTTTTATAAAAAGGTCTACTATTTAAAATTGATTAAACTTGAATTTAACCTGTTTTCATTGAAAACGATAATGTTAAAGTGTTAAAACTGAATTATTGTTGTTCAAATTGCACGAAATTAATTGTTAAATTTTTAAGATATCATTTAAATAGTAAATCACGAAAACAAAATAAAAATTAAAAAAATTCTTTCTACTAAATTGAGGTGAAACGCCTTGAGTTTAACTTGTTTCTTTGAAAATGAAAATGTTAGGTGTCACAACTGAATTTTTATTTTTCAAAAATTGTACAGAATATTTGTTAAATTCTAAAAGTCTATAGTAGATTGCAAAAATATACTCTTTTATCAATAACCGTAAAAATATATAACTTGTAAATCTTTGTCGTGGATAATGATAGGTTTGACAACCGAAATTAATCTCTACCTAGACGATAGGAAACAAAGTTTTAAGTTTGAAAATTAGTTGATTTAAGGGTATATAACAAAAATAGAGTGAATTTTTATTTATTTAATTTTTATTTTTCATGTACTTGTTTTTATTTACTTTCGATAAAACTATAAAAACTTTAAACTTTTAATTAATTGAATTTTATAAATTGAAATTAAAAATTTATAAACGGATTAAGATCAGGTGTAAAAACCGAATTTCCGTTACAAATATAAATTTATAAAAGATATTTTGAATTCAATTGATTTTAAGTTAAATAAAAATAGAGTGTATTTTACATTATGTAATTTTAATTTTTTATGTACTTGTTCTAAAATTAAAAATGTTAATATTTTTAACACAAAAATAGAGTGTTTTTATTTTATTTTTGAATTTGTTTTCAGAAAAACTATAAAAACTTTAACTATTAATGAATTGAATTTTATAAATTTATTTTTAAGATTTATAAACGGATAAAGAACAGGTGTAAAAACCGAATTTTCGTTACAAATATAAATCTATAAAATAGATTTTAAATTTAATTAATTATAAGTTATACAAAAAAAAATAAAATAAATAAATACAGCTAAAATTAAGCCTTACACGATTCGTGTACCCCTACACGATTCGTGTAAGGCCAAAAATTGGGCCACATCAGACGGGGCAGGGGACTGGTTTGCACACTCTATCCCTCCCCAATTTTTTTTACTGCGACGAAGAACACACCCAAAAATCCCCAAAATCGCACCAAATCATTAAATTAACACTCTCAATCTCCTCTAATTCTTCAATCTTTCATCATGCCAAGAGTGGTAAGGATTTTTAACCCATTTTAATTAGTGTTCTTCAAGTTTTTCAAAATTTTTCTTTATAGCATTAATCCGAATTATATGCATGTTTTGTTGATTTTTGCTTGATTATTGCTATATCTATGTTGTTAGTAAGGTAATAAACCCGATTAGCATAAGAAATTGATGTTTAATTGGTGATTGAAAATTAGGGTTTATACAAAATTGGGGAAAATTGAGAAATTGAAACTGAGGTGTGTTAATTTGGTTGTAATTAGTTGTTTTTGAGTGTTTTGTTAGTAGATAGAACTTGTGAACTTGATTTTGATTGCTTGATTGTGTGATTTTTAATTTTAGTCTAAATTTGTTAAGTTTTGTCATTTCTATGAATCAAGTATGCGTTTTAATGATGTTAAGGATGATTTAGAAGCTGAGATACGCGCAATGTGATTGAATTGAATTAGATATGCTTAGAAAAATTGCGTGTTTTCACTTATGAATTAAACTTTTTATATGAAACTTGATTTTTGAATTATGATTTGTGGTTTGTTTCTGCTTTGTTTTGAATTATAGAACTAAATCTCCCAAGTTTGTTGAATTTAATTGATTAAGGTGGTGTTGAAAACAAGTTGTTTGTTGAAGTTAAAATCTTTGCTAACATTTACACATCCTATTGGGATGATTTCCTTGTTTTTAAAATGTTATGCAGGGACCAATTAGAATGAGGGCAGTTAACCAACAAGAGGAAGTTACGCCCGAAATGGAACAACAACTCTTGCAACTACACCCGATTCTACATTTCCCTACAGAATTAAGCCAAAGGGTACAAAAAGTTAAGGATTTACTTACTTTGGTAAATCGAACAATCAATCAAGTTTGCATTGTTGATTGGACTCCCCTAGGTCCCCCAGTTAATTTAGATACACAGATAAAGAATACTTTAACCCAAAGCTACACGGATGAATTTGGGGTAATTAGGTATTTTAATGACTGGGAGAGATTATTTCGTTTGACTGCTCCTGTATATAGGGAATTGTGTTTAGAATTTTACTCTACTGTTAGGATGAATACCCGCCCCGCAACTGTCCAAGATACTAGTTTCCTACAATTCCGACTGGGTGGGGTTGATAGAGTAATGTCCCTAGGCGACATAACTATGGCCTTAGGGATTTATGAGGGTGATGATATGATTGCTCCAGGTTTTTGGGAATTTATATTTACAGGAGCTAGGTATTCAGGAGATTATGATTCTGTCAGCGTCTGGCGATCTTTTTTCGGAAGAAATTCATATACAGCAGGCCGAGAATCATACCTTAAGATCCAAGATATTCGCTATCGATTAATTCATAAATTTATAGCGAACACGATTAACCAAAGGGCATTCCTTACTACAGATAGGATTAATTATGTCGACCTTTGGTATTTGGATGTTATTAGAGATAGGGAAACTAATATTAGTATACCCTATGGAGTGGCCTACTTTTTGGCCAATGTAGGTAAGGGTGCTCGAGGAGACAGTGACATGTCGGGGGGTCACTATATCACGTGTTTGGCATCCTGGTTCGATATCAACCCGAACGACTTCGCACCTCCAATCCAACCGATAAATCAACAGGTTCGCACCTTAGGATTGGATGTGTATAGGACAGCTAAGGCCATACGTGTGAGGGCTGGGGTGATTAGTTTAAGGCCACAGGAAGTTGCGCCTCAGGAACCCATGGAAGAGGATGATGAACCCGAGAGGGAAGCCAGGAGGAGACGACGAGAGACAGATCAGGCTAGCTCGTCTCATACAGGTACTTCTGATTTCGATATGCTCCAAAACTCGTTTAACGCATTGAGTTTAGATGTACGTAATTCATATCAAAACTGGGGAGCGAGATCAGAAGATCAGTACACTGCTTTATCTCGGCAATTAGGGGACATTAGGCATACCCAGCTAGATCAATATAATATGCTGTCCAACATCCGATATGATCAGAGGGGAATGGGAAATCAATTAGAGTGGGCGCACCAACAGGCATATCTATACGCGTCTAACCCGCAAGCTTACGCACCCTCAGCCTTTCCATCATATCCCCCATGGCAATCACCCGATGACCCTCTACCTCCACCCTATGACCATAACGCCACAATAGCAGCGAGTCAGGATGCATATAGGCGTTTCTACGAGGAACAACCCTAAACGAGCAACGGCAGCGACAGCAACAGGAGGAGGGCGAACGAGGAGGACCATTTTGGAGCCCATTTGACTAGTTCTATTGTTTTAATTTTTTTTTATTTTTTTATTTTTATGGTGTGTAATAACATAATTGAATGGTGTGTATTGATATTTTTTTTTATACTTCTTATGTTTTATTATATATTAGTAAGAAATTAGTGTGGGGTAATATTGTTTTGTATGATTGAAGTACAACCCCATGTTTTGTGTGCTTTTACATGGTTTTGACAGGTACAGAAGAAAATGCAATTAGACGAAACGAAACATCGAATTACATTGTGATACAAACGTTGGATAAAATCATAGGTAAAACAATTTGAAAATCCAAATCGGTTAACAAAGGAAGTTCCAAATACTTCACACTATTTGTCCTCTCAAATTTATACATTATTATCTGATTTTTATGTAATGAGGGCATTACATAATCTTAAGTGTGGGGTGGGAATATATAAATTCTCGAGAACTTATAATTTGGTGATTTTTATCAAGATTTATAAAAATTTTAAACAAATATATCAAATGAATTTTTAAGGTAACTACGAGCGATTAAAGCATAGGTGTCAAAAACCGAAATTATCGTCTCAATACATTAAAAACGCATAAGTTATTTGTTTAAAACCTATAAAAGGAAACCAAGTATAACAAGAATTTATAAAACCTTATGTTGAGAACCATATATCACATGTTTCTATGAAGTTATTGCAGATATCATTGCTTTGGAACGTATAAACCTGAATATTCCACTATTACGAGTAATAGAGGATGAATCAAGTCCATCCCGTAAGGAAGTAAAGTCTTCCAAATTGACACACTTGCTAACTTATGTTAGAAGATGTAGTCCAGAACAGCTGTAGGTTGACGAAAAATCTTGTAAAGTCATCCCTAAAATCGGCTGGAAATCCACCTAACCTCAGCATCAAACAGGGTTTTTGGTGGTCAGACTTATCCTAACCATGAGAAGGATATGTCCTGTACAATGGGGGCACAATGCAAATTAGCTTTTAAGACTAATGAATCTAATCCCCAGATGGATGATCTCCGTAAAGATTAACCGCATCTATGTTTGACCGCGGTCAACATACATATGCCATAAAAAATTGAGGTGTGCAAACTCATGGTTCACCGATGATATTTGGAAACGATATAATTTTGTTCTAAAACTTATGCTATTTTATGAATTATATTTGTGTAAAACCATTTTTTGGACATTCGGCTTCAAGTTCCATGATACTACAATCATGGAGGCGAATAGCTTGCTAATCGCCGACTGAGACTTCGGTTTTCAGTTACCCTCAACCGGAATTTGAGGTTAAAACCGGAAAACGTGTCTAGTGTAAAAACTAGCCTGACATTTTATAAAATCATAAAACGTTTTCACAAGGTCCAATTTTCCCTAAGGATCCAAATTTTTAAACCCTAATCACGAGTTTCATGTTTGTTTCTGTTGTCAGAATTTCGTTTCGTGTGCGTGTGATCCAATAAATACTGTGTTGTGTAATATATTTCATATAGTGGGTGTTTCATTTCGTGTAGTGTGTGTTGTGTGATCTAAATGTTCGATAAGAAAGATATATAATGTTCTAACTCTGTTAAAAGATGTAATTGCTTGAGGACAAGCAACGTTCTAGTGTGGGGTATTTTGATATTGCTCTAAACATACATATTATTCAACGCAATATCACTTATATTTCATAGGTTTTTATCATCTACAAAGACATTCAATGCGCATTTCATGAGAAAAACGACAAAAGAGTGAAGTTAGAAGAAACGACGATAAAACGATAGTTTTAACTAGATTTATATCAAGAAACGTTTATCCGAATGAAAGTACAAGATGAAAGAAGAAAAGAGTTCAAATGAGAAGTGCCAAATCAGTACACGTCAACACGGGATCAACAAAGAACAACTGAAGAAGAAAAATGAAGAAAACTGTTATTTGATCTTACACGAATCGTGTATGTCTACACGAAACGTGTAGAATATTTGTTCTCACACGAATCGTGTAGTGATACACGAATCGTGTAATGTTAGGCCACAAGACTTTCCAGAACGTGAAATGGGGCGGCTGGCTTTTTAATTTTAAAACAATTCTTTAACTCAATGGAGATACAGCAGGAATTCAACAAAACATTCACCAACTACTACTTCAATTATAAATATGGAGTACGTTCAGAGTTGAAAGGAGAGGAGAATATACACACAAAATTACTATATCAAATTACTATTGTTATTTTTACTTGTACCTATTGTAATTAGTTTCAAGTATCAATTATTAAGGGGGTATTGTTCGTGATAAAGGGTGTTATTGTACGCGTGAAAGGGGTGTTATTATTGTAATTTTTCTACCGTTTGAAGTTAATGCAAGTGAAGATATTTTAGTAAGTTTACTCTGTTAAAATTAGCGTTGTTATTATGTTTGCATATCTATATTTTTATGTCTACCTTAGTGTAATGAATAGCTAAATTTCCCTAGTGTTTGCTTAAATGTAGAGCCCCTAGTGAAATGGATTGTTACCATTAGTAAAAGTTAAAATGTAACTTTAGTATTTTTAATATTGAGCCTAGTTAAAAGAACCATTTTTATGTAATTAGGTATTTAACCCTTGCCACTTAATTTATTAAATTTAAATAACGAAAGTTGTTTTTATTTACATAAATTGAGCTTCAACATTAAAAATGATCTAGACGAATTTATGGATAAGTTATTGACACCAATTTAGAAATAAACTTCGGTGGTTTGGGTGATATCAATAAGTTATATGAAGGTGAAATTATAAAAAGGGAAACCGTTATAATTTAGGTATTGGCGAAGGTCAAAACTAGGCTAGGTCTCAATTTAAATACTTAGGGAATAGTAGCTTTCTAAAAAGAATCCAATGAAAATTAGATTTTATTTAGTTAAGTTGTAACTTTATATTTATTCGAGAGAAAAATGTAAAGTTTGATACTAGAACATTTTAAATAGGGCGTAAAACTTAAAACAATCCATGGACCTAGGGGTGACACAATTAAGTAAACACTCTCATTTATCTCATTTATATTTCTTATAAAAGTATTAAGTTTATTATTTACGAAGTATTATCTTATCAGCAAAAAAAAATACATAAAAATAGTTAATTTTCGTAACAGTTATTTGTCACATCTTTTTACTCATACACGAATCGTGTATCATCACACGAATCGTGTAGGCCTTGAATACGGCTACAGTACCCGTAGGTTAAATTTAGGGTTTTTAATTATTTAATATTATATATTTAGGTTTTTAGTTATTTTAATTATTATACTTAGGTTATTTTTTTATATAATTAGTTTTAATTATTATAAAATACTTAAATATATGTTTTAATTCTAAAAATTAGTATTAATTATAAGTTTATAAATTGTAACTAGTTTATAATTAGTAAATTAATTAATTTCCTTTTAATTTGTATTAGTTTAATTAAAAATGTCATTTAGTTAAGTTAAATAAGTTTATATAATAATTACTTAAAACAAAATTCTAAATATATAGTTTTATTGAAAATTACTATTTTACTAATTACCATCTAGTAATATAATTATCGCATCATAATTAGCATAATTTCATTTAGTTTCTTTTTAAGTTAATTATTGTAATCTTGTAATTTTATTTAGTAAATTAGTTAAGTTATTTTCTTTTACTGTTATACTATAAATTCCTAATCTAAAACCCCCTTTAATTAAGTTTGACATCAAAGACTATTAAAAACCATTAAACACTCCATCTCCCTGTGGAACGAATCGGATTTACCAACAAACTAAACTACACGGATAGGACTAGTTGCCTATATATATGTGTGAAATCAACCTGAAATCAATAAAATACCACATATAAAATAAATCAATTCGTGTAACAAAACAACTCAAATCCGTTCATAAATAAAGGTTACGTTTCCGCACATCACATACTAAAATAAGGACAAGATTTGGAGTCCATGTTTGTATGATATTGTGTAAAAACTGCATTCAAGAAACTGATTTCGATGTAACATAATTGTATTGTAAACCATTATGTAATGGTCGTGTGTAAACAGGATATTTTAGATTATCATTATTTGATAATCTACGTAAAGCTTTTTAAACCTTTATTTATGAAATAAAGGTTATGGTTTGTTTTAAAAATGAATGCAGTCTTTGAAAAACGTCTCATATAGAGGTCAAAACCTCGCAATGAAATCAATTAATATGGAACGTTTTTAATCAATAAGAACGGGACATTTCAGTTGGTATCCGAGCGTTGGTCTTAGAGAACCAGAAAATTTGAATTAGTTTGTCTTATCGAGTTTGTTAGGATGCATTAGTGAGTCTGGACTTCGACCGTGTTTTCTTTAAAAATGATTGCTTAACATTTTTGTTGGAAACTATATATTTTTAACATATGAATATTATGTGATATATTAATCTCTTAACGTGTTTGATATTATGTGATAGATGTCTACCTCTAGAACAAGTCCCATTGACTCACCTAATAATAATGAAGAGTCAAATGTAAATTGGAATGATTCGTGGACTGATTCACAAGTTCCCGAAGAGGAACCGGAAGAAGAGTCGGAACCGGAAGAAGAATCAGAACCGGAAGAAGAATCGGAACCGGAAGAAGAAATAGAACCGGTGGGGGAAATAATAAAACGGTTAAGTAAAAGAGAATCCTCAACCAACCGACCAAGGTTAATTATGGTCAATAGTGTTTCCGCCAAGGAAGCAAAATATTGGGAGGATTACCAATTCTCCGATGAATCGGATTCCGATTAAAAAGGCAAAAGAAAATAATAAGGGAAAGAGCATAAAAATAGAGAAATCTAATTCCAACCCCGATGAACTTTATATGTATCGTCAACCCCCGAAGTCCTTAAGTAGTAACAATGACCCGGGAACCTCTAAACCACCAGGTTTTTCTAAACCAATGTGGACAACGACGGCTCGTATTAGGGGAACATCATATATCCCTAGAAACTTGGCAAAACGAACCAAAACCGAACAAGAAGAAATGAGCGAGTCGGAATAAGATAGTTGTATTCGTGTGGTGTAATATATGTAATATAGTGTGCTTATGCTTTATGATATATGTAAAAATTGCATGTATTAATAAGTATTTTTTTTATGAATCTAACTCTTGTCTATTTTACAGTATAAAAACACAAAATGGATAGACAACCCAATATTTTAAGAGACCTACCCGGAGACTTGATTGATGAAATCTTGTCTAGAGTCGGTCAGAATTCCTCGGCACAACTATTTAAGGCGAGATCAGTTTGTAAGACATTCGAAGAACGTTCCAAGAATGCCTTGGTTTATAAAAGGCTTTCGTTCGAAAGATGGGGGATATCACATTGGGAAATCCATAAGTTACGATGTGTTTACTTTGACGCATATATTGCGGGGAACCCAAATGCTATTTTACGCAACGGGTTAAGAAATTATTTTGACTCAGTATATCCGAATATAGGACTTCGTGATTTAGAAAAAGCGGCTAACATGCAACATAAAGAAGCATGTTATGCTTACGGGTTAGTAATGTTCGCTTCTCACCAAAGTGAGAACAAGAACATCGGGCTACAACTAATAAACAAAACGTTCCCACAAGTGACGGAGTCGGTAATTGGGGTAAGAAATGAGGTTTTTAGGTTATTACGAGACTGTTGGTCATTACGTAACCCTCGTCCCTTTGACGACGTTACAACACGCTGTCTTATCAATGGCCATAACGGTTATGTTCCACAAGACCAAGGATGGGAAGTAGTCCTAGTAAAACCAGAATGCATGACTTGTTTCTGGACGTATGAATTACGTGTCTTTATTGCCTTTGCTGAACGACTTGTGTACTAGCTAGAATTATATTCACAACTATCTTGTATCAAAGTTATTGCGTGCTATATTTCATGCTTTATGTAAAATAAGCGGTATTGTAAGTTTGTAAAATATTGTATAAAAGTTTGAACGCGAAATATTATTACAATCAGTTTTTCATATAGAATTGTAGTAGTTGAATTGTATACTAGCTACTAAGTATGAACTAAACGGGTAGGTACTACCCGAATTTAAACTTATAAAATGCTAATATGAAGAAAAAGCTTTTATAAATGAGTTCATATTATGCTACTAAATACTATTAACTACTCTTAATATTCTGTATGATTAACTTGTTCCATTTGACTATTTTGAAGGAAATGGCACCAACTACTCGACACACCGTGAATATGAATGAAGAGGAATTCCGTACTTTTCTAGCTTCAAACATAGCCGCAGTACAGGCTGCGCTACATACCAACAATAACCTTGGATCTGGCAGTACAGGAAATCGTGTAGGATGCACCTACAAAGAATTCACTGCCTGCAAACCTTTGAAATTTGATGGAACCGAAGGACCGATCGGATTGAAACGGTGGACCGAGAAGGTCAAATCAGTGTTTGCCATAAGTAAGTGTACTGAAGAGGACAAAGTGAAGTACGCTACGCATACCTTCACAGGTTCTGCGTTAACATGGTGGAATACCTATCTAGAGCAAGTGGGACAAGATGATGCGTACGCACTACCGTGGTCAGCATTCAAGCACTTGATGAACGAGAAGTACCGTCCCAGAACCGAGGTCAATAAGCTCAAGACAGAACTTAGAGGGTTACGAACCCAAGGATTTGATATTACCACGTACGAAAGACGATTCACAGAATTGTGCCTATTGTGTCCAGGAGCATTCGAAGATGAAGAAGAGAAGATCGACGCATTTGTGAAAGGATTACCGGAAAGAATCCAAGAAGATATAAGTTCACACGAGCCCGCCTCCATACAACAGGCATGTAGAATGGCTCACAAACTAGTGAACCAGATTGAAGAAAGAATTAAAGAACAGACTGCTGAAGAGGCCAACGTGAAGCAAGTTAAAAGAAAGTGGGAGGAAAACGGTGATAAGAATCACCAATACAACAACAACAGCAATTACAACAATAATCGCAACAATTATCCCAACAATCGCAACATCAATCGCAACTACAACAAACAGCCCAACAACAACAATAACAACAACAACAACAACAACAACAACAACTACAACAATCATCCCAACAATAATAATAACTGCAACAACAACAACAACAATCAGAAGCAGCTATGCCAAAGGTGTGAAAAGTATCACTCGGGGTTCTGCACCAAATTTTGCAACAAGTGTAAAAGAAATGGTCATAGCGCGGCGAAGTGTGAGTTCTATGGACCAGGGGTTAATAGAACGAAAGGAACAAATGGTGTCGGAACGAGTAATGGCGGAGCAAGTAGTGTCGGAGCAAGTTATGCCAATGTAGTTTGTTATAAATGTGGAAAACCGGGCCACATTATTAGAAATTGCCCGAACCAGGAGAACACGAATGGACAAGGCCTCGGAAGAGTTTTCAATATTAATGCGGCAGAGGCACAAGAAGACCCGGAGCTTGTTACGGGTACGTTTCTTATTGACAATAAATCTGCTTACGTTTTATTTGATTCGGGTGCGGATAGAAGCTATATGAGTAGAGATTTTTGTGCTAAATTAAGTTGTCCATTGACGCCTTTGGATAGTAAATTTTTACTCGAATTAGCAAATGGTAAATTAATTTCAGCAGATAATATATGTTGGAATCGAGAAATTAAACTGGTTAGCGAAACATTTAAGATTGATTTGATATCAGTAGAGTTAGGGAGTTTTGATGTGATAATCGGTATGGACTGGTTGAAAGAAGTGAAAGCAGAGATCGTTTGTTACAAAAATGCAATTCGCATTATACGAGAAAAAGGAAAACCCTTAATGGTGTACGGAGAAAAGGGCAACACAAAGCTACATATTATTAGTAATTTGAAGGCACAAAAACTAATAAGAAAAGGTTGCTATGCTGTTCTAGCACACGTCGAGAAAGTACAAACTAAAGAAAAGAGCATCAATGATGTTCCCATTGCAAAAGAATTTCCCGATGTATTTCCGAAAGAATTACCGGGATTACCCCCACAGCGATCCGTTGAATTTCAAATAGATCTTGTACCAGGAGCTGCACCAATAGCTCGTGCTCCTTACAGACTCGCACCCAGCGAGATGAAAGAACTGCAAAGCCAATTACAAGAACTTTTAGAGCGTGGTTTCATTCGACCAAGCACATCACCGTGGGGAGCTCCTGTTTTGTTTGTCAAGAACAAAGATGGTACATTCAGGTTGTGTATCGACTACCGAGAGTTGAACAAACTTACCATCAAGAACCGCTACCCACTACCGAGAATTGACGACTTATTTGATCAACTACAAGGCTCGTCTATTTATTCAAAGATTGACTTACGTTCCGGGTATCATCAAATGCGGGTGAAAGAAGATGATATTCCAAAGACTGCTTTCAGAACACGTTACGGTCATTACGAGTTTATGGTCATGCCGTTTGGTTTAACTAATGCACCAGCTGTGTTCATGGACCTTATGAACCGAGTGTGTGGACCATACCTTGACAAGTTTATCATTTTTTTCATTGATGACATACTTATTTACTCAAAGAATGACCAAGAACACGGTGAACAATTGAGAAAGGTGTTAGAAGTATTGAGGAAGGAAGTATTGTACGCTAAGTTTTCAAAGTGTGCATTTTGGCTGGAAGAAGTTCAATTCCTCGATCACATAGTGAACAAAGAAGGTATTAAGGTGGATCCGGCAAAGATAGAAACTGTTGAAAAGTGGGAAACCCCGAAAACTCCGAAACACATACGCCAGTTTTTAGGACTAGCTGGTTACTACAGAAGGTTCATCCAAGACTTTTCCAGAATAGCAAAACCCTTGACTGCATTAACGCATAAAGGGAAGAAATTTGAATGGAATGATGAACAAGAGAAAGCGTTTCAGTTATTGAAGAAAAAGCTAACTACGGCACCTATATTGTCATTGCCTGAAGGGAATGATGATTTTGTGATTTATTGTGACGCATCAAAGCAAGGTCTCGGTTGTGTATTAATGCAACGAACGAAGGTGATTGCTTATGCGTATAGACAATTGAAGATTCACGAACAAAATTATACGACACATGATTTGGAATTAGGCGCGGTTGTTTTTGCATTAAAGACTTAGAGGCACTACTTATATGGGGTCAAAAGTATTATATATACCGACCACAAAAGTCTTCAACACATATTTAATCAGAAACAACTGAATATGAGGCAGCGTAGGTGGATTGAATTATTGAATGATTACGACTTTGAGATTCGTTACCACCCGGGGAAGGCAAATGTGGTAGCCGATGCCTTGAGCAGGAAGGACAGAGAACCCATTCGAGTAAAATCTATGAATATAATGATTCATAATAACCTTACTACTCAAATAAAGGAGGCGCAACAAGGAGTATTAAAAGAGGGAAATTTAAAGGATGAAATACCCAAAGGATCGGAGAAACATCTTAATATTCGGGAAGACGGAACCCGGTATAGGGCTGAAAGGATTTGGGTACCAAAATTTGGAGATATGAGAGAAATGGTACTTAGAGAAGCTCATAAAACCAGATACTCAATACATCCTGGAACGGGGAAGATGTACAAGGATCTCAGGAAATATTTTTGGTGGCCGGGTATGAAAGCCGATGTTGCTAAATACGTAGGAAAATGTTTGACGTGTTCTAAGGTCAAAGCTGAGCATCAGAAACCATCAGGTCTACTTCAACAACCCGAAATCCCGGAATGGAAATGGGAAAACATTACCATGGATTTCATCACTAAATTGCCAAGGACTGCAAGTGGTTTTGATACTATTTGGGTAATAGTTGATCGTCTCCCAAATCAGCACACTTCCTGCCAATAAGAGAAGATGACAAGATGGAGAAGTTAGCATGACTGTATTTGAAGGAAGTCGTCTCCAGACATGGAATACCAATCTCTATTATCTCTGATAGGGATGGCAGATTTATTTCAAGATTCTGGCAGACATTACAGCAAGCATTAGGAACTCGTCTAGACATGAGTACTGCCTATCATCTACAAACTGATGGGCAGAGCAAAAGGACAATACAAACGCTTGAAGACATGCTACGAGCATGTGTTATTGATTTCGGAAACAGTTGGGATCGACATCTACCATTAGCAGAATTTTCCTACAACAACAGCTACCATTCAAGCATTGAGATGGTGCCATTTGAAGCACTTTATGGTAGAAAGTGCAGGTCTCCGATTTGTTAGAGTGAAGTGGGGGATAGACAGATTACGGGTCCGGAGATTATACAAGAAACTACCGAGAAGATCATCCAAATTCAACAACGGTTGAAAACCGCCCAAAGTCGACAAAAGAGCTACACTGACATTAAAAGAAAAGATATAGAATTTGAAATTGGAGAGATGGTCATGCTTAAAGTTGCACCTTGGAAAGGCGTTGTTCGATTTGGTAAACGAGGGAAATTAAATCCAAGGTATATTGGACCATTCAAGATTATTGATCGTGTCGGACCAGTAGCTTACCGACTTGAGTTACCTCAACAACTCGCGGCTGTACATAACACTTTCCACGTCTCGAATTTGAAGAAATGTTTTGCTAAAGAAGATCTCACTATTCCGTTAGATGAAATCCAAATCAACTAAAAACTCCAATTCATCGAAGAACCCGTCGAAATAATGGATCGTGAGGTTAAAAGACTTAAGCAAAATAAGATACCAATTGTTAAGATTCGATGGAATGCTCGTAGAGGACCCGAGTTCACCTGGGAGTGTGAAGACAAGATCAAATGCAAAGGAAGTATCCTCATCTATTCGTGAATTCGGAAACGCAAGATCTCGAGGAAGAAACAACGACTACTACGCCTACTTAAATTTCGGGACGAAATTTCTTTTAAGGAGTAGGTAATGTAACATCCCGCCTTTTTCCGTTTACCTTTCCGTTTAACTATTTAAGTTCCGTTATATGTTTATAACACATCCCGTTAATATGCGTTTGAATTATCTCGTTTAGGTAATTCCCGCACCCGATTTAAAGTTGAGGGACCAAACTTGCCAAGGGTTGAAACTTTTGACTAGATCAAAGAGTCAACCCTCACTCTCATCCATTCAATCTCATCTCTTTCACTCTTACTACTTCAACTCTTTCTCTCAACTTCCATACAAAGATTCATCATCCATAATCGAGCTAGCGGTCATCTTGCCAAACAAATTACATATTTGAACTCCTCGTGAACTCCTCTTCGATTCCATACCGGTTTCATCAATTTTGGGTAACTTTTTAAAATCACTAATCTTTGTGTTCTTGAGATTTTTAAGTTATAAGGTTTTTAATTAGTGTCTATGGCTCAAGTCTAGTTTGTTTATGTGAATTGTATGCTCGTTTTTGTTAAATTGAAGTAACTAGTTCATATTAAAAGATAACATGCTTAATCTAGGGTTTTAAGTGTTTTTATGTTGTTTGATGTTAAGAGTTCATGTTTTAATCTTGTTCCTAGTATTACTAGCTTCATTTGGATGTAAAGATTGATCTAAGAAACCTCTTAAACTTGATTATGAAATTTGGTGATTTTTGGTTAGGGTTTCATGAACTAGGAATGGATTTTTGATGCATTAAATGACATGAAATGTTAATTGTAAGTGTTAGGTTGTGTTGTATGCTTAATTACCTTCGAAACGGCATATTGTTCATGTAATTTGGCTATCGAATCATTAAATGGCGTTTATGACTTGTATGCATTGAATGAGGAGCATTGATTGCGGTTTTTGGTTGTTGTAAATAAAAGTTTGATTGATAAAAAGTGCATAGTTGCGTTCCTTGTCAAAATACCTTTCCGGTGATATAAAATGCATGCCTTGAATGTTTGCGGTTTGTAAATTGTGTTGGGTTGAGTTTTGATTCGTGCACTTAGGAGTTTCAGCAACCAGAGCCTGGAAACACCTCAGGACGCCGTCCAGATACCAAGGACGACGTCCCACTTTTCTAACCTAGACGCCGTCTAGGAATTGGGGACGCCGTCCCACTCTTTTAATCGAGACGCCGTCTAGCCATTTGGGACGCCGTCCCATTGTACTAAAACTGGCTGTCTGCTTTGGTCATTTGACATAAAAATGTTTGCTATGCTACGGGCCTCCGATTAACATGAAACTTGGCCAACATGCTCATATATGATTATATAACTTAGAAAAATTGTCGGATACCCAACCCGACCCCGTTGACTTTTCCGTTGACTTTGACCCGACCAAGTTGACTTTTAATCAAACTTAACCAAATACTTATACAACCTTTCTAACATGATTATTTACTTGTATCTTGCATGAAACTTGACTAGTTGATTAACATGCTAATATAATCGAGTCGTAACGAGCCATAGGACTAATTGAACATCTTTACCCTTCGTGACTATCGTTATTGATACAACCTATTTGTTTAGGTCAAGACTAGCATTGTTCTTTGCACACGTTACTTGTCGAAGTACTTTTTGGTTCGTGCATACAAGGTGAGATCATAGTCCCACTTTTACTCTTTTAAACTTACTTTTGGGATGAGAAAACATAAACGATTCTTTTGAACTAAGTGAACACAAGAACGGGAAAACAAACATTCTACATACGAGTTTAGAACGAAAATCCTCAATCCGATTATCATTAGTTACATCAGATGGTGTAAGCGAGAACTTATGTTATATGGCCATATGGGTTGACAACCCTCATCTTTGACGGTTCGCTACCGTCTACGGATGAAATATATTTTCGGGAAACAGTGTTGTTCTAGCACTAATTTATGGGGTATTCAACGGACGGAATGTTAAGCTTTGATAATTGGGTGCTCGTGAATATTAACTTTTAGAATGTACTATGACTTCATCAATATTGCAACTCTTGTGGTTCAGCTTGCTTTTACTCATTTACTTATTTAAACCTATGATTTCACCAACGTTTTCGTTGACAGATTCTCTATGTTTTTCTCAGGTCCTTGAACTTAGGTGATATATGCTTCCGCTCATTATTTGATACTTGCATTGGATGTCGAGTATACGTGCATTTCGTGGAGCGTCTTTTGACTTTACTTTAAACCGTGTCGCCTAGATTTCATTCGTATTATAACGTTGTAACTTAACTATTGGTTGAACAATTCTTGTAAACTTTGAAACAATCTTTATTTTGAAATGAAGGCGACATATTTTGGTCAAAAGTTATCTAAAAGACTTATAATCAGGTAATGGGACCCACGTAGCCGACGCCGTCACTTGACGATTTGTCGGGGTCGCTACAAGTGGTATCAGAGCCTTGGTTGTAGGGATTTAGAGTTCATTTGTGTCCACCCCGAGTCATAGGGTACATAGGTGAATCTAGACTACAACCGGCATATAGACTTGACATAGGAATTACTTGACAAATTGTGCATTTATACTCTAACTCTTCTACTCATATCTACTCTTATTCTATCTAAATCTTACGTTATATAATTTAATTGACACGCCACCTTGACTATATGATGTAATGTCGAATGCACATATGAATTAGGGTAATATAATTCCACGAAATTATATTACGGTGACTCATATGAACATACCGACATTATGACATAAAGAATTTAAGGCGGGTCAAGGATAATTTTCTCTCTACCTTTATTCCATATCACGGTTAGTATTATTTAGAATACTAACCAACGGTATTCTTTTGTTTTGAAGGAACAATGGCTCCTCGTCGTGTACGCCGCAATGAAACTCCCGAACAAGCTCTCGAACGGATGATAGCTACCGCCGTAGATGCGGCCATGGCCGGTCACTCGTCTAACAACAACAATAACACCAACCACAACAACAATAACCAAGGAGCCGGTAACTCTAGCGAAGGGTGCTCCTACAAAGCTTTCATGGGGTGCAAACCTCACACTTATGATGGAACCGGGGGACCGGTTGTGCTTACTCGTTGGTTTGAACAAACCGAGGCCGTCTTTAGCATAAGCGGTTGTCGGGATCAAGACAAGGTCAAATACTCCACCCACACTTTCTCCGGAATTGCTCTAACATGGTGGAACACCTATGTTCAATCGGTGGGTACCGATGAAGCTCATGCCCTCTCTTGGGCCGATCTAAAGGAAAAGATGATTGTTGAATATTTTCCGCGCGAAGAAACCCGAAAGCTTGAGGAAGAACTAAGAGCTTTGAAAGCGGTCGGAAACGATCTTAAAGCTTATAATCAACGCTTCGCCGAACTATCCTTGATGTGTCCTAATCTTGTTAACCCCGAATCTCAAAGGATTGAGCTCTACATGCTCGGTCTCCCAAAAAGCATCAAACAAGGGGTGATGTCATCCAAACCCACTACTCATCAAGCCGCTATGAACATGGCTCGCCAATTAATTGAAACGGTTGACGAAATCGTAGTACCGGCTCCTAAGGCCGAGGACAAGTCGGGTGGCAACAAAAGGAAATGGGAAGCCACTCCATCAACTAACTACAACAACAACACCTTCACCAAAAAGCCCTTCAACAACGACGGCAAGAAGGGTTATGTCGGAAACTTACCTTTGTGCAACAAGTGCCACAAACATCATTACGGCGAATGTAACAAGCTAATTTTTCACCGTTGCCAAGGAGTTGGTCATAGGGCCAACAATTGCACAAGCACCGCCCCCGTTGCTCGAAAGGGGCCCAATCCTCCAAAAACGGTCACTTGTTACGAATGTGGCCAAACGGGCCATTATAAGAACGAATGCCCGAAAAAGAAATCCAACCCCAACAACCGAGGTCGAGCCTTTAACATCAACACCGAGGAAGCCCGAGATGACAATGAACTAGTCACGGGTACGTTTCTTCTCAACAACTCTTATGTTACTTGCCTATTCGATTCGGGTGCCGATAAATGTTTTGTGTCTAAGACTTTGGCTCCTACCCTTTGCACTCCACCACACCCTTTAGATACTACTTATTCCATCGAAGTGGCCGACGGAAAACTCTTAAGTGCCGACACATATTACCGGGGGTGTACTTTGAACATTTTGGGTAAGGAATTTGAAATTGACTTGATACCCATGGAATTAGGGAGTTTTGATGTAATAATCGGTATGAATTGGATGGTCAAAAATAAATCTCACATTCTTTGCGATCTTCACGCAATCCGAATTCCTATCGAGAATGGTGAACCATTGATTGTCTATGGCGATAAGAGTTGCACCAGACTCAACCTCGTTTCGTGCCTTAAAGTTAGAAAACTGCTCCGTAAGGGTTGTTTTGCGATCCTTGCCCACGTTAAGAAAGTCGAGTCCGATGATAAGCATATCGATGATGTGCCAATTGTTAGTGACTATTCCGATGTATTTCCCGATGAATTGCCGGGTCTTCCACCTCATCGACCGGTTGAATTTCAAATCGACCTTATTCCAGGAGCCGCGCCCGTAGCGCGTGCACCGTATAGACTCGCTCCATCCGAATTACAAGAATTACAAAGTCAAATCCAAGAGTTACTTGACCGTGGTTTCATTCAACCTAGCCATTCACCATGGGGCGCTCCGATTTTGTTCGTCAAGAAGAAAGACGGATCCCTACGAATGTGCATTGATTATTGTGAACTAAACAAATTGACGGTTAAGAACCGATATCCTCTTCCTCGCATTGATGACCTTTTTGATCAACTACAAGGTTCTCGTGTATACTCAAAAATCGATCTCCGCTCGGGTTATCATCAATTAAGGGTTAAGGGGGAAGATGTCTCCAAAACCGCTTTCCGGACTCGTTACGGTAGTTATGATTTCCTTGTCATGCCTTTCGGTCTCACTAACGCACCGGCGGTGTTCATGGATCTCATGAACCGCGTGTGCAAACCTTACCTCGACAAATTCGTTATCGTGTTCATCGATGATATTTTGATCTATTCTAAAAACGAAGAGGAACACAAAGAACATCTCCGACTCGTGCTCGAGCTCTTGAGAAAAGAGCAACTATATGCCAAGTTCTCCAAGTGTGAATTTTGGTTAAAGGAAGTTCAATTTCTTGGTCATGTTGTAAGTGATCAAGGCATTAAAGTCGATCCCGCAAAAATCGAAGCCATTAGTAAATGGGAGACTCCTACTACTCCTACTCAAATTCGTCAATTCTTGGGTCTCGCCAGATACTATCGTAAATTCATCAAGGATTTCTCCCTAATCGCTCGTCCTTTAACCGCGTTAACTCACAAGGAACGAAAATTCGTTTGGACATCCGAACAAGAAACCGCTTTTCAAATCTTGAAAACTAAGCTAACCACCGCTCCTATCTTGTCACTTCCCGAAGGCAATGATGATTTTGTTGTATATTGTGATGCCTCGAAAAACGGTTATGGATGCGTATTAATGCAACGAAAGAAAGTCATTGCTTATGCCTCTCGACAACTCAAAGTTCACGAACGAAACTACACGACACATGATCTTGAACTCGGTGCCGTCATCTTTGCACTTAAGCTATGGAGACATCATCTTCTTGGTACCAAGAGTACTATCTTTACCGATCACAAAAGTCTCCAACATATCTTCGATCAAAAGCAACTAAACATGAGACAACGAAGGTGGATTGAAACCTTGAACGATTATAATTGCGAGCTTCATTACCACCCCGGAAAGGCAAACGTAGTAGCCGATGCCTTAAGTCGAAAAGAAAGAGCGGTGCCTCTTCGTGTCCGAGCTTTAAACATCACCATTCACACCAACCTTAATAGCCAAATTCGGGTAGCCCAAGATGAGGCTCTCAAGGATGAAAACCTTTCACACGAGCTCTTAAACATTCACGTCTCTCGATTCGAAATTAGGGAAACCGGACTCCGATATTACGCCGGAAGGATTTGGGTGCCTAGTTATGGGGACCTACGAAGCCTTATTTTAGATGAAGCCCATAAGTCACGATACTCGATTCACCCCGGTGCCAATAAGATGTACCACGACCTTAAACAACTATATTGGTGGCCGAACATCAAAAGGGACGTAGCTACTTATGTTTCCAAGTGTTTGACATGTTCCAAAGTCAAAGCCGAACACCAAAGACCGTCCGGATTACTTCAACAACCCGAGATCCCGCAATGGAAGTGGGAAAGGATAACGATGGATTTTATCACCAAGCTACCAAAAACGACGGGCGGTTATGATACCATTTGGGTTATTGTTGACCGTCTCACCAAATCCGCACACTTCCTTGCCATGAAAGAAACAGACAAAATGGAGAAACTTGCACAACTTTACATTAAGGAGATCGTAGCTCGACACGGTGTACCTTTATCGATTATCTCCGACCGAGATGGCCGTTTCGTTTCTAGATTTTGGCGTACATTGCAAGAAGCGTTGGGAACGCGTTTAGACATGAGCACTGCATATCATCCTCAAACCGATGGACAAAGCGAACGTACAATTCAAACCTTAGAAGACATGTTACGAGCTTGCGTGGTTGATTTCGGAAAAGCTTGGGACAAGCACTTACCTCTCGCCGAGTTCTCTTATAACAATAGTTATCACGCGAGTATTAAAGCCGCACCTTTTGAAGCGCTATATGGCCGCAAATGTCGTTCACCTCTTTGTTGGGCCGAGGTAGGCGACGTGCAAATCACCGGACCCGAACTCATTCACGAAACCACCGAGAAAATCATTCAAATTCGAGATAGGCTTAGGACGGCCCGAAGTCGTCAAAAGAGCTATACCGACAAACGACGCAACGATCTTGAATTTCAAGTCGGTGACCGAGTAATGTTAAAAGTCGCACCTTGGAAGGGTGTAATCCGTTTTGGGAAACGCGGGAAGCTAAATCTGCGGTATATTGGTCCTTTCGAAATCTTGGAGCGTATTGGAACCGTTGCTTATCGTTTAGATCTTCCTCCTCAATTGTGCTCCGTTCATCCTACTTTCCATGTATCCAACTTGAAAAAGTGTCTTGCCGAACCCGATATCGTCATTCCTCTCGAGGAGCTTACCATTGATGACAAACTTCATTTCGTGGAGGAACCGGTTGAAATTGTGGACTACGTCGAGAAGGAATTAAAACAAAGCCGGATCCCGATTGTTAAAGTCCGATGGAACGCCAAAAGAGGACCCGAGTTTACTTGAGAAAGACAAGATCAAATGCAAAGGAAGTATCCTCATCTATTCGTGAATTCGGAAACGCAAGATCTCGAGGAAGAAACAACGACTACTACGCCTACTTAAATTTCGGGACGAAATTTCTTTTAAGGAGTAGGTAATGTAACATCCCGCCTTTTTTCGTTTACCTTTCCGTTTAACTATTTAAGTTCCGTTATATGTTTATAACACATCCCGTTAATATGCGTTTGAATTATCTCGTTTAGGTAATTCCCGCACCCGATTTAAAGTTGAGGGACCAAACTTGCCAAGGTTTGAAACTTTTGACTAGATCAAAGAGTCAACCCTCACTCTCATCCATTCAATCTCATCTCTTTCACTCTTACTACTTCAACTCTTTCTCTCAACTTCCATACAAAGATTCATCATCCATAATCGAGCTAGCGGTCATCTTGCCAAACAAATTACATATTTGAACTCCTCGTGAACTCCTCTTCGATTCCATACCGGTTTCATCAATTTTGGGTAACTTTTTAAAATCACTAATCTTTGTGTTCTTGAGATTTTTAAGTTATAAGGTTTTTAATTAGTGTCTATGGCTCAAGTCTAGTTTGTTTATGTGAATTGTATGCTCGTTTTTGTTAAATTGAAGTAACTAGTTCATATTAAAAGATAACATGCTTAATCTAGGGTTTTAAGTGTTTTTATGTTGTTTGATGTTAAGAGTTCATGTTTTAATCTTGTTCCTAGTATTACTAGCTTCATTTGGATGTAAAGATTGATCTAAGAAACCTCTTAAACTTGATTATGAAATTTGGTGATTTTTGGTTAGGGTTTCATGAACTAGGAATGGATTTTTGATGCATTAAATGACATGAAATGTTAATTGTAAGTGTTAGGTTGTGTTGTATGCTTAATTACCTTCGAAACGGCATATTGTTCATGTAATTTGGCTATCGAATCATTAAATGGCGTTTATGACTTGTATGCATTGAATGAGGAGCATTGATTGCGGTTTTTGGTTGTTGTAAATAAAAGTTTGATTGATAAAAAGTGCATAGTTGCGTTCCTTGTCAAAATACCTTTCCGGTGATATAAAATGCATGCCTTGAATGTTTGCGGTTTGTAAATTGTGTTGGGTTGAGTTTTGATTCGTGCACTTAGGAGTTTCAGCAACCAGAGCCTGGAAACACCTCAGGACGCCGTCCAGATACCAAGGACGACGTCCCACTTTTCTAACCTAGACGCCGTCTAGGAATTGGGGACGCCGTCCCACTCTTTTAATCGAGACGCCGTCTAGCCATTTGGGACGCCGTCCCATTGTACTAAAACTGGCTGTCTGCTTTGGTCATTTGACATAAAAATGTTTGCTATGCTACGGGCCTCCGATTAACATGAAACTTGGCCAACATGCTCATATATGATTATATAACTTAGAAAAATTGTCGGATACCCAACCCGACCCCGTTGACTTTTCCGTTGACTTTGACCCGACCAAGTTGACTTTTAATCAAACTTAACCAAATACTTATACAACCTTTCTAACATGATTATTTACTTGTATCTTGCATGAAACTTGACTAGTTGATTAACATGCTAATATAATCGAGTCGTAACGAGCCATAGGACTAATTGAACATCTTTACCCTTCGTGACTATCGTTATTGATACAACCTATTTGTTTAGGTCAAGACTAGCATTGTTCTTTGCACACGTTACTTGTCGAAGTACTTTTTGGTTCGTGCATACAAGGTGAGATCATAGTCCCACTTTTACTCTTTTAAACTTACTTTTGGGATGAGAAAACATAAACGATTCTTTTGAACTAAGTGAACACAAGAACGGGAAAACAAACATTCTACATACGAGTTTAGAATGAAAATCCTCAATCTGATTATCATTAGTTACATCAGATGGTGTAAGCGAGAACTTATGTTATATGGCCATATGGGTTGACAACCCTCATCTTTGACGGTTCGCTACCGTCTACGGATGAAATATATTTTCGGGAAACAGTGTTGTTCTAGCACTAATTTATGGGGTATTCAACGGACGGAATGTTAAGCTTTGATAATTGGGTGCTCGTGAATATTAACTTTTAGAATGTACTATGACTTCATCAATATTGCAACTCTTGTGGTTCAGCTTGCTTTTACTCATTTACTTATTTAAACCTATGATTTCACCAACGTTTTCGTTGACAGATTCTCTATGTTTTTCTCAGGTCCTTGAACTTAGGTGATATATGCTTCCGCTCATTATTTGATACTTGCATTGGATGTCGAGTATACGTGCATTTCGTGGAGCGTCTTTTGACTTTACTTTAAACCGTGTCGCCTAGATTTCATTCGTATTATAACGTTGTAACTTAACTATTGGTTGAACAATTCTTGTAAACTTTGAAACAATCTTTATTTTGAAACGAAGGCGACATATTTTGGTCAAAAGTTATCTAAAAGACTTATAATCAGGTAATGGGACCCACGTAGCCGACGCCGTCACTTGACGATTTGTCGGGGTCGCTACAATAAGTATATTAACAATGAGTTATATACATATAAACAAGACTACTAACTTAAGGATTTCGAAACGAGACATATATGTAACGATTATCGTTGTAACGACATTTAAATGTATATATATCATATTAAGATATATTAATATATCATAATATCATGATAATATAATAATTTAACATCTCATTAGATATAATAAACAATGGGTTAACAAAATTAATTGAGATTGTTAACTTAAAGGTTTCAAAACAACACTTACATGTAACGACTAACGATGACTTAACGACTCAGTTAAAATGTATATACAAGTAGTGTATTTAGATGTATTAAAATACTTTTGGAAGACTTTAAGACATATATCAAAACACTCATACTTAACGAAAATGGTTACAGTTACTTTTCCATTCTTTTCTTTCATCAAGAATTCTAGTCGTATTCTTACCCGTATTATACACAGCTTCAAAACGTACTTACTATGAGTATATACCAATAGGAACTAGCATGGGATTCCACTCTTGATTATGTCATGTATGACTAATCAATTTTAACTTCTACCATGAGCTAGTCAACTAACTAGAACTCCTTTTAACTCCACTCACCACTCACCAATTACCACTCATCATTCACTCCATTTCACTTCCAATTCTCTTTCTAATTCTCTCTTAACACACACACACTATTATGAATGTATTTTTCCAGTATTTAATCATCATCTTCATCAAAAATCACTTCAAGAATCAAGCTATAATCATCATAGGAAGAACACTTCAAGAACACTTCAAAAATCCCTTCAAGTTTACTAATTTACTTCCAAGCTTTCTAATCCATTCCAAGTAATAATCTAAGATCAAGAAACCTATGTTATATACAGTAGGTTATCTTTCTTATTCAAGGTAATATTCATATTCAAACTTTGATTCAATTTCTATAACTATAAACTATCTTAATTCGAGTAAAAATCTTACTTGAACTTGTTTTTGTGTCATGATCCTACTTCAAGAACTTTCAAGCCATCCAAGATCCTTTGAAGCTAGATCATTTCTTGTCACTTCCAGTAGGTTTACCTACTAAACTTGAGGTAGTAATGATGTTCATAACATCATTCGATTCATATATATAAAACTATCTTATTCGAAGGTTTAAACTCGTAATCACTAGAACATAGTTTAGTTAATTCTAAACTTGTTCGCAAACAAAAGTTAATCCTTCTAACTTGACTTTTAAAATTAACTACACACATGTTCTATATCTATATGATATGCTAACTTAATGATTTAAAACCTGGAAACACGAAAAACACCGTAAAACCGGATTTACGCCGTCGTAGTAACACCGCGGGCTGTTTTGGGTTAGTTAATTAAAAACTATGATAAACTTTGATTTAAAAGTTGTTATCCCGAGAAAATGATTTTTATTATGAACATGAAACTATATCCAAAAATTATGGTTAAACTCAAAGTGGAAGTATGTTTTCTAAAATGGTCATCTAGACGTCGTTCTTCCGACTGAAATGACTACCTTTACAAAAATGACTTGTAACTTATTTTTCCATCTATAAACCTATACTTTTTCTGTTTATATTCTTAAAATAGAGTTCAATATGAAACCATAGCAATTTGATTCACTCAAAACGGATTTAAAATGAAGAAGTTATGGGTAAAACAAGATTGGATAATTTTTCTCATTTTAGCTACGTGAAAATTGGTAACAAATCTATTCCAACCATAACTTAATCAACTTGTATTGTATATTATGTAATCTTGAGATACCATAGACACGTATACAATGTTTCGACCTATCATGTCGACACATCTATATATATTTCGGAACAACCATAGACACTCTATATATGAATGTTGGAGTTAGCTATACAGGGTTGAGGTTGATTCCAAAATATATATAGTTTGAGTTGTGATCAATACTGAGATACGTATACACTGGGTCGTGGATTGATTCAAGATAATATTTATCGATTTATTTCTGTACATCTAACTGTGGACAACTAGTTGTAGGTTACTAACGAGGACAGCTGACTTAATAAACTTAAAACATCAAAATATATTAAAAGTGTTGTAAATATATTTTAAACATACTTTGATATATATGTATATATTGTTATAGGTTCGTGAATCAACCAGTGGCCAAGTCTTACTTCCCGACGAAGTAAAAATCTGTGAAAGTGAGTTATAGTCCTACTTTTAAAATCTAATATTTTTGGGATGAGAATACATGCAGGTTTTATAAATGATTTACAAAATAGACACAAGTACGTGAAATTACATTCTATGGTTGAATTATCGAAATCGAATATGCCCCTTTTTATTAAGTCTGGTAATCTAAGAATTAGGGAAAAGACACCCTAATTGACGCGAATCCTAAAGATAGATCTATTGGGCCTAACAAACCCCATCCAAAGTATCGGATGCTTTAGTACTTCGAAATTTATATCATATCCGAAGGGTGTCCCGGAATGATGGGGATATTCTTATATATGCATCTTGTTAATGTCGATTACCAGGTGTTCACCATATGAATGTTTTTTATCTCTATGTATGGGATGTGTATTGAAATATGAAATCTTGTGGTCTATTGTTACGATTTAATATATATAGGTTAAACCTATAACTCACCAACATTTTTGTTGACATTTAAAGCATGTTTATTCTCAGGTGAATACTAAGAGCTTCCGCTGTTGCATACTAAAATAAGGACAAGATTTGGAGTCCATGTTTGTATGATATTGTGTAAAAACTGCATTCAAGAAACTGATTTCGATGTAACATAATTGTATTGTAAACCATTATGTAATGGTCGTGTGTAAACAGGATATTTTAGATTATCTACGTAAAGCTTTTTAAACCTTTATTTATGAAATAAAGGTTATGGTTTGTTTTAAAAATGAATGCAGTCTTTGAAAAACGTCTCATATAGAGGTCAAAACCTCGCAACGAAATCAATTAATATGGAACGTTTTTAATCAATAAGAACGGGACATTTCAACGAGTACGAATACGGGTGCATACGAGTAGAATTGTTGATGAAACTGAACGAGGATGTAATTGTAAGCATTTTTGTTAAGTTGAAGTATTTGATAAGTGTATTGAAGTCTTTCAAAAGTGTATAAATACATATTAAAACACTACTTGTATATACATTTTAACTGAGTCGTTAAGTCATCGTTAGTCGTTACATGTAAGTGTTGTTTTGAAACCTTTAGGTTAACGATCTTGTTAAATATTGTTAACCCAATGTTTATAATATCAAAAGAGATTTTAAATTATTATATTATCATGATATTATCATGTATGAATATCTCTTAATATGATATATATACATTAAATGTCTTTACAACGATAATCGTTACATATATGTCTCGTTTAAAAATCATTAAGTTAGTAGTCTTGTTTTTACATATGTAGTTCATTGTTAATATACTTAATGATATGTTTACTTATCATAGTATCATTTTAACTATATATATATATATATATATATATCCATATATGTGTCATCATATAGTTTTTACAAGTTTTAACGCTCGTGAATCACCGGTCAACTTGGGTGGTCAATTGTCTATATGAAACATATTTAAATTAATCAATTCTTAACAAGTTTGATTGCTTAACATGTTGGAAACATTTAATCATGTAAATATCAATCTCAATTAATATATATAAACATGGAAGAGTTCGGGTCACTACAGTACCTACCCGTTAAATAAATTTCGTCCCGAAATTTTAAGCTGTTGAAGGTGTTGACGAATCTTCTGGAAATAGATGTGGGTATTTCTTCTTCATCTGATCTTCACGCTCCCAGGTGAACTCGGGTCCTCTACGAGCATTCCATCGAACCTTAACAATTGGTATCTTGTTTTGCTTAAGTCTTTTAACCTCTCGATCCATTATTTTGACGGGTTCTTCGATGAATTGAAGTTTTTCATTGATTTGGATTTCATCTAACGGAATAGTGAGATCTTCTTTAGCAAAACATTTCTTCAAATTCGAGACATGGAAAGTGTTATGTACAGCCGCGAGTTGTTGAGGTAACTCAAGTCGGTAAGCTACTAGTCCGACACGATCAATAATCTTGAATGGTCCAATATACCTTGGATTTAATTTCCCTCGTTTACCAAATCGAACAACGCCTTTCCAAGGTGCAACTTTAAGCATGACCATCTCTCCAATTTCAAATTCTATATCTTTTCTTTTAATGTCAGCGTAGCTCTTTTGTCGACTTTGGGCGGTTTTCAACCGTTGTTGAATTTGGATGATCTTCTTGGTAGTTTCTTGTATAATCTCCGGACCCGTAATCTGTCTATCCCCCACTTCACTCCAACAAATTGGAGACCTGCACTTTCTACCATAAAGTGCTTCAAACAGCACCATCTCAATGCTTGAATGGTAGCTGTTGTTGTAGGAAAATTCTGCTAACGGTAGATGTCGATCCCAACTGTTTCCGAAATCAATAACACATGCTCGTAGCATGTCTTCAAGCGTTTGTATCATCCTTTCACTCTGCCCATCAGTTTGTGGATGATAGGCAGTACTCATGTCTAGACGAGTTCCTAATGCTTGCTGTAATGTCTGCCAGAATCTTGAAATAAATCTGCCATCCCTATCAGAGATAATAGAGATTGGTATTCTATGTCTGGAGACGACTTCCTTCAAATAGAGTCGTGCTAACTTCTCCATCTTGTCATCTTCTCTTATTGGCAGGAAGTGTGCTGATTTGGTGAGACGATCAACTATTACCCAAATAGTATCAAAACCACTTGCAGTCCTTGGCAATTTAGTGATGAAATCCATGGTAATGTTTTTCCATTTCCATTCCGGGATTTCGGGTTGTTGAAGTAGACCTGATGGTTTCTGATGCTCAGCTTTGACCTTAGAACACGTCAAACATTCTCCTACGTATTTAGCAACATCGGCTTTCATACCCGGCCACCAAAAATGTTTCTTGAGATCCTTGTACATCTTCCCCGTTCCAGGATGTATTGAGTATCTGGTTTTATGAGCTTCTCTAAGTACCATTTCTCTCATATCTCCAAATTTTGGTACCCAAATCCTTTCAGCCCTATACCGGGTTCCGTCTTCCCGAATATTAAGATGCTTCTCCGATCCTTTGGGTATTTCATCCTTTAAATTTCCCTCTTTTAAAACTCCTTGTTGCGCCTCCTTTATTTGAGTAGTAAGGTTATTATGAATCATTATATTCATAGATTTTACTCGAATGGGTTCTCTGTCCTTCCTGCTCAAGGCATCGGCTACCACATTTGCCTTCCCCGGGTGGTAACGAATCTCAAAGTCGTAATCATTCAATAATTCAATCCACCTACGCTGCCTCATATTCAGTTGTTTCTGATTAAATATGTGTTGAAGACTTTTGTGGTCGGTATATATAATACTTTTGACCCCATATAAGTAGTGCCTCCAAGTCTTTAATGCAAAAACAACCGCGCCTAATTCCAAATCATGCGTCGTATAATTTTGTTCGTGAATCTTCAATTGTCTAGACGCATAAGCAATCACCTTCGTTCGTTGCATTAATACACAACCGAGACCTTGCTTTGATGCGTCACAATAAATCACAAAATCATCATTCCCTTCAGGCAATGACAAAATAGGTGCCGTAGTTAGCTTTTTCTTTAATAACTGAAACGCTTTCTCTTGTTCATCATTCCATTCAAATTTCTTCCCTTTATGAGTTAATGCAGTCAAGGGTTTTGCTATTCTGGAAAAGTCTTGGATGAACCTTCTGTAGTAACCAGCTAGTCCTAAAAACTGGCGTATGTGTTTCGGAGTTTTCGGAGTTTCCCACTTTTCAACAGTTTCTATCTTTGCCGGATCCACCTTAATACCTTCTTTGTTTACTATGTGACCGAGGAATTGAACTTCTTCCAACCAAAATGCACACTTTGAAAACTTAGCGTACAATTCTTCCTTCCTCAATACTTCTAACACCTTTCTCAAATGTTCACCGTGTTCTTGGTCATTCTTTGAGTAAATAAGTATGTCATCAATGAAAACAATGACAAACTTGTTAAGGTATGGTCCACACACTCGGTTCATAAGGTCCATGAACACAGCTGGTGTATTAGTTAAACCAAACGGCATGACCATAAACTCGTAATGACCGTAACGTGTTCTGAAAGCAGTCTTTGGAATATCATCTTTTTTCACCCGCATTTGATGATACCTGGAACGTAAGTCAATCTTTGAATAAACAGACGAGCCTTGTAGTTGATCAAATAAGTCATCGATTCTCGGTAGTGGGTAGCGGTTCTTGATGGTAAGTTTGTTCAACTCTCGGTAGTCGATACACAACCTGAATGTACCATCTTTCTTCTTGACAAACAAAACAGGAGCTCCCCACGGTGATGTGCTTGGTCGATTGAAACCACGCTCTAAAAGTTCTTGTAATTGGCTTTGCAGTTCTTTCATCTCGCTGGGTGCGAGTCTGTAAGGAGCACGAGCTATTGGTGCAGCTCCTGGTACAAGATCTATTTGAAATTCAACGGATCCATGTGGGGGTAATCCCGGTAATTCTTTCGGAAATACATCGGGAAATTCTTTTGCAATGGGAACATCATTTGTAAAGACCGTCCTAATCCATTCGGACGAAGTCCATATCGATTATAAATGATGCACAACAGTTGATTACATCGCGAGGTATTTGACCTCTATATGATACATTTTACAAACATTGCATTCGTTTTTGAAAAGACAATCTTTCGTTACATCGAAAGTTGATGACATGCATACCATTTTATAATATATCTAACTATAATTGACTTAATAATAATCTTGATGAATTCAACAACTCGAATGTAACGTCTTTTGAAATATGTCATGAATGAGTCCAAGTAATATCTTTAAAATGAGCAATTGCACAGCGGAAGGTTTCTTTCGTACCTGAGAATAAACATGCTTTAAAGTGTCAACCAAAAGGTTGGTGAGTTCATTAGTTTAACACAAATAATCATTTCATAATTTTAATAGACCACAAGATTTCATATTTCCATTTCTCATAAACATACGTCCCATGCATAGAGACAAAAATATCATTCATATGGATTGAACACCTGTTAACCGACATTCACAATTTGTATATAAGAATATCCCCATCATTCCGGGATCCTCCTTCGGACATGATATAAATTTTGAAGTACTAAAGCATCCGGTACTTTGGATGGGGCTTGTTGGGCCCGATAGATCTATCTTTAGGATTCGCGTCAATTAGGGTGTCTGTTCCCTAATTCTTAGATTACCGGACTTAATAAAAAGGGGCATATTCGATTTCGATAATTCAACCATATAATGTAGTTTCGATTACTTGTGTCTATTTCGTAAAACATTTATAAAAATTGCGCATGTATTCTCAGCCCAAAAATATAAAGGGTAAAAAGGTAAATTAAACTCACGCATATAAATATTGTAAAACAGTTAATAAAGCATTTGCATGTATTCTCAGCCCAAAAACGTAAAGAGGAAAAGGAAATCAAATGAAACTCACCTAATGTATTTTGTAGTAAAAATACACATGACGACATTGAACAAGTATAGGGTTGGCCTCAGATTCACGAACCTATATCATTCATATATGTATTAAAACATATTCTGAGCATATAATAGTATTCGACTCATTTTATATATTAATTATATAATATATTATTATTTAAATAGTAATGTATTTATTATTCCAAATGTTATATGTATCTATATATGTTATTTTTACATGAAAGTAGTATATTATATATACTTATGATATATATACTAATTCTATTGTTATATAAATATCCTTTGTTTGTAAAAATTATAATAGTACTAAACTAATGATAATAATAATATAGTTGTTGTAATAATAATAATGATACTAGTAATAATAAAAATGATACTAATAATAATAAGGTTAAGATTAATAATCTTAATGTTAAAAATAATAATTTTATATATCTTTACAATGATTCTTATGACTTATAAATTTTGTAGTAGTAATTAATATCTTATATCATTTCTATTTTAACATCAGGATTTATATTTTGTTTATAATCTAACTATAATTTTTATTAACCCCTAGCTAATACGTTAAAATTCTAAGATCATCATATTAATATTAACACTAACTTACTTAATAATAATATCAATAATAATAATAATAATAATAATAATAATAATAATAATAATAATAATAATAATAATAATAATAATAATTATAATAATAATAATAATAATAATAATAATAATAATAATAATAATAATAATAATAATAATAATAATAATAATAAAAAATAAAATACTACCTTAAAGGTTTCAAAAGGCTTTCCAAAAAAAAAACGCTCTAGACAGGGCTCGAACTCACGACCTTTCGTTCAAACCCACACGCACCTAACCGTTGCTCTGCTGCTTCTTATCTGTTTTAAATACCCACTTAAGTTTATATAATCCGTTTTAAACTGTTCCAATTTCTTCTTCATTATCTAACTATCATCGTCAATATTTTCATCATACATCATCTCATCTTCGACATCATCCCATCCTCCATTATCATCATATTAATCTAACATCAAGATAACCATGGACAATTGAACATGATCGTACAACCTCTTTCCCAAAATATGGAACGTGCCCATTTTACTACCACTACATCTTTTTTTTTTTTATATATTTATACTTTGTATATCAAAATTAGAACTTTTGCAACATGACTTTATGGTATAAAATTCGATCATTAATTTAATAAATAAAAATTACATCAAATATCCCTCTCATTTATGGGTGAAATATAAAAAGTGTTAAAAATTAATAACTAGGTTCTAAATATATTTTTAGTAACCCAAAAATTTATAGAACACATTTTCGGATCACCTTTTATTTTAAAATCATAAGAGTTCGTTTTTAACTTGTTTAATATCTATCGAATGGTAATTGAGTGTTACTGTCGTTTTCTAACTATGTTTGAAATCACAAAATATATATATTCTCATACTTTTATTTATATATAGTCGTGTTTTAAATAATAATTATTATAATATCTTATTTTTGTTTTACTTTACCTAATTAATTTTTAATAATAACAACTTTTAATATTTCAAATTTGTACTTCCAATTATTACTTATTTATATATATATACACATATCTATTTACAATTAATTGTTCGTGAATCATCGAGAGTAGTCGAAGGTCAATTGAATCCATGTAAGCAGTTCAAAATTTCTTGAGACTCAATTTTACAAACTTTGCTTATCGTGTCGAAACTATATAAAGATTAAGTTTAAATTTGGTCGGAAATTCCCGGGTCATCACAGTACCTACCCGTTAAAGAAATTCCGTCCCGAAATTTGAGTGAGGTGGTCATGGCTAACAATAAAAATGTTTTCATGACCAATATGAGTTGATAATTAGAGGTTTATCATCATTGAATAATAATGATAAAATAATTCGATTATTCTAAGGATACGAATGAAGCTATCACAAAAGAGTGAATTGAAGAAAAATAAGATTTTCCTTAGCTTTTGACGTAACCAGGGTTGAATTTAGAAAATAAGGTGCGTCTTTACTTTTGACAGAGTCAGGGTTGAATTCCGGAATTCAAGGGATTTAAAAGAAAATCTTGGAAATCTATAAGATCTGATTCTTCGGTGAATAAGGAAATTAAGATCTCTTTAATTAAATGCGGTGATCTGCTTCGATTACTCTGTCTGATATTTCCATTATAAATTAAACTCTTCCGTTCCATTATTCTCACCATTCCTATACTTTCCTTCTTGTTTCATACATCCAAAAGATTCTGAAAATGCTTAATCCAGTTCTGATCCTTGTCCTCATCCTTACTATAGCAACAATCATTCTCCTTTTCCAACTTCCACCAGAGAAATCTGCTTTCTTCTACTTCGCCCTCGGGATTATATTGTTTTTAATTCTCCTGTGTCTTTATGTTGCGCTAAATATTGATATACACGGTTTGTAATTTATGTGTTGTTATCGGGCTTTATATTCTCCCTTATATTTCAAAGCTCTATGCTTTTGTTTTCTCTTCCCGACTTCAAGTCAAGTGAATAATGGTCCAGAATTTGTAGATATAGAGTTTCGAATGAACTTAATGTTCTAAACAAGAAAGAACGTAACCTCATGATTTGATTTGTCAAATTACCTGAATCACTGAGAATAGAACTATCAAGAATATAGTTTCTTGATATGTTCAGAAGTTAATCAGAATGAAAGAGTTATGTAACATGTCACATGATGACGTTATAATCTGTGAATCATCATGTTCCATTTAGAAACTCAGCATGACTTACTGTAATATAATCACGTTGATCAAGTGTCATTATATTATACTAACTCATGCATCAGTTCCCAACATTACTTCAATAACATTCATATTTTAAACTCGAAAGTTTACAGAATATAGAAACTAACAGTTTCTATATGATGTAACACTGATATCATGAAGAGATTAATGATTTCAGGTAAGAATAGTTATGAAAATATCTTCAGAAATATGGAGGATATTTATAATGAAAGATACGATGATATCTTGGAATTTCTAATATCGATGGATGATGAAGAAGATTTATCCGTAAGGGTTTAGATTCGGAAGCAAGGTATTCGCTAAAGATTTCATCAGAAATAGAATCATTTGGATTCTTTGAAGTCAAACTTATTCTTTGTGATTTGTCCATGGCTTTCTTCATAGTTTCGCATAATCCGCTTTTCGATACTAATTTTTCTATTGAATGTTTCCAATATTCCATTCTTTATCATCAAACTTTCAACGGTTAAGGTCGTGTACAGTTTTTGCTGCTGTATTCAGCTTTTTTTTTTTTTTTTTTTAGAATTTGTGGTATTGATTTGTAGAATGGGTGCTTTTCAGAATTTCAGAATGGAAGGTTATAATTCTAAGAGATAAATGTTATATGTTTACATATAACTGTTGATGTAGACATGCTGCGAGATTTCAAAATATCGATTGCTGATTCTCGGTGTTTGGTACGGCAATTCTCGTTATCGGATGCAGATGAGTAGATGATAGGATTTCAATGAATATAATAACTTTTCATAAAGTCAAAGATCAATGATGTTGTTGATAAGTTTACTATTAATGTAGTGAGATATAAACGATTTTGCAGTATCGATGACGAAAGACAACTTATATATCAGGGTTATAATAAATTAATCCGAGTGAAAAGTCGAAGTTGACTTGTTGGAGCTGTGACAAAATTGGCTAATTTGAAAGGGATTACCAAGTTATTTTGGGTAATAATAATGCTAAAGGTGCTAACACAGATACGGGTTAAACGTGTTACTCAGGTTCCGAGTGTTTTCAGGTGCATAACTGTATGTGTCAATCTCTTCTTCCGTAGATGAAGTGCGATTGGTTCATACTCTCGATTGAGGTGTTTTCAAGAATTATGAAAGGTTTGAATGTAGATTATAATCGTCAAGATACAAATGAGGTTTAAGATGAAATCAAGTGGCAAACTTGAAGAATTGTTTAGTTTCATATGTTATAATCAATATTTTAATTCATTTTAATTGTCCAATGCTATTAGTCCACAATCGATAGTCCACAGCTAACAGTCTAATAATTTATATATAGTTTAATATATAATATTCGAATTAAATAATAAATATCGTGACCCGTGTACATGTCTCAGACTCGATCACAACTCAAAGTATATATATTATTTGAGAATCAACCTCAACCCTGTATAGAGAACTCGATCATTACTGCATATAGAGTGTCTATGGTGATTCCAAATAATATATATAGATGCGTCGATATGATATGTCAAAACCTTATATACGTGTCCCGATATTTAAAGTGCGTAAAATAAATAACAGAAAATAAATGACGATAAATAAAGTGCGTAAAGTAAATAACAGAAATTAAATTACGATAAATAAAATTGCGAGAATTTAAATTGCGATAATTAAATTGCGATAAATAAAATGTAATACGGAATTAACAGTTAGCTAGGAACAGTTAGCTAGGATTTTGTTAACGTGGATTCTTAACAAAATTTCATATTGTTAATTAGTCTGTTTCTAATCAATTTTTATTGTGTCCATTTTTTCTTCATTATGCCACTTGTTGGATTCTGATATGTCAAAATCCTAATATGAAATTGAATTTGAATGAAAATAGTTATTCTTTGGTGAACGGATACGTATATCGATGGATGTAAGTAGGATAGTATATGACTGTTGAGACAGATTCGAAGAACGTACAATGTAACTTATTAATGTGAAATTTAAATATTCCTCGGGTATTACCAACCCGTTAAAATATTTTCACCAATAACAGTTTGTACAAGAGAATTTTTAATTACAATCTTTATGAAAACATATATACATATATATTTTCTTCAGATGTATTCATGGATTTAATGAGTTAATATGATATTAAACTCATTTGCTTTTCGGTTGGAACTAGAATAAATAATCTCTAAAACTTTAAAGATTACATATTCGCCATGTCGAACGAAGATAAATGAGGTAGAACGATACGTAGAACGAAGATCATACTCCAAGTACAGATGATGATATTGAAGCATGGATTGTTAATGGTACTGGTGCTGTTATTGATGGTACTGTTGGTGCCGGTGATGTTGCTGAAGCTGGTACATTTTGCACCATATTCTCCGAATTGATTATTCGAACGCGAAGTTCGTTGACTTATTACTCCAGGATGATTGTCGATCAGAACGAACGGATGAATAAAGTTCAGAATTGTGGATAGAATATAATCTTGCCGAGTTACCCTGGAAATGAGACTGAAAATGGTGTCTCGAACAGGTTCGCCGGTAAACGCTTCAGGTTCATTGTGAGGTGAATTCGGTTGGTGGAAGGGATTGCCTTCAGCGCGTTTTCATTAATTAAGTCGACTACGAACCCATCAAATGAATTGATAATGGCTGATTGGTTGATTCATGACGGTGGCGCTGTTTTCGGAGTTTAGGTGAACATCTATGTCGGAATAGCTGTCGGAATAACTATTGGAAGAGCTATCGGAATCTGAGGGACTCGAACTGGTTGCAGGATTCATCTCGTACGATCAGATGAAGGATTTTCGATAAGAAATAGATTATAGGATGTAGATTAGTACCCTGCAATACATAATTTACATATGCATATATAACACTAAAATCCCATAAGTTACGGAGGAATCTACGGGAGTTGTCAGGCAAAGTTACAGTAACAGATACGCTAAGATATGAAGTAGCAGATACGCTAAGATATGAATTTTGTCTATACACTATTCATGCAGTCAATGTAGTAAAACGTGTCTAGACTAAGAATGATAAGTAAGTGATTCTCTAAGAATGATAAGCAGGTGATTTTTGACACAAAATGATAAGCAAAACTTTTGACATGCAGACACGGTCGAAGTCCAGACTCACTAATGCATCCTACGACTTATCAGTTAGACACACTAATGCAGACATGGTTCGCTAAGACCACCGCTCTGATACCAACTGTAAAAGACCCGTCCTAATCCATCCGGACGAAGTCCATATCGATTATAAATGATTCACAATAGTTGATTACATCGCGAGGTATTTGACCTCTATATGATACATTTTACAAACATTGCATTCGTTTTTGAAAAGACAATCTTTTGTTACATCGAAAGTTGATGACATGCATACCATTTTATAATATATCTAACTATAATTGACTTAATAATAATCTTGATGAATTCAACAACTCGAATGCAACGTCTTTTGAAATATGTCATGAATGACTCCAAGTAATATCTTTAAAATGAGCAATTGCACAGCGGAAGGTTTCTTTCGTACCTGAGAATAAACATGCTTTAAAGTGTCAACCAAAAGGTTGGTGAGTTCATTAGTTTAACACAAATAATCATTTCATAATTTTAATAGACCACAAGATTTCATATTTCCATTTCTCATAAACATACGTCCCATGCATAGAGACAAAAATATCACTCATATGGATTGAACACCTGTTAACCGACATTCACAATTTGTAAATAAGAATATCCCCATCATTCCGGGATCCTCCTTCGGACATGATATAAATTTCGAAGTACTAAAGCATCCGGTACTTTGGATGGGGCTTGTTGGGCCCGATAGATCTATCTTTAGGATTCGCGTCAATTAGGGTGTCTGTTCCCTAATTCTTAGATTATCAGACTTAATAAAAAGGGGCATATTCGATTTCGATAATTCAACCATATAATGTAGTTTCGATTACTTGTGTCTATTTCGTAAAACATTTATAAAAATTGCGCATGTATTCTCAGCCCAAAAATATAAAGGGTAAAAAGGTAAATTAAACTCACGCATATAAATATTGTAAAACAGTTAATAAAGCATTTGCATGTATTCTCGGCCCAAAAACGTAAAGAGGAAAAGGGAATCAAATGAAACTCACCTAATGTATTTTGTAGTAAAAATACACATGACGACATTGAACAAGTATAGGGTTGGCCTCAGATTCACGAACCTATATCATTCATATATGTATTAAAACATATTTTGAGCATATAATAGTATTCGACTCATTTTATATATTAATTATATAATATATTATTATTTAAATAGTAATGTATTTATTATTCCAAATGTTATATGTATCTATATATGTTATTTTTACATGAAAGTAGTATATTATATATACTTATGATATATATACTAATTCTATTGTTATATAAATATCCTTTGTTTGTAAAAATTATAATAGTACTAAACTAATGATAATAATAATATAGTTGTTGTAATAATAATAATGATACTAGTAATAATAAAAATGATACTAATAATAATAAGGTTAAGATTAATAATCTTAATGTTAAAAATAATAATTTTATATATCTTTACAATGATTCTTATGACTTATAAATTTTGTAGTAGTAATTAATATCTTATATCATTTCTATTTTAACATCAGGATTTATATTTTGTTTATAATCTAACTATAATTTTTATTAACCCCTAGCTAATACGTTAAAATTCTAAGATCATCATATTAATATTAACACTAACTTACTTAATAATAATATCAATAATAATAATAATAATAATAATAATAATAATAATAATAATAATAATAATAATAATAATAATAATAATAATAATAATAATAATAATAATAATAAATAAAATACTACCTTAAAGGTTTCAAAAGGCTTTCCAAAAAAAATGCTCTAGACAGGGCTCGAACTCACGACCTTTCGTTCAAACCCACACGCACCTAACCGTTGCTCTGCTGCTTCTTATCTGTTTTAAATACCCACTTAAGTTTATATAATCCGTTTTAAACTGTTCCAATTTCTTCTTCATTATCTAACTATCATCGTCAATATTTTCATCATACATCATCTCATCTTCGACATCATCCCATCCTCCATTATCATCATATTAATCTAACATCAAGATAACCATGGACAATTGAACATGATCATACAACCTCTTTCCCAAAATATGGAACGTGCCCATTTTACTACCACTACATCTTTTTTTTTTTTTTATATTTATACTTTGTATATCAAAATTAGAACTTTTGCAACATGACTTTATGGTATAAAATTCTATCATTAATTTAATAAATAAAAATTACATCAAATGTCCCTCTCATTTATGGGTGAAATATAAAAAGTGTTAAAACTTAATAACTAGGTTCTAAATATATTTTTAGTAACCCAAAAATTTATAGAACACATTTTCGGATCACCTTTTATTTTAAAATCATAAGAGTTCGTTTTTAACTTGTTTAATATCTATCGAATGGTAATTGAGTGTTACTGTCGTTTTCTAACTATGTTTGAAATCACAAAATATATATATTCTCATACTTTTATTTATATATAGTCGTGTTTTAAATAATAATTATTATAATATCTTATTTTTGTTTTACTTTACCTAATTAATTTTTAATAATAACAACTTTTAATATTTCAAATTTGTACTTCCAATTATTACTTATTTATATATATATACACATATCTATTTACAATTAATTGTTCGTGAATCATCGAGAGCAGTCGAAGGTCAATTGAATCCATGTAAGCAGTTCAAAATTTCTTGACACTCAATTTTACAAACTTTGCTTATCGTGTCGAAACTATATAAAGATTAAGTTTAAATTTGGTCGGAAATTCCCGGGTCATCACATCATTGATGCTCTTTTCTTCAGTTTGTACTTTCTCGACGTGTGCTAGAACAGCATAGCAACCTTTTCTTATTAGTTTTTGTGCCTTCAAATTACTAATAAGATGTAGCTTCATGTTGCCCTTTTCTCCGTACACCATTAAGGGTTTTCCTTTTTCTCGTATAATGCGAATTGCATTTTTGTAACAAACGATCTCTGCTTTCACTTCTTTCAACCAGTCCATACCGATTATCACATCAAAACTCCCTAACTCTACTGGTATCAAATCAATCTTAAATGTTTCGCTAACCAGTTTAATTTCTCGATTCCGACATATATTATCTGCTGAAATTAATTTACCATTTGCTAATTCGAATAAAAATTTACTATCCAAAGGCGTCAATGGACAACTTAATTTAGCACAAAAATCTCTACTCATATAGCTTCTATCCACACCCGAATCAAATAAAACGTAAGCAGATTTATTGTCAATAAGAAACGTACCCGTAACAAGATCCGGGTCTTCCTGTGCCTCTGCCGCATTAATATTGAAAACTCTTCCGCGGCCTTGTCCATTCGTGTTCTCTTGGTTCGGGCAATTTCTAATAATGTGGCCTGGTCCACATTTATAACAAACTACATTGGCATAACTTGCTCCGACACTACTTGCTCCACCATTACTCATTCCGACACCATTTGTTCCTTTCGTTCTATTAACCCCTGGTCCGTAGACATCACACTTCGCCGCGCTATGACCATTTCTTTTACACTTGTTGCAAAATTTGGTGCAGAACCCCGAGTGATACTTTTCACACCTTTGGCATAGCTGCTTCTGATTGTTATTGTTGTTGTGTGTAGCGACCCGACCAAATCGTCATTGACGGCGCCGTCTACTTAGGTCCCGTTACGTGGTCATAAGTCTTTAAAACAACGTTTGACCAAAAGATATGTCGCATTCATTTCAAATGTAAAGGTTGTTCAAGTTTACAAGAATAGTTCCACCACAAGTTACGATACAAAGTTTTAAGTACAAATGAAACTTATGCGACACAATTTAAAAGTATCCAAAAGACGCTCCATGTATGCATATATACTCGACATCCAATGCAAGTATCAAAAATAATGAGCGGAAGCATGTATCATGTATCGTTCAAGGACCTGAGAAAAACATAGAAATCTGTCAACGAAAACGTTGGTGAAATCATAGGTTTAAGTAAGTAAGTACAAGTGAACCACAAGATTTGCATCAATGAAATAATAGTAATACATTCCAAAAGTTTGTTTCACGAGCACCCAATTATCAAAGCTTAACATTCCATCCATTGTATACCCCATCCATAGTGCTAGAACAAACACTGATTCTCGAAAATATATTTCATCCGTAGACGGTAGCGAACCGTCAAAGATGAGGGTTGTCAACCCATATGTCCATATAACATAAGTTCTCGCTTACACCCGGCAAGTGTAACTAATGATAATCGAATTGAGGATTTTGTTCTAAACTCGTATGTAGAATGTTTGTTTTCCCGTTCTTGTGTTCACTTAATTCAAAAGAATCGTTTATGTTTTCTCATCCCAAATATAAGTTCAAAAAGAGTAAAAGTGGGACTATGATCTCACCTTGAATGCACGAGTAGCAAGGTACTTCAACAAGTAAATGTGTGCAAAGAACAATGCTAGTCTTGACCTAAACAAATAGGTTGTATCAATAACGATAGTCACGATTGGTCAAAGATGTTCAATTATTCCTATGGCTCAATACGACTCGATTATGTAGCATGTGCAATCAATTTGTCAAGTTTCATGCAAGGCACAAGTATATAAACAAGTTAGGAGGGTTGCATAATCATTTGGTTAAGTTTGACAAAAAGTCAAACTTTGGTCGGTCAAAGTCAACAAAAAGTCAACACGTTCGAGTCGGGTCTCGGACTATTTTTCTGAGGTTTTTAATCATATATGAGCATGTTAGAACAAGTTTCATGTGAATCGGAGGTCCGTAGTATGCCAAACATTTTTCGTATTTTGGACATGGAGGTCAGAACCTGACCACGGCTTATGTCGCGCCGCGACATAAGCTGGCGGCGCCGCGGCATTGGCCGTGCGCTGGTACCTGGTCAGTCTCAATTGTTCAAGTCCCAAATCAAAACTCTTTCAAGCATAAATTACAAACCGCTAACTCTTAGAACTCGCACCTTATATCGTTGGAAAGGTAATTTGACAAAGAACACAACTAAATATATTTCACCAACCAAAAACATTATTTGTAACAATCGGCTTTCCAAAATAAATGATCGATTAATGCACACATTTAATACTCGAATTTGATAAGTGCACATTTATGATTCGGGCATTTAATGCATACATACAACACGCCGTTTTGTAGGTAATCGAGCATACAATACAACTAACTACTTACTAACAATAATTCATGGCATTCAATGTATCATCTATTCATTTCAAGCTTATCAAACCCTAACCCAAATTCACCAAAAATCACTAATCAAGTTTATGGAGTTTTCTCAAGCAACCTACACATCAAATTGAAGCTAGTGATACTAGGAACACAATTAGAACATGAACTTTTAACATCTAACAACATATGATCATCCAAAATTCAAGAACAACACACCAAAATTCAAGTTCATGCTAGTTATACTAAAACAACGAGATCGAGCATACAAATTACATACACGACATCACAATGAGCCATAGACACTAACTAACACCATTTCAAGTCAAAAACACGAATTTAGAGAAATCTAGAGTTTTAGAAATGTTACCCAAACGAGATGAAGTTGGTACCAAAATGAAGAGGATGAAGAGAGGATCACGAATATGTAATTTATTTTGTTGTAAGCCTCCTAGGTCGAATTTAGATGATGATTGAATGAATTTGGTAAATGTGTGTGTGTTCTTGCTAGAGAGAAAGAGAGAGAGAGGGAGATGGTTGAATGGTGGTGATTGGGGTGGACTAGTTGACCTAGTCAACTAGTTTGCCCCGTGTCAATTTTAGTCCCTCGAGTTTGTAGTCGGGTGCGGAAAATACCTAAACGGAATATTTTAAAATGCGTATTAACGGGAGATGTTATAAACATATAACGGAGTTTAAATTAGTATAACGGAAAAGAAAACGGAAAAAGGCGGGATGTTACATTACCTACTCCTTAAAAGAAATTTCGTCCCGAAATTTAAGTAGGCGTAGTAGTCGTTGTTTCTTCCTCGAGATCTTGCGTTTCCGAATTCACGAATAGATGAGGATACTTCCTTTGCATTTGATCTTGTCTTTCCCAAGTAAACTCGGGTCCCCTTTTGGCATTCCAACGGACTTTAACAATCGGGATTCGGCTTTGTTTCAATGTCTTGACGGAGGTGTCCACAATTTCAACCGGTTCCTCCACGAAATGAAGTTTGTCATCAATGGTAAGCTCCTCGAGAGGAATGACGATATCGGGTTTGGCAAGACACTTTTTCAAGTTGGATACATGGAAAGTAGGATGAACGGAGCTCAATTGAGGCGGAAGATCTAAACGATAAGCAACGGTTCCAATACGCTCCAAGATTTCGAAAGGACCAATATACCGCGGATTTAGCTTCCCGCATTTCCCAAAACGGATTACACCCTTCCAAGGTGCGACTTTTAACATTACTCGGTCACCGACTTGAAATTCAAGATCGTTGCGTCGTTTGTCGGTATAGCTCTTTTGACGACTTCGGGCCGTCCTAAGCCTATCTCGGATTTGAACGATTTTCTCGGTGGTTTCGTGAATGAGTTCGGGTCCGGTGATTTGCACGTCGCCTACCTCGGCCCAACAAAGAGGTGAACGACATTTGCGGCCATATAGCGCTTCAAAAGGTGCGGCTTTAATACTCGCGTGATAACTATTGTTGTAAGAGAACTCGGCGAGAGGTAAGTGCTTGTCCCAAGCTTTTCCAAAATCAACCACGCAAGCTCGTAACATGTCCTCTAAGGTTTGAATTGTACGTTCGCTCTGTCCATCGGTTTGAGGATGATATGCGGTGCTCATGTCTAAACGCGTTCCCAACGCTTCTTGCAATGTACGCCAAAATCTAGAAACGAAACGGACATCTCGGTCGGAGATAATCGATAATGGTACACCGTGTCGGGCTACGATCTCCTTAATGTAAAGTTGTGCAAGTTTCTCCATTTTGTCCGTTTCTTTCATGGCAAGGAAGTGTGCGGATTTGGTGAGACGGTCAACAATAACCTAAATGGTATCATAACCGCCCGTCGTTTTTGGTAGCTTGGTGATAAAATCCATTGTTATCCTTTCCCACTTCCATTGCGGAATCTCGGGTTGTCGAAGTAGTCCGGACGGTCTTTGGTGTTCGGCTTTGACTTTGGAACATGTCAAGCACTTGGAAACATAAGTAGCTACGTCCCTTTTGATGTTCGGCCACCAATATAGTTGTTTAAGGTCGTGGTACATCTTATTGGCACCGGGGTGAATCGAGTATCGTGACTTATGGGCTTCATCTAAAATAAGGCTTCGTAGATCCCCATAACTAGGCACCCAAATTCTTCCGGCGAAATATCGGAGTCCGGTTTCTTTAACTTCGAATCGAGAGGTGAGGACGTTCAAGTGTTCGAGAGAGATGTTTTCATCCTTGAGAGCCTCATCTTGGGCTACCCGAATTTGGCTATTAAGGTTGGTGTGAATGGTGATGTTTAAAGCTCGGACACGGAGAGGCACCGCTCTTTCTTTTCGACTTAAGGCATCGGCTACTACATTTGCCTTCCCGGGATGGTAACGAAGCTCGCAATCGTAATCGTTTAAGGTTTCAATCCACCTTCGTTGTCTCATGTTTAGTTGCTTTTGATCGAAAATGTGTTGAAGGCTTTTGTGATCGGTGAAGATAGTACTCTTGGTTCCATAAAGATAGTGTCTCCACATTTTAAGTGCAAAGACAACGGCTCCTAGTTCGAGATCATGTGTCGTATAGTTTCGTTCATGAATTTTGAGTTGTCGAGAAGCATAAGCAATGACTTTCGTTCGTTGCATCAATACACACCCAAAACCATGTTTTGAGGCATCGCAATATACAACAAAGTCATCATTGCCTTCGGGAAGTGACAAGATAGGAGCGGTGGTTAGCTTCGTTTTCAAGATTTGGAATGCGGATTCATGTTCGGTCGCCCAAATGAATTTCTTTCCCTTGTGAGTCAATGCGGTTAGAGGACGTGCAACCAAAGAGAAATTTTCGATGAATCTACGATAGTACCCGGCGAGACCCAAAAATTGACGAATGTGAGTAGGAGTAGTAGGAGTCTCCCATTTGCTAATGGCTTCGATTTTCGTTGGATCGACTTTAATACCTTGGTCACTTACAACATGACCAAGAAATTGAACTTCCTTTAACCAAAATTCACACTTGGAGAATTTGGCATAGAGTTGTTCTTGTCTTAAAAGTTCAAGCACAAGTCGGAGATGTTGTTCGTGCTCTTCTTCATTTTTAGAATAGATCAATATGTCATCGATGAACACAATAACGAATTTATCGAGATACGGTTTGCACACGCGGTTCATAAGATCCATGAACACCGCCGGTGCGTTAGTGAGACCAAATGGCATGACAAGGAATTCATAACTACCATAACGAGTTCGGAAAGCGGTTTTGGAGACATCTTCCCCCTTAACCCTCAATTGATGATAACCCGAGCGGAGATCGATTTTCGAATATACACAAGACCCTTGTAGTTGATCAAAGAGGTCATCGATGCGAGGAAGAGGATATCGGTTCTTAACCGTCAATTTATTTAGTTCACGATAATCAATGCACATTCGTAGGGATCCGTCTTTCTTTTTAACAAACAAAATCGGAGCGCCCCAAGGTGAATGGCTAGGTTGGATAAAACCTCGATCAAGTAGTTCTTGGATTTGACTTTGCAATTCTTGCATTTCAGATGGAGCGAGTCTATATGGTGCACGTGCTACGGGTGCGGCTCCCGGAATAAGATCGATTTGGAATTCAACCGGTCGATGAGGCGGAAGACCCGGCAATTCGTCGGGAAATACATCGGAATAGTCACTAACAATTGGCACATCATCGATGTGCTTCTCATCGGCCTCGACTTTCTTAACGTGAGCAAGGATCGCAAAACAACCCTTACGGAGTAGTTTTCTAACTTTAATACACGAAACGAGGTTGAGTCCGGTGCAACTCTTATCACCATAGACGATCAAAGGTTCACCATTCTCGATAGGAATTCGGATTGCGTTAAGATCACAAAGAATGTGAGATTTCGTTTTGACTAACCAATTCATACCGATTATTACATCAAAGCTTCCTAGTTCCATGGGTATCAAGTCAATTTCAAATTCCTTACCCAAAATGTTCAAAGTACACCCCCGGTAATATGTGTCGGCACTTAAGAGTTTTCCGTCGGCCACTTCGATGGAATAAGTAGTATCTAAAGGGTGTGGTGGAGTGCAAAGGGTAGGAGCTAAAGTCTTGGACACAAAACATTTATCGGCACCCGAATCGAATAAGCAAGTAACATAAGAGTTGTTGAAAAGAAACGTACCCGTGACTAGTTCATTGTCATCTCGGGCTTCCTCGGTGTTGATGTTAAAAGCTCGGCCTCGGTTGTTGGGGTTGGCTTTCTTCTTTGGGCATGCATTTCTATAATGACCCGTTTGACCACATTCATAACAAGTGCCCGTCTTTGGTGCATTGGGCCACTTTCGAGCAACGGGAGTGGCACTTTTACAATCGTTGGCCTTATGACCAACTCCTTGGCACCGGTGGCAAATTAACTTGCCACATTCACCAAAGTGATGTTTGTTGCATTTGTTGCAAAGAGGTAGGTTCCCGGCATAACCCCTCTTGCCGTCGTTGTTGAAGGGCTTTTTGGTGAAGGTGTTGTTGTTGTAGTTGGTTGATGGAGTGGCTTCCCATTTCCTTTTGTTGCCACCCGACTTGTCCTCGGCCTTAGGAGCCGGCACTACGATTTCGTCAACCGTTTCAATTAGTTGGCGAGCCATGTTCATAGCGGCTTGATGAGTAGTGGGTTTGGATGACATCACCCCTTGTTTGATGCTTTTTGGAAGACCGAGCATGTAGAGCTCAATCTTTTGAGATTCGGGGTTAACAAGATTAGGACACATCAAGGATAGTTCGGCGAAGCGTTGATTATAAGCTTTAAGATCGTTTCCGACCGCTTTCAAAGCTCTTAGTTCTTCCCCAAGCTTTCGGGTTTCTTCGCGCGGAAAATATTCAACAATCATCTTTTCCTTTAGATCGGCCCAAGAGAGGGCATGAGCTTCATCGGTACCCACCGATTGAACATAGGTGTTCCACCATGTTAGAGCAATTCCGGAGAAAGTGTGAGTGGAGTATTTGACCTTGTCTTGGTCCCGACAACCGCTTATGCTAAAGACGGCCTCGGTTTGTTCAAACCAACGAGTAAGCACAACCGGTCCCCCGGTTCCATCATAAGTGTGGGGTTTGCACCCCATGAAAGCTTTGTAGGAGCACCCTTCGCTAGAGTTACCGGCTCCTTGGTTGTTGTTGTTGTTGTGGTTGTTATTATTATTGTTGTTGGATGAGTGACCGGCCATGGCCGCATCTACGGCGGTGGCTATCATCCGTTCGAGAGCTTGTTCGGGAGTTTCATTGCGGCGTACACGACGAGGAGCCATTGTTCCTTCAAGACACAAGAATATCATTGATTAGTATTCTCAATAATACTAACCGTGATATAGAATAAAGATAAAGAGAAGTTTTTCCTCGACTCGCCTTAAATTCTTTATGTCATAATGTCGGAACGTTCATATGAGTCACCGTAATATAATCCCGGAAATTATATTACCCTGATTCATATGTGCATTCGACATCATTTCATATAGTCAAGGTGGCGCGTCAATCAAATTAAACAACGTGAGATTAAGATGAACTAAGAGTAGATATGAGTAGAAGCGTTCGAGTATAAATGCACAAGTAGTCAAGTAATTCCTACTTCAAGTCTATATGCCGGTTGTAGTCTAGACTCACCAATGTACCCTATGACTCGGGGTTGACACTAATGAACTCTAAATCCCTACAACCAACGCTCTGATACCATCTGTAGCGACCCGACCAAATCGTCATTGACGGCGCCGTCTACTTAGGTCCCGTTACGTGGTCATAAGTCTTTAAAACAACGTTTGACCAAAAGATATGTCGCATTCATTTCAAATGTAAAGGTTGTTCAAGTTTACAAGAATAGTTCCACCACAAGTTACGATACAAAGTTTTAAGTACAAATGAAACTTATGCGACACAATTTAAAAGTATCCAAAAGACGCTCCATGTATGCATATATACTCGACATCCAATGCAAGTATCAAAAATAATGAGCGGAAGCATGTATCATGTATCGTTCAAGGACCTGAGAAAAACATAGAAATCTGTCAACGAAAACGTTGGTGAAATCATAGGTTTAAGTAAGTAAGTACAAGTGAACCACAAGATTTGCATCAATGAAATAATAGTAATACATTCCAAAAGTTTGTTTCACGAGCACCCAATTATCAAAGCTTAACATTCCATCCATTGTATACCCCATCCATAGTGCTAGAACAAACACTGATTCTCGAAAATATATTTCATCCGTAGACGGTAGCGAACCGTCAAAGATGAGGGTTGTCAACCCATATGGCCATATAACATAAGTTCTCGCTTACACCCGGCAAGTGTAACTAATGATAATCGAATTGAGGATTTTGTTCTAAACTCGTATGTAGAATGTTTGTTTTCCCGTTCTTGTGTTCACTTAATTCAAAAGAATCGTTTATGTTTTCTCATCCCAAATATAAGTTCAAAAAGAGTAAAAGTGGGACTATGATCTCACCTTGAATGCACGAGTAGCAAGGTACTTCAACAAGTAAATGTGTGCAAAGAACAATGCTAGTCTTGACCTAAACAAATAGGTTGTATCAATAACGATAGTCACGATTGGTCAAAGATGTTCAATTATTCCTATGGCTCAATACGACTCGATTATGTAGCATGTGCAATCAATTTGTCAAGTTTCATGCAAGGCACAAGTATATAAACAAGTTAGGAGGGTTGCATAATCATTTGGTTAAGTTTGACAAAAAGTCAAACTTTGGTCGGTCAAAGTCAACAAAAAGTCAACACATTCGAGTCGGGTCTCGGACTATTTTTCTGAGGTTTTTAATCATATATGAGCATGTTAGAACAAGTTTCATGTGAATCGGAGGTCCGTAGTATGCCAAACATTTTTCGTATTTTGGACATGGAGGTCAGAACCTGACCACGGCTTATGTCGCGCCGCGACATAAGCTGGCGGCGCCGCGGCATTGGCCGTGCGCTGGTACCTGGTCAGTCTCAATTGTTCAAGTCCCAAATCAAAACTCTTTCAAGCATAAATTACAAACCGCTAACTCTTAGAACTCGCACCTTATATCGTTGGAAAGGTAATTTGACAAAGAACACAACTAAATATATTTCACCAACCAAAAACATTATTTGTAACAATCGGCTTTCCAAAATAAATGATCGATTAATGCACACATTTAATACTCGAATTTGATAAGTGCACATTTATGATTCGGGCATTTAATGCATACATACAACACGCCGTTTTGTAGGTAATCGAGCATACAATACAACTAACTACTTACTAACAATAATTCATGGCATTCAATGTATCATCTATTCATTTCAAGCTTATCAAACCCTAACCCAAATTCACCAAAAATCACTAATCAAGTTTATGGAGTTTTCTCAAGCAACCTACACATCAAATTGAAGCTAGTGATACTAGGAACACAATTAGAACATGAACTTTTAACATCTAACAACATATGATCATCCAAAATTCAAGAACAACACACCAAAATTCAAGTTCATGCTAGTTATACTAAAACAACGAGATCGAGCATACAAATTACATACACGACATCACAATGAGCCATAGACACTAACTAACACCATTTCAAGTCAAAAACACGAATTTAGAGAAATCTAGAGTTTTAGAAATGTTACCCAAACGAGATGAAGTTGGTACCAAAATGAAGAGGATGAAGAGAGGATCACGAATATGTAATTTATTTTGTTGTAAGCCTCCTAGGTCGAATTTAGATGATGATTGAATGAATTTGGTAAATGTGTGTGTGTTCTTGCTAGAGAGAAAGAGAGAGAGAGGGAGATGGTTGAATGGTGGTGATTGGGGTGGACTAGTTGACCTAGTCAACTAGTTTGCCCCGTGTCAATTTTAGTCCCTCGAGTTTGTAGTCGGGTGCGGAAAATACCTAAACGGAATATTTTAAAATGCGTATTAACGGGAGATGTTATAAACATATAACGGAGTTTAAATTAGTATAACGGAAAAGAAAACGGAAAAAGGCGGGATGTTACATTGTGGTTATTATTGTTGTTAGGATGATTGTTGTAGTTGCTGTTGTTGTTGTTGTTGTTGTTATTGTTGTTGTTGGGCCGTTTGTTGTAGTTGCGATTGATGTTGCGATTGTTGGGATAATTGTTGCGATTATTGTTGTAATTGCTGTTGTTGTTGTATTGGTGATTCTTATCACCGTTTTCCTCCCACTTTCTTTTGACTTGCTTCACATTGGCCTCTTCAGCAGTCTGTTCTTTAATTCTTTCTTCAATCTGGTTCACTAGTTTGTGAGCCATTCTACATGCCTGTTGTATGGAGGCGGGCTCGTGTGAACTTATATCTTCTTGGATTCTTTCCGGTAATCCTTTCACAAACGCGTTGATCTTCTCTTCCTCATCTTCGAATGCTCCCGGACACAATAGGCACAATTCTGTGAATCGTCTTTAGTACGTGGTAATATCAAATCCTTGGGTTCGTAACCCTCTAAGTTCTATCTTGATCTTATTGACCTCGGTTCTGGGACGGTACTTCTCGTTCATCAAGTGCTTGAATGCTGACCACGGTAGTGCGTACGCATCGTCTTGTCCCACTTGCTCTAGATAGGTATTCCACCATGTTAACGCAGAACCTGTGAAGGTATGCGTAGCGTACTACACTTTGTCCTCTTCAGTACACTTACTTATGGCAAACACCGATTCGACCTTCTCGGTCCACCGTTTCAATCCGATCGGTCCTTCGGTTCCATCAAATTCCAAAGGTTTGCAGGTAGTGAATTCTTTGTAGGTGCATCCTACACGATTTCCTGTACTGCTAGATCCAAGGTTATTGTTGGTATGTAGAGCAACCTGTACTGCGGCTATGTTTGAAGCTAGAAAAGTACGGAATTCCTCATCATTGTAACAACCCAAACCAACCCGCGAACAAACCACGTGAAAATACAAAATAAAATAAAAAATTGCTGAACTGCCACCTGGCGCGGCGCGCCACCAAGGGTGCGCGGCGCGCCAAACCTGTCTGTCCGGAAAGTCTTTAAACGCGAAAATGTTTGACTAGTTCCCGACATATTTAGGCGTAACGCTTTTAACCCCATGTTCCATATATAAAAACTAGCACGTTCTATTAATAAAATTATGTTTACGAAGCGGGGCCCACATCGACCCAAATTACCCTTTAAGTATCAAAATACAATTTTCGACCATAAGACTTTTAATACAAAACAAAGTCGAGCATGGCGATTGGGGATACGCTACCCAATCCTAATAAATCCAAAAGCAAGCCTTCTACGCAAACTATGCAAGTCCTCTAATCCTCGCGCTTACCCGAGCCACCATCCGCATGCAATCTATAAAAAGAGTCAACAACGAGAGGGTAAGCTAACGCTTAGTGAATGATAATATACTACATACATATATATGTATAAAATGGACACGCCACAAAATAACAAATACCGCATACCGAGGCATCCATATAAGGCACTACACTAAGCATACCTTACGATCTCTAGGCAACGAGCTAAAGATACAACAACAATATAAGTTCACCAACGACGATGTGAACAACGCCAAATAGCTACACCCGGAGGGTTAGCTACAACACAACAATACATTAATATATAACAATATAAACGAACAAGGTTAACACCTTAACCCAATACCGAGAAGCAAATACCACAATGAAGATTGGCCGAACTACACGAGCCTTAGTAATCCGAAACCACACGAGATTACTATCTTCACAACATCGAGGTTGGCCGAACTACACGAGCCTTAGTAATCCGAAACCACACGAGATTACTACCTCAATAAGATGACCGAACTACACGAGTCACCATGAATCCGAACTACACGAGATTCATTTCCACAATACAATAAGATGACCGAAACCACACGCGTCATCGTGAATCCGAATACACACGCGATTCACTTCTCAATATTATACCCTTCGCCATTGGGGTTATATCAACCACATCACAACCACGTGTGATAATGTACACGCGAATGCGTACTTCGCCAAAGAGGGTCAACCAAAACGCACAACCGTGCCAATTGGACTCATACAAAAGTCCATCAAATCCATCTATATGTGAAGTGAGCTCTATAGCCGAGAATCACTTCACCCGACCCGCACCCATCCTACACATACATATGCACATAGGATATTATCACTCACCTTGAAGTCTTGAAGAATGCTTCCAAGTAATCCGCAACTCGCCAATGGAAAGTACCTATTCCATTATCACAATTACAACAATACACTTAGAGTGGATTTACAAATCAACCCAATTCGTCACTTAGTGCAATTTCGACCCAAATGCACTTCCAAGCACAAACCGTGCCCAAAACTAACCAATAATCACTAACACAAGTGAGAATGGTCCTAATACGCCAATTAAACCCGAACTTAAGTGTTAAACACGCGTCATACCCATTTTGACACTAAAACCCTAGTTTTGACCCATTAAGTCAAAATCTCACCATTTACAAGTTTTAACACCAAAACACATTTAACTCGGTTTAATACTTCAACTTAATCCATTTTAAGTTTATAAACCACATTAAATCGCCAAATGGGTCATAATCACCACCAAACCCTAATTTGACCCAAAGTCACAATTAGTCAACCAAATAACCTTAAATGGGTTTCAATACTTCCATAATCACTAACTTAAGTGATTAAACTCAATTTCAAGTCCTAAACATGGCCAATTAGTTCACCAACCCAAAATCCACCAACAATTAACAATAAACCTAATTACTAGCATCACTAAACCCATTTCATCATCTAAAAGGGTTTTTCATCAAACTAACTCAAACCCTAACTTGAATATCAAATCAAATAGATAAAATTCAGAGTTTGAGCTTACCAATACCACTACAACGTAGCTAGGAGCGAAAGGAACAACTTTAGAACTCGAGCTTTTGATCAATTCGGCCTCCTTCTTCAGCAAAACCCTAAATCTCTCTCTAGAATCTCTAGAATCTCTCTCTAAAATAGTTTGAGAGTGATGAATGGATGTGAAAATGATCCAAAACTGATCCAAACCAGCTAATATGGCTCATAAATCCGGTCCCAAGTGAAATTACCCAATTGCCCTTCATTTAAAACAATTAAAAGAAGAAGAGAGCTGTCTGCATGATTTGGCGCGGCGCGCCCCTTACCCGCGCGGCGCGCAAGTAGCCAGTTTCAGATTCTTTTACCTTTTTAATTACATAACAATATTCAACGAAGCCCGTCCTCGAATGTCATAAGTACACAAGTATACAAGATAAATATTCGGGTCTTACAACTCTCCCCCACTTAAACTCGATCACGTCCTCGTGATCCTCGTCACTTAACCAAATGGACCCCACTCAACGGTCCTCAACATACGTCCCAATTCGACTTTCCTAAGCAATTTCTCCCAACGAATCGCCTACAACAACTAAAATTGTCACCCACGATTTTTACAAATCCACAATCCGAGCACTAAAACTATGCTCCTTCCCTAACATCGGGAAAAACTCAACTAATCTCGTACCGAGATATCTATCCCTTAGCGTACTATTACCGAGTATAACGCCAAAAGCAACAAGGTCTCAACCTAAGGTCAACAACCCGAAACGATGAAGACCGAACCAAACGAACCCTTACGGATTACACCAATCACTAAACATCCCTTGTAGTGCGCCATACGACCAATACACAACTACCGTAACATCATAATCCAACGGCTAGAACCGATAGCGCCCAAAACGACTATGAAAACGCAAAACCCAAGGTGTACAAAATCAACCATCGTCACACCCGTAACAAACATGTGAGCGAAACACAGCTATCGCCTCACTAATCCCACAACATGGTCCTCACGACCCCACCATCGATGTATAAGACGACCGATAGTTCCCGCAACATGGTCCTTACGACCCTACCATTGGTGTATCAAACAACCAATAGATCACACGACACGAAGGCTGGCCGAAAACACACGCGCCCTAGTGAATCCGAACTACACGCGACTCACTACCTTCACCACAACAACAATCGGGAATGGCCGAACTACACGCGCCATAGTGAATCCGAACTACACGAGAGTCACTATCCCGGAGGAATGACCGAACTACACGAGTCATTTGTGAATCCGAACTACACGAGACTCACTCCTCAATACAATGACCGAAACCACACGAGTCATTTGTGAATCCGAACTACACGAGATTCACTTCCACAATATAATGACCGAAACCACACGAGTCATTTGTGAATCCGAACTACACGAGATTCACTTCCACAACATCGAGGTTGGCCGAACTACACGAGCCTTAGTAATCCGAAACCACACGAGATTACTACCTCAATAAGATGACCGAACTACACGAGTCACCATGAATCCGAACTACACGAGATTCATTTAGTTAAGATGACCGAAACCACACGCGTCATCGTGAATCCGAAACCACACGCGATTCACAATCTCAACATAGGAATGGTACTCGCATTTCCCACCGGTACTCGCATTTCCCGATAGTGTTACACCATACCGACATAACACTACTCCCTTGATGAAGTCAGCGGACCCCGAAGGTCATACTCCACCAATCTCAACACCGGACGAAGTCAGCGGACCCGAAGATCATGCTTCACCGATATAACACCACGCTCATGATGAAGTCAGCGGACCCCGAAAGTCATGCTCTACCAATCACGTATTCCCATGATGAAGTCAGCGGACCCTAAAGATCATGCTTCATCAAACAACCATACCAATATCGAGCAAGAACCACCTATACCAAACATAGGTACCAAACAATAATTCTCCACAAGAGAACCCGACACACACCTCCCTTAACCGGAGGATTTCACCTTGCTCACCAAACACGTCCATTATCTCTCAACGAGATTTACCACGTTACCACCTCGGTGATGATTCAAATCCAAACCATAAGTACAATTTATCCGAAATTGTACTCTACTACAAATCGACCCAACCAGGTCTCGACAACATTTTCCGGATCTACCAATAGCATCATCCAAAATCTCACACTAAAACTTCCTCGTGCGGGAGTGTAACTCCCCCACTTAGAACCACGTTCCATATCCACAACTCGTACAACCGCACAATACTACCACAGGTAGACTTTACCAACAATTGGGCTCACACGACCCATTACCACATCTTGCTCCAACCTTGAGCACACGAAGGATTTTAACCAACCCTTAAACACTTTGTACGAAAAGTGTACCGCAACACAATCGAAGTCGAACACCACGCTAGTAGGTATAAAAGAGGCACCTAATGTCGCATCATAAAGACTCCATTACCAACACACATCGAGATTTAAAACACTCGATCTCAAGGGTTCCAACCAACCGACGAACCTCATGATTCGTCACTTCAACATCAAAGCGAACACGCGCTTAACAACCAAACACCAAAACCATTTTCGTGGCTTGGTAGAAACGTTTCCCAAATACTAAGGAATGCTTGGTTGCACCAAGTCTTACGCCCTTCGCCCGTCAATCAATCATCAACATAGGGTACTTCCATTAGGAACGTCACCCATAGCATAACATGCACAACAAAGGCACGCAACTCAAACTCAAACGGCATTTAATAAATAATCAAAAGACATATTTATCAAAATTAAACGTACCTTAACGTCTCCTGGCTGCACCCGTCCCCGCTAACTTGGGACATTCTGACTTACGATGTCCTTCTTTTTGGCAATTGAAGCACACCATACCATCACCCTTTGGTACCGAACATTCCCAAGACTTGTGACCCCTCACGCCACAATTGTAACATCTAGCCGCACTAGAATCTGACATACCCGTTCGCGTACCACACGTGCTCACACTCGGACCCTTAGCCCTCTTACTCGGAGCACCATAAGAACCGACCCTTCGCTCACTTGAAGGTTCACCCTTTTTCGATCGTGAATACGACTCGAAACCTCTAGCCAAGTCGAATAATTCCGAAAATGATTTCGCTTGACCCCGGCTAATTTTACTTTTCAAGTCATCATTCAAGGTCCGATAGAAATCTCCCATCAACAAACGATCATTCCCCAAATACTCCGGACAAAAACGAGCCTTCGCCATAAAGGTCGTCTTGAGAGTACTCAATTCCATAGATCCTTGTCGCAAATTTCGCAACTCATTACGCAATTCCCACAAATCGGCCGAAGTCCGGAACTCCTTGAAGAATTCCTCCTTAAAGTCGTCCCACGATAAAGCCATAAACGTCTCGCCACCGACAAGATCAATCTTACCATCCAACCAATCCCTTACCCTACCCCGCAACAAACTCGTAGCGAGTCTCGTCTTTCTCTTGGGAGGGCAATCAATAGTACGAAAACACCCTTCGACGTCCGAAATCCAAGTTGTGCTTACCAAAGGATCCGGCTTTCCGTCATACATCGGGGGTTTAGTCCTCATGAAGCTCTTAAGATAACGCTCCATTTCACCACTACTTTGAAGTTCGGAATACCTCCTTTCCATTCTTTCTTCTAACGCACCCATTTGCTTCGCAACGGCGGCCGCAACCCTAGTGTTAAACTCCGCGTCATTCGCCTCGGTCTCGTTTCGCGTCGTCATTCTAAAGAATGCAAAACGATTAGTCCACGAACGTGTAAAACCGTACGCACGACACAGCCCCATCTTGCTAAACACTCATCATACATCACTTGTTAGACACGATTTGCACCCGTAATAAGGTTTGCAAGTTCTTATTACGCACACATGCCGCATCGACTCGTTAGTACAACGACCGTCTCGCTCGATGATATACACAAACACAACCAAAATTCTACGCGGTACAAACACACGCGAGAATTATTATCACAACACAACAACATATTAATAATATCCGCATTACTAATATAAACGTTAGTCAACCTATAGCCAAGGCACTAACCAAACCCATTCTGACCCGTAACCCTACAAGTCCCACAACAATTTAAGCACACACAAGTCTAAGTCAAGGCACCTATCTCAAGTCACCTAAATCCCTTAGACCATGCTATGATACCACTTGTAACAACCCAAACCAACCCGCGAACAAACCACGTGAAAATACAAAATAAAAAAAAATTTGCTGAACTGCCACCTGGCGCGGCGCGCCAAACCTGTCTGTCCGGAAAGTCTTTAAACGCGAAAATGTTTGACTAGTTCCCGACATATTTAGGCGTAACGCTTTTAACCCCATGTTCCATATATAAAAACTAGCACGTTCTATTAATAAAATTATGTTTACGAATCGGGGCCCACATCGACCCAAATTACCCTTTAAGTATCAAAATACAATTTTCGACCATAAGACTTTTAATACAAAACAAAGCCGAGCATGGCGATTGGGGATACGCTACCCAATCCTAATAAATCCAAAAGCAAGCCTTCTATGCAAACTATGCAAGTCCTCTAATCCTCGCGCTTACCCGAGCCACCATCCGCATGCAATCTATAAAAAGAGTCAACAACGAGAGGGTAAGCTAACGCTTAGTGAATGATAATATACTACATACATATATATGTATAAAATGGACACGCCACAAAATAACAAATACCGCATACCGAGGCATCCATATAAGGCACTACACTAAGCATACCTTACGATCTCTAAGCAACGAGCTAAAGATACAACAACAATATAAGTTCACCAACGACGATGTGAACAACGCCAAATAGCTACACCCGGAGGGTTAGCTACAACACAACAATACATTAATATATAACAATATAAATGAACAAGGTTAACACCTTAACCCAATACCGAGAACCAAATACCACAATGAAGATTGGCCGAACTACACGAGCCTTAGTAATCTGAAACCACACGAGATTACTATCTTCACAACATCGAGGTTGGCCGAACTACACGAGCCTTAGTAATCTGAAACCACACGAGATTACTACCTCAATAAGATGACCGAACTACACGAGTCACCATGAATCCGAACTACACGAGATTCATTTCCACAATACAATAAGATGACCGAAACCACACGCGTCATCGTGAATTCGAATACACACGCGATTCACTTCTCAATATTATACCCTTCGCCATTGGGGTTATATCAACCACATCACAACCACGTGTGATAATGTACACGCGAACGCGTACTTCGCCAAAGAGGGTCAACCAAAACGCACAACCGTGCCAATTGGACTCATACAAAAGTCCATCAAATCCATCTATATGTGAAGTGAGCTCTATAGCCGAGAATCACTTCACCCGACCCGCACCCATCCTACACATACATATGCACATAGGATATTATCACTCACCTTGAAGTCTTGAAGAATGCTTCCAAGTAATCCGCAACTCGCCAATGGAAAGTACCTATTCCATTATCACAATTACAACAATACACTTAGAGTGGATTTACAAATCAACCCAATTCGTCACTTAGTGCAATTTCGACCCAAATGCACTTCCAAGCACAAACCGTGCCCAAAACTAACCAATAATCACTAACACAAGTGAGAATGGTCCTAATACGCCAATTAAACCCGAACTCAAGTGTTAAACACGCGTCATACCCATTTTGACACTAAAACCCTAGTTTTGACCCATTAAGTCAAAATCTCACCATTTACAAGTTTTAACACCAAAACACATTTAACTCGGTTTAATACTTCAACTTAATCCATTTTAAGTTTATAAACCTCATTAAATCGCCAAATGGGTCATAATCACCACCAAACCCTAATTTGACCCAAAGTCACAATTAGTCAACCAAATAACCTTAAATGGGTTTCAATACTTCCATAATCACTAACTTAAGTGATTAAACTCAATTTCAAGTCCTAAACATGGCCAATTAGTTCACCAACCCAAAATCCACCAACAATTAACAATAAACCCAATTACTAGCATCACTAAACCTATTTCATCATCTAAAAGGGTTTTTCATCAAACTAACTCAAACCCTAACTTGAATATCAAATCAAATAGATGAAATTCGGAGTTTGAGCTTACCAATACCACCACAACATAGCTAGGAGCGAAAGGAACAACTTTAGAACTCGAGCTTTTGATCAATTCGGCCTCCTTCTTCAGCAAAACCCTAAATCTCTCTCTAGAATCTCTCTCTCTCTCTTTAAAATAGTTTGAGAGTGATGAATGGATGTGAAAATGATCCAAAACTGATCCAAACCAGCTAATATGGCTCACAAATCCGGCCCCAAGTGAAATTACCCAATTGCCCTTCATTTAAAACAATTAAAAGAAGAAGAGAGCTGTCTGCATGATTTGGCGCGGCGCGCCCCTGACCCGCGCAGCGCGCAAGTAGCCAGTTTCAGATTCTTTTAGCTTTTTAATTACATAACAATATTCAACGAAGCCCGTTCTCGAATGTCATAAGTACACAAGTATACAAGATAAATATTCGGGTCTTACATTCATTCATATTCACGGTGTGTCGAGTAGTCGGTGCCATTTCCTTCAAAATAGTCAAATGGAACAAGTTAATCATACAGAATATTAAGAGTAGTTAATAGTATTTCGTAGCATAATATGAACTCATTTATAAAAGCTTTTTCTTCATATTAGCGTTTTATAAGTTTAAATTCGGGTAGTACCTACCCGTTAAGTTCATACTTAGTAGCTAATATACAATTCAACTACTACAATTCTATATGAAAAACTGATTATAATAATATTTCGTGTTCAAACTTTTACACAATATTTTACAAACTTACAATACCGCTTATTTTACATATAGCATGAAATATAGCACACAATAAATTTGATACAAGATGGTTGTGAAGATAATTCTAGCTAGTACACAAGTCGTTCAGCAAAGGCAATAAAGACACGTAATTCATACGTCCAGAAACAAGTCATGCATTCTGGTTTTACTAGGATTACTTCCCATCCTTGGTCTTGTGGAACATAACCGTTATGGCCGTTGATAAGACAGCGTGTTGTAACGTCGTCAAAGGGACGAGGGTTACGTAATGTCCAACAGTCCCGTAACAATCTAAAAACCTCATTTCTTACCCCAATTACCGACTCCGTCACTTGTGGGAACGTTTTGTTTAATAGTTGTAGCCCGATGTTCTTGTTCTCACTTTGGTGAGAAGCGAACATTACTAATCCATAAGCATAACATGCTTCTTTATGTTGCATGTTAGCCGCTTTTTCTAAATCACGAAGTCCAATATTCGGATATATTGAGTCAAAATAATTTCTTAACCCATTGCGTAAAATAGCATTTGGGTTCCCCGCAATATATACGTCAAAGTAAACACATCGTAACTTATGGATTTCCCAATGTGATATCCCCCATCTTTCGAACGAAAGCCTTTTATAAACCAAGGCATTCTTGGAACGTTCTTCGAATGTCTTACAAACTGATCTCGTCTTAAATAGTTGTGCCGAAGAATTCTGACCGACTCTAGACAAGATTTCATCAATCATGTCTCCGGGTAGGTCTCTTAAAATATTGGGTTGTCTATCCATTTTGTGTTTTTATACTGTAAAATAGACAAGAGTTAGATTCATAAAAAAAAATACTTATTAATACAAGCAATTTTTACATATATCATAAAGCATAAGCACACTATATTACATATATTACACCACACGAATACAACTATCTTATTCCGACTTGCTTGTTTCTTCTTCTTCAGTTTTGGTTCGTTTTGCCAAGTTTCTAGGGATATATGATGTTCCCCTAATACGAGTCGTCGTTTTCCACATTGGTTTAGAAAAACCTGGTGGTTTAGAGGTTCCCGAGTCATTGTTACAACTTAAGGACTTCGGGGGTTGACGATACATATAAAGTTCATCGGGGTTGGAATTAGATTTCTCTATTTTTATGCCCTTTCCCTTATTATTTTCTTTTGCCTTTTTAAATTTAGTTGGGCTAATTTCTATAACATCATCGGAATTCTCGTCGGAATCCGATTCATCGGAGAATTGGTAATCCTCCCAATATTTTGCTTCCTTGGCGGAAACACCATTGACCATAATTAACCTTGGTCAGTTGGTTGAGGATTTTCTTTTACTTAACCGTTTTATTATTTCCCCCACTGGTTCTATTTCCTCCTCCGGTTCCTCCTCTTCCAATTCTGATTCTTCTTCCGGTTCTGATTCTTCTTCCGGTTCTTCTTCGGGAACTTGTGAATCAGTCCAATATATATTCGACTCTTAGTTATTATTAAGTGAGTCAATGGGATTTGTGCTAGAGGTAGACATCTATCACACAATATCAAACATGTTAAGAGATTAATATATCACATAATATATACATGTTAATAATATATAGTTTCCAACAAAAATGTTAAGCAATCATTTTTAAAGAAAACACGGTCGAAGTCCACACTCACTAATGCATCCTAAAAAACTCGATAAGACACACTAATGCAAATTTTCTGGTTCTCTAAGACCAACGCTCGGATACCAACTGAAATGTCCCGTTCTTATTGATTAAAAATGTTCCATATTAATTGATTTCGTTGCGAGGTTTTGACCTCTATATGAGACGTTTTTCAAAGACTGCATTCATTTTAAAACAAACCATAACCGTTATTTCATCAATAAAGGTTTAAAAAGCTTTACGTAGATTATCAAATAATGATAATCTAAAATATCATGTTTACACACGACCATTACATAATGGTTTACAATACAAATATGTTACAACAAAATACGTTTCTTGAATGCAGTTTTTACACAATATCATACAAGCAAGGACTCCAAATCTCGTCCTTATTTAAGTATGCGACAGCGGAAGCTCTTAATAATCACCTGAGAATAAACATGCTTAAAACGTCAACAAAAATGTTGGTGAGTTATAGGTTTAACCTATATATATCAAATCATAATAATAGACCACAAGATTTCATATTTCAATACACATCCCATACATAGAGATAAAAATCATTCATATGGTGAACACCTGGTAACCGACATTAACAAGATACATATATAAGAATATCCCCATCATTCCGGGACACCCTTCAGATATGATATAAATTTCGAAGTACTAAAGCATCTGGTACTTTGGATGGGGTTTGTTAAGCTCAATAGATCTATCTTTGATTCGCGTCAATTAGGGTGTCTGTTCCCTAATTCTTAGATTACCAGACTTAATAAAAAGGGGCATATTCGATTTCGATAATTCAACCATAGAATGTAGTTTCACGTACTTGTGTCTATTTTGTAAATCATTTATAAAATCTACATGTATTCTCATCCCAAAAATATTAGATTTTAAAAGTGGAACTATAACTCACTTTCACAGATTTTTACTTCGTCGGGAAGTAAGACTTGGCCACTGGTTGATTCACGAACCTATAACAATATATACATATATATCAAAGTATGTTCAAAATATATTTACAACACTTTTAATATATTTTGATGTTTTAAGTTTATTAAGTCAGCTATCCTCGTTAGTAACCTACAACTAGTTGTCCACAGTTAGATGTACAGAAATAAATCGATAAATATTATCTTGAATCAATCCACGACCCAGTGTATACGTATCTCAGTATTGATCACAACTCAAACTATATATATTTTGGAATCAACCTCAACCCTGTATAGCTAACTCCAACATTCACATATAGAGTGTCTATGGTATCTCAAGATTACATAATATACAATACAAGTTGATTAAGTTATGGTTGGAATAGATTTGTTACCAATTTTCACGTAGCTAAAATGAGAAAAATTATCCAATCTTGTTTTACCCATAACTTCTTCATTTTAAATCCGTTTTGAGTGAATCAAATTGCTATGGTTTCATATTGAACTATACTTTATGAATCTAAACAGAAAAATTATAGGTTTATAGTCAAAAAAATAAGTTACAAGTTGTTTTTGTAAAGGTAGTCATTTCAGTCGAAAGAACGACGTCTAGATGACCATTTTAGAAAACATACTTCCACTTTGAGTTTAACCATAATTTTTGGATATAGTTTCATGTTCATACTAAAAATCATTTTCTCAGAATAACAATTTTTAAATCAAAGTTTATCATAGTTTTTAATTAACTAACCCAAAACAGCCCGCGGTGTTACTACGACGGCGTAAATCCGGTTTTACGGTGTTTTTCGTGTTTCCAGGTTTTAAATCATTAAGTTAGAATATCATATAGATATAGAACATGTGTTTAGTTGATTTTAAAAGTCAAGTTAGAAGGATTAACTTTTGTTTGCGAACAAGTTTAGAATTAAATAAACTATGTTCTAGTGATTACAAGTTTAAACCTTCGAATAAGATAGCTTTATATGTATGAATCAAATGATGTTATGAACATCATTACTACCTTAAGTTCCTTGGATAAACCTACTAGAAAAGAGAAAAATGGATCTAGCCTCAACGGATCCTTGGATGGCTCGAAGTTCTTGAAGCAGAACCATGACACGAAAACAAGTTCAAGTAAGATCATCACTTAAAATAAGATTGTTATAGTTATAGAAATTGAACCAAAGTTTAAATATGATTATTACCTTGTATTAGAATGATAACCTACTGTAAGAAACAAAGATTTCTTGAGGTTGGATGATCACCTTACAAGATTGGAAGTGAGCTAGCAAACTTGAAAGTATTCTTGATTTTATGTAACTAGAACTTGTAGAATATATGAAGAACACTTAGAACTTGAAGATATAACTTGAGAGAGATCAATTTGATGAAGAAAATTGAAGAATGAAAGTGTTTGTAGGTGTTTTTGGTCGTTGGTGTATGGTTTAGATATAAAGGATATGTAATTTTGTTTTCATGTAAATAAGTCATGAATGATTACTCATATTTTTGTAATTTTATGAGATATTTCATGCTAGTTGCCAAATGATGGTTCCCACATGTGTTAGGTGACTCAAATGGACTGCTAAGAGCTGATCATTGAAGTGTATATACCAATAGTACATACATCTAAAAGTTGTATATTGTACGAGTACGAATACGGGTGCATACGAGTAGAATTGTTGATGAAACTGAACGAGGATGTAATTGTAAGCATTTTTGTTAAGTAGAAGTATTTTGATAATTGTATTGAAGTCTTTAAAAAGTGTATAAATACATATTAAAACACTACATGTATATACATTTTAACTGAGTCGTTAAGTCATCGTTAGTCGTTACATGTAAGTGTTGTTTTGAAACCTTTAGGTTAACGATCTTGTTAAATGTTGTTAACCCAATGTTTATAATATCAAATGAGATTTTAAATTATTATATTATCATGATATTATCATGTATGAATATCTCTTAATATGATATATATACATTAAATGTCTTTACAACGATAATCGTTACATATATGTCTCGTTTAAAAATCACTAAGTTAGTAGTCTTGTTTTTACATATGTAGTTCATTGTTAATATACTTAATGATATGTTTACTCATCATAGTATCATGTTAACTATATATATATATATCCATATATGTGTCATCATATAGTTTTTACAAGTTTTAACGTTCGTGAATCACCGGTCAACTTGGGTGGTCAATTGTCTATATGAAACATATTTCAATTAATCAAGTCTTAACAAGTTTGATTGCTTAACATGTTGGAAACATTTAATCATGTAAATATCAATCTCAATTAATATATATAAACATGGAAAAGTTCGGGTCACTACATATACCAATAGTACATACATCTAAAAGCTGTGTATTGTACGAGTACAAATACGGGTGCATACGAGTAGAATTGTTGATGAAAATGAATGAGGATGTAATTGTAAGCATTTTTGTTAAGTAGAAGTACTTTGATAAGTGTCTTGAAGTCTTTCAAAAGTGTATGAATACATATTAAAACACTACATGTATATACATTTTAACTGAGTCGTTAAGTCATCGTTAGTCATTACATGTAAGTGTTGTTTTGAAACCTTTAGGTTAACGATCTTGTTAAATGTTGTTAACCCATTATTTATTATATCTAAAGAGATGTTAAATTATTACATTATCATGATATTATGATGTATTAATATATCTTAATATGATATATATACAATTAAATGTCGTTACAATGATAATCGTTACATATATGCCTCGTTTCGAAATCCTTAAGTTAGTAGTCTTGTTTTTACATATGTAGTTCATTGTTAATATACTTAATGATATGTTTACTTATCATAATACCATGTTAACTATATATATATATATATATATATATATATATATATATATATATGATATCATATAGTTTTTACAAGTTTTAATGTTCGTGAATCACCGGTCAACTTGGGTGGTCAATTGTCTATATGAAACCTATTTCAATTAATCAAGTCTTAACAAGTTTGATTGCTTAACATGTTGGAAACACTTAATCATGTAAATAACAATTTCATTTAATATATATAAACATGGAAAAGTTCGGGTCACTACATAATGCTACTGGTTCGTCTTCATCAAGAGCTTGCTGAGTAGGCTCTTCAAAAATTAACTCCTCATCTTTTTAACTATAAGATAAGGTTGGGACATTTTCATCAAATGTAATATTTATTGATTCTTCAAAACATCCTCTACCCTTGTTGTAGACCATATATGCCTTTGACCTGTTGGAATATCCAAGAAATATTCCGTCACCAGCTTTGGCATCAAACATGCCTAGATGGTCCCTATTGTAAGTATGAAGCAGAGAGTACCAAATACATGTAGAAATGTAATGGAGGGTCTTCTTCCTTTGAGAACTTCATAAGAAGTCTTTTGATGTCTTTTCAAAATTAAGGATCTATTCTGGGTAAAACATGCAGTATTTACAGCTTCTGACCAGTATGAATTTTTCAGCCTAGACTCAGCTCACATAGATCTTGGTGCTTCTATGAGAGTTCTATTTCTTCTTTCTGCAAAAACATTTTGTTATGGTGTTCTCACAGCAGAAATATTTTGTGAAATGCCTTTGTCAACACAGAATTCTTCATGTGTGAAATTTCTAAATTCTGTACCATGATCACTTCTAAACTGCTTCACCGGTTTCCCACTAAATAACTCCATTCTTTAGGTAAAATTGATAATTTTATCAGCAGCTTCACTCTTTTGTTTCATGAAGAATACCCAAGTGTATTTGGAGTACTCATCAACAATAACCAGTGCATATCTCTTCCTACTACAGCTGTAAATATTGACAGGACCAAATGGATCCATATGAAGCAAGTGAAATGGCTTATCAACAGATGATATCTGCTTTGACTTGAAGGAAGCGTGGCGATGCTTTCCCTTTTCAAAACTAGAACACAATGTGTCCTTCACATAAGACATGGTGGGTAGCCCAGACACTAAACTTTTGCTTGAGAGTTTGTGAATATCTTTAAAATTGAGATGTGAGAGTCTCTTGTACCATAACCAGTCTGCTGACTTTGAATAAAAACAAGTATCAGTTGTAGTGATTGTTGTGTTCATATGAATTTGATACATGTTCTTATGTCATTTTGTAGTCAGGAGAGGATTCCTGGTCTTGTCAAAAATAATATCAAATTTTCTTCTGAATTGGACTATCTTTCTCTTGTTTTTCAGTTGGCTTATGCTAAGTAAATTATGTTTAAACCCAACAACATATGCTAAATTTGAGAATGTAACATTACCATTTGTCAGAGTATCAAAACCCTTTACATAACCACGTGAATTATCTCCATATGTAACAACTGGACTATGTTTTTCTTGCTAGTCCATCAGCAGAGACTTACTTCTGGTCATATGTGTGGAACAACCAATATCGAGATACCAGATTTGCTTATTTTGAATGCCTTGCACAGTAACAATGAGATTAGTTGTTTTTGGGAACCCATCCGAGGATGGGTTCTGGAAGAATCATTTTAGATTATTTCTTCCTTTCTGCTTGTTTTCTTGAAGAAGCAGTAGCAGATGTGATCAGGGTTTAAGTAGTAGTCATATATGGAATTTTGGATATCTTTTCACGATCTGCCTTTTGCAACTCTTGGTACTCTAGACATTGATAGGACAAGTGAGACTTGCTACCACAGTATTAGCATTTTCTCACTTTTGGTTTTGGTTGATGGTTAGAAGTAGACGAGGTGGGAGTCTGGTTCTGCTGCTGGTTGTTATGAGTAAAAGCCAATAGCTGGTCTAGCTTTACAGCCAGTAACTGAGTGATGGATGACTCAGCAGATGACTCACCCTTAGTCATTTCAGCGTTTCCCTTATGGACAACTTTTAGTTTGGAACCAGCACCATCATTGTGGTTGATTACTGTCTTGCCTTTGTGTTTTGGTTTACTAATATAAGAAGACATCACTAACCCACCAGATGAGATTATATCTGCTTATTCCAGGGATACTGGTTGACCAGTCTGGATTTTAGCAGTAGGCTCAACAGTTGTAGAACTTAGAGAAATTGGGGGATTAACCAGCTTGGAATTTCCTTTATTATTTTTAGTAAACTCCCTATTAATCTTTCGTTCTTTTAGAGACATGTAGTAAATACTGAAGGGGTCAGTAGTCTCATCATTTGAGGTACTGGCTTCTCTAGTTTTAACTTCATTCTCTAAAATTTCCTTCATCGACGGTGGTGAGGTCTCTGTAGGTCTAACAAGTTTATTTGTCAAGACCTTTTTACCCTTAACTATCTTGGCAAAAGTAGTTGGCAAGACAGCTTCAGGATCAGTTTCAAAAACAAGGTCCATAAATGCAACTTCTGCATGAGCAGCAGCATCAGCATAGTCACCAGCAAAGAAAACTTTTACTTAGGCAGGCACTTGCTAATTGACACACTTACAGCACGTCGAGCAGTTGTACACCAAGAAGCTACAACCTTTTTGAGGTCAGCAAGCTAGTTCTTGACTTCTGCTGCTTCTGAGTGAAGATATTGTAAAGCATAATTTTGATTTTCAAGTTTGGAAATTTCACCATTTAAGGTCTTAATTTCATCAAATCTGATTTTAATTTTTTCATTTAAAGATTTAATTTCAGTTTTGAAAACTTCTTCATGTTTGTTGCCTCTGCAGAGATCAATTCTCAGATAGTCAAACATTTCAACTTTTCATCATCATTATAAGTTCGAAAGTTTTCAACCTTATACATCATTTCATATTTCCATTGAGGTGAATCCCTTATTTGGTCAGCTTCTCTCATATTAGCTAGAAATGTACTACCATTGAAATGTCCCGTTCTTATTGATTAAAAACGTTCCATATTAATTGATTTCGTTGCGAGGTTTTGACCTCTATATGAGACGTTTTTCAAAGACTGCATTCATTTTAAAACAAACCATAACCTTTATTTCATCAATAAAGGTTTAAAAAGCTTTACGTAGATTATCAAATAATGATAATCTAAAATATCCTGTTTACACACGACCATTACATAATGGTTTACAATACAAATATGTTACAACAAAATAAGTTTCTTGAATGCAGTTTTTACACAATATCATACAAGCATGGACTCCAAATCTCGTCCTTATTTAAGTATGCGACAGCGGAAGCTCTTAATAATCACCTGAGAATAAACATGCTTAAAACGTCAACAAAAATGTTGGTGAGTTATAGGTTTAACCTATATATATCAAATCGTAACAATAGACCACAAGATTTCATATTTCAATACACATCCCATACATAAAGATAAAAATCATTCATATGGTGAACACCTGGTAACCGACAATAACAAGATGCATATATAAGAATATCCCCATCATTCCGGGACACCCTTCGGATATGATATAAATTTCGAAGTACTAAAGCATCCGGTACTTTGGATGGGGTTTGTTAGGCCCAATAGATCTATCTTTAGGATTCGCGTCAATTAGGGTGTCTGTTCCCTAATTCTTAGATTACCAGACTTAATAAAAAGGGGCATATTCGATTTCGATAATTCAACCATAGAATGTAGTTTCACGTACTTGTGTCTATTTTGTAAATCATTTATAAAACTTGCATGTATTCTCATCCCAAAAATATTAGATTTTAAAAGTGGGACTATAACTCACTTTCACAGATTTTTACTTCGTCGGGAAGTAAGACTTGGCCACTGGTTGATTCACGAACCTATAATAATATATACATATATATCAAAGTATGTTCAAAATATATTTACAACACTTTTAATATATTTTGATGTTTTAAGTTTATTAAGTCAGCTGTCCTCGTTAGTAACCTACAACTAGTTGTCCACAGTTAGATGTACAGAAATAAATCGATAAATATTATCTTGAATCAATCCACGACCCAGTGTATACGTATCTCAGTATTGATCACAACTCAAACTATATATATTTTGGAATCAACCTCAACCCTGTATAGCTAACTCCAACATTCACATATAGAGTGTCTATGGTTGTTCCGAAATATATATAGATGTGTCGACATGATAGGTCGAAACATTGTATACGTGTCTATGGTATCTCAAGATTACATAATATACAATACAAGTTGATTAAGTTATGGTTGGAATAGATTTGTTACCAATTTTCACGTAGCTAAAATGAGAAAAATTATCCAATCTTGTTTTACCCATAACTTCTTCATTTTAAATCCGTTTTGAGTGAATCAAATTGCTATGGTTTCATATTGAACTCTATTTTATGAATCTAAACAGAAAAGTATAGGTTTATAGTCGGAAAAATAAGTTACAAGTCGTTTTTGTAAAGGTAGTCATTTCAGTCGAAAGAACGACGTCTAGATGACCATTTTAGAAAACATACTTCCACTTTGAGTTTAACCATAATTTTTGGATATAGTTTCATGTTCATAATAAAAATCATTTTCTCAGAATGACAACTTTTAAATCAAAGTTTATCATAGTTTTTAATTAACTAACCCAAAACAGCCCGCGGTGTTACTACGACGGCGTAAATCCGGTTTTACGGTGTTTTTCGTGTTTCCAGGTTTTAAATCATTAAGTTAGCATATCATATAGATATAGAACATGTGTTTAGTTTATTTTAAAATTCAAGTTAGAAGGATTAACTTTTGTTTGCGAACAAGTTTAGAATTAACTAAACTATGTTCTAGTGATTACAAGTTTAAACCTTCGAATAAGATAGCTTTATATGTATGAATCGAATGATGTTATGAACATCATTACTACCTTAATTTCCTTGGATAAACCTACTGGAAAAGAGAAAAATGGATCTAGCTTCAATGGATCCTTGGATGGCTCGAAGTTCTTGAAGCAGAATCATGACACGAAAACAAGTTCAAGTAAGATCATCACTGGAAATAAGATTGTTATAGTTATAGAAATTGAACCAAAGTTTGAATATGATTATTACCTTGTATTAGAATGATAACCTACTGTAAGAAACAAAGATTTCTTGAGGTTGGATGATCACCTTACAAGATTGGAAGTGAGCTAGCAAACTTGAAAGTATTCTTGATTTTATGTAACTAGAACTTGTAGAATATATGAAGAACACTTAGAACTTGAAGATAGAACTTGAGAGAGATCAATTAGATGAAGAAAATTGAAGAATGAAAGTGTTTGTAGGTGTTTTTGGTCGTTGGTGTATGGATTAGATATAAAGGATATGTAATTTTGTTTTCATGTAAATAAGTCATGAATGATTACTCATATTTTTGTAATTTTATGAGATATTTCATGCTAGTTGCCAAATGATGGTTCCCACATGTGTTAGGTGACTCACATGGGCTGCTAAGAGCTGATCATTGGAGTGTATATACCAATAGTACATACATCTAAAAGCTGTGTATTGTACGAGTACGAATACGGGTGCATACGAGTAGAATTGTTGATGAAACTGAACGAGGATGCAATTGTAAGCATTTTTGTTAAGTAGAAGTATTTTGATAAGTGTATTGAAGTCTTTAAAAAGTGTATAAATACATATTAAAACACTACATGTATATACATTTTAACTGAGTCGTTAAGTCATCGTTAGTCGTTACATGTAAGTGTTGTTTTGAAACCTTTAGGTTAACGATCTTGTTAAATGTTGTTAACCCAATGTTTATAATATCAAATGAGATTTTAAATTATTATATTATCATGATATTATCATGTATGAATATCTCTTAATATGATATATATACATTAAATGTCTTTACAACGATAATCGTTACATATATGTCTCGTTTAAAAATCATTAAGTTAGTAGTCTTGTTTTTACATATGTAGTTCATTATTAATATACTTAATGATATGTTTACTTATCATAATATCATGTTAACTATATATATAACCATATATATGTCATCATATAGTTTTTACAAGTTTTAACGTTCGTGAATCACCGGTCAACTTGGGTGGTCAATTGTCTATATGAAACATATTTCAATTAATCAAGTCTTAACTGTAACATCCCGCATTTTTCCGTTATATTATTTTAACGCCCGTCTTTTTCTTTTTAAATAATACCCTTCATATCTAGATTCGTATCCTTTATTATGTAACGTTTTAAATATTCTCGTTATCGGATTTCAATATCTCCCGTACTCCCGTGTAACTTAAAATAAATCGTTTGGTTATATCCCGCACCCGATTTGAACTCGAAGGACTAAAGTCGCCAAAGGGTCAAACTAGTGACTAGGTCAACTAGTCAACCCTTCTCCTCCATCCATTCATTTCACCTCCTTCTTCCTTTTTGATACTTTCAAACTCTCTCAACATTCAAACCTTAAATTATCATCCAAATCCGTTCAAGCGAGCTTCAATCCAAACAAACTACATATTTGGAATCCTCTCTTCATCCTCTTCAATTTGATACCAACTTCATCTCATTTGGGTAACTTTCTAAAATCACTAATTTTATGTGTTCTTGAGATTTTTGAGTTATAAAGTTGTTAATTAGTGTCTATGGCTCATTGTGATGTCGTGTATGTAATTTGTATGCTCGATTCGTTGTTTTTGGTGTAACTAGTCCAATATGAAAATTACTTGCTAAATCCTTGATTTTGGATGATCAAATGTTGTTAGATTGTTAAAGTGCATGTTTTAAAAAGTGTTACTAGTATCATTAGCTTCGTTTTGATGTATAGGTTGATTAAGGAAACTCCAAGAACATGATTAATGATTTTGTGAACTTGGATTAGGGTTTGATGAGCTTTACATGAACTTTTGATGCGTCAAATGCTATGAGATATTGTTGTTAAGTGTTTTGTTGCAATGTGTGTTTGATTACCTTCGAAACGGCATAACATACATGTAAATTGGTTGCCCGAATCATAAAATGCGTTTTTGGAACTTGAACTTTGATTATGAATGTTTAATTGTGGTTTTTGGTTGTTATAAGTAGAAGTTTGATTGATGATATGTGTTTAGTTGCATTCCTCGTCAAAATACCTTTCCAACGATATAAGGTGCGAGTTCTAAGAGTTAGCGGTTTGTGTTTTATGCACAAAAAGGTTTTGGATTGAGACTTGAACATTTGGGACTGGCCAGGCACCAGCGCCCGGCTTTTGCCGCGGCGCGGCCCCTTCCTGTCGCGGCGCGACATATAAGGGGGCCAGGTTCTGACCTCCTTGTCCCAAATGTGAAAAATGTTTGGCACGTTCTAGACCTCCGATTCACATGAAACTTGTTCTAACATGCTCATATATGATTAAAAACCTCAGAAAAATAGTTCGGGACCCGACCCGAACATGTTGACTTTTTCGTTGACTTTGACCCGACCAAGTTGACTTTTAATCAAACTTAACCAAATGGTTGTGCAATCGTTCTAACATGCTTTTATACTTGTATCTTGCATGAAACTTGACAATTTGCTTCACATGTTATATTAATCGAGTCGTATTGAGCCATAGGACTAATTGAACATCTTTGACCGTTTGTGCTTACCGATATTGATATAACCTATATGTTTAGGTCAAGACTAGCTTTGTCTTTGCACGCGTTTACTTGTTGAAGTAATTTATTAACTCTCGCGCTCAAGGTGAGATCATAGTCCCACCTTTTCAACAACTTTTATACTTTTAAATCGTGGGCTGAGAAAACATATACTTTGTTACATCTTGTACTACTTACTTTATGTTTTGAACACAAGTGTGAAAACAAATATTCCACGTGCGAGTTAGAACAAAAATGCCTCAATTCGATTATCACTAGTTACACTTGCAGGGTGTAAGCGAGAACTTATATTGTGTGGCCATACGGGTTTAACAAACCCTCATTCGGACGGTTCGCTACCGTTATGCGGATGAAATATATTTTTGTGTTTTAGTGTGGGTTCTAGCACTGTGAGATGGGGTAACGTTGGTTAAGTTTTGATAATTGAGTGCTCGCGTATAACAACACTTTTGGAATGCAAATGATTTGGATAATCTACGTTATGGAAATACAAAATCTTGTGGTTCAAAAACAACGTTTAATACTTACTAAACCTATGATTTCACCAACGTTTTCGTTGACAGATTCTTCTATGTTTTCTCAAGTTTTGAATGCTTAGTGATACATGCTTCCGCACTCTTTTGATACTTGCTTGGATGACGAGTATACATGCATTTTGGAGCATCTTTTGAACTTATTTAAACTGTGTCGCATAGTTTTCATTTGTACTTATAACGTTGTAACTTAACTTGTGGTCAATTATCTTTGTAAACTTTGAAACAATCTTTACACTTGAATGGATGCGACATATTTTGGGTCAAACGTCTGTTTTAAAGACTTATGACCAGGTAATGGGACCTACGTAGTCGACGCCGTCACTTGACGATTTGTCAGGGTCGCTACAAGTGGTATCAGAGCCTTGGTTGTAGGGATTTAGAGTTCATTTGTGTCCACCCCGAGTCATAGGGTACATAGGTGAATCTAGACTACAACCGGCATATAGACTGAAGTAGGAATTGCTTGACTATTTGTGCATCTATACTCGAACTCTTCTATCATATCTAACTCGTATTCGATCTTGATCTTACGTTGATAAATTTTGTTGACGCGCCACCTTGACTTTATGAGGTAATGTTAAATGCACATGAGAATCAGGGTAATATAATTTCCGGGATTATATTACGGTGATTCATATGGACATTCCGACATTATGACATAAAGAATTTAAGGCGAGTCAAGGAAAATTTTCTCTACATCATCATTCCCTATCATGATTAGTATTATTGAGAATACTAATCAACGATATTCTTGTGTCTTGAAGGAACAATGCCTCCCCGTCGCGGGCCACGTAATGAAACTTCCGAACAAGCTTTTCAACGCATGATAGCCACCGCCATAGGTGCGGCTATGGCTAGTATCTCCTCCGACATCAATAACAACCACAACCACAACAACCATGGAGCCGGTAATTCAAACGAGGGTTGCTCCTACAAAACTTTCATGGGGTGCAAACCTCACACCTTCGATGGGACCGGAGGACCGGTTGTGCTCACCCGATGGTTTGAGCAAACAGAAGCCGTTTTTAGCATAAGCGGTTGTCGGGACCAAGACAAAGTCAAATATTCCACCCACACTTTTGCCGGTATCGCCCTCACATGGTGGAATACGTATGTGCTGTCGGTGGGTATCGATGAAGCTCACACTCTCTCATGGGCCGACTTAAAGAAAAAGATGATCACCGAATACTTCCCGCGCGAAGAGACCCGTAAGCTCGAACACGAACTAAGAACTTTAAAAGCGGTCGGGAATGACCTAAAGGCATATAATCAACGATTTTCTGAGCTATCCTTGATGTGCCCAAACCTCGTGACCCCCGAACCTCTAAGGGTTGAACTTTACATGGATGGTCTTCCCAAGAGCATCAAACAAGGAGTAATGTCATCCAAACCCAGTAATCACCAAGAGGCCCTGAATATGGCCCGTCAATTGATCGAAACGGTAGTCGAGATTGAAGTGCCGGCACCTAAAATCGAGGATGAGTCGGGTGACAACAAAAGAAAATGGGAAGCCCCCCAATCGAGCAACTACAACAACAACTTTGCCAAGGAACCTCTCACCCCCGTCGGCAAGAAAAGTTATGCCGGGACACGACCTTTTTGCAACAAATGCCACAAGCATCATTTTGGTGAATGTGGCAAGCTAATTTGCCATCGATGCCAAGGTAGTGGTCATATTGCCAAGTATTGTGGAAGTACCGCCCCCGTCACTCAAAAGGGGCCCGACGCACTAAAGCCGAGTATTTGCTACAAATGTGGCCAATCGGGTCATTTTAGGAATGAATGCCCAAAGAATAAAGCAAAAAACCAACGCGCGCCGTTGAACTTACAACATCGACACCTAGGATGCCCGAGACGATGATGGACTAGTCACGGGTACGTTTCTTCACAACAAACCGTATATTTCATACTTATTCGATTCGAGTACCGTTAGACGTTTTATAACCAAGGATTTGACTCGTGCTCTTTATATTCCACCTCTTTCCCCAGATACTACTTAGACGATTTAAGTGACCGACGGAAAATATTGTGTGCCTATAAATTTTATCGGAGGATATGCGTTAAGAAATTGGACTCGACACCTATAGAACTAAGGAACTCAAAACCTATTCATTAAGGAGAAATTGTTGCCCTACATTTATGTATAGATTATTGTGAACTAAGTAACTTTCGGTTGGAAACCAATACTCTCTTCCTCGTATCCATTACCTCATGATTATTTGCGTGGATCCCGTGTATTCCAAATCGACCTCCGTTCTGGTTATCATCAATTGGGGGTTAAGGGAGACAATGTCTCCTAAGCCATTTTCCGAGCTCGCAACGTTAGTTGTAAATCCCTCTTAGTACCGTTTGATTTATTTAGGACTCCGTCCGTATTCATGAACCTCCTAAACCACGTATGCAACTTATCTAGACAAATCTGTTATCATATTTATAGATGACATCTTAACTTATTCAAGTAAAGAAGGCAAACGAACAACATCATCATCTTACGCTCGAACTTTGAGAAAAGAGCAACTCTATACCAAATTCTCCGAGTGAGAATTTCTGTTAAACGAAGTCAAATTTTCTAGACCATGATGTTAATGGTCAAGGCATTACAATCAATCTCGAAATCAAGCTACACGTAATCATGAAACTCTCTCAACTCAGACTTGTATTCGTAAAATCTTAGATCTCGCCTGTTATCACCGAAGATTCATTTCTGACTTTTCTCGTGTTACCCGACTTTTAAACTCGTTAACTCACTAAGGGAAAACTTTAAACCTCTCCGTGTTCGAACCTTGAGCGTGATTCTTCACACCAACATTTCTAGTTAAAATCGTATAGCAACAGATGGAACTCAAACATGGAAATATTTCTACATGAACGCCGAAAGGCATACTCTCTCGACTCAAAAATTTACGTAACTAAAATTCGTTATTTTGCACGAAGAATTCGAATACTAAACTGTAGATCCGATCAACTTTCTCGGCATCACGTACCACACACATACCTCTGTTATTTCACCGTTACTGTCTGATATTACTGGAATTTAAGATAACACACAATCCAACGATACTTCACTCTTCTTTGACTTAACGTCCTTGTGTTTCTGATAATCGGCCAACTATTATTCAACCCCGAACTATACAATTACGTGTACTATCTTGTTTCTCTTCCAGACTTCAATTTTCGACAACTAGAGGCACGTTATGGCAACCTCGAGATGTAAGCTCATCCTATTCTCAGTCCTCATTTCACTCCTATCTTTATCGCTCGCATTTCCATTTAAGGAAACTCCTTGTAACATTTCTCCATGGATAGAGAAACTCCTCACATTACATTAGTATTCGCCACGAGGGTGAATAGTCCTAACGAACATTTTTTTTAGAACCCTAACTAACTTGTTCAAACATATCTTAAGAGATTCTATTCCAACACGGTGTATCCTTGTCAATTATTCCGTATCAAAATACTCGTTTCACTTCTAGTTTTACAAGAAACCCTGGAGACCCGCTTAGACATGAGTACCACGTACCACCCACAAACCGATGAACCGAGCAAACGAACGATTTACGTCTTGGAAAGACATGTCACAAACTCGTATTGTCACCTTTAGTAGATCACTCGTACAACAGTAGTTACCACTCGTGTGTTCACCCGCACTTTCCGAAACCCTATATGACCGCTAATGTCGTACCCCTGTTCATTTAACCAACGCATGTGGCATACAAAACTCAGAATCTGAACTCAATCAAGAAACAACAATTGAGATCATTCAAGTCCGAGAAGGGCTCGAGACAACCCATAGTCACCAAAAGAGTTATACCAAACTTAGATGAAAACCTCACAAAATCCCTGTAACAGTGTAATATTGAGAACCCGCACCTTGGAAAGGTGTAATCCGTTTCGGGAATCAGGGAAAGTTAAACTCGCGACACGTTAACCCTTTTGAAACCTTGGGGCGTATTGGAACCGCTTCCTACCGTTTGGAACTTCTGACTCAATTAAGTTTCCGCTTACCCTGAGTACCATGTAACAAACTTAGAAACGTGTCCTGCGGAACAGGAACGTGCAATCCTGCTAGATACATCAACTATCGATGACAAACTTCTCTTCATAGGAAAACCAGTTGAAACCAGGGATCGTAAAAACCGAACCTTAATACAACGAAATACCCTAACTATCCAAATTCATGAGAACACTCAAGGACGTGCCTTCACTTATTCATAACATTGACAACGTAAAGTCTCGAGTAAGAGATATCGACTACTACTTCCAACTAAATTTCGGGACGAAATTTCTTTTGAGGTGTGGATAATGTAACATCCCGCATTTTTCCGTTAAATTATTTTAACGCCCGTCTTTTTCTTTTTAAATAATACCCTTCGTATCTAGATTCGTATCCTTTGTTATGTAACGTTTTAAATATTCTCGTTATCGGATTTCAATATCTCCCGTACTCCCGTGTAACTTAAAATAAATCGTTTGGTTATATCCCGCACCCGATTTGAACTCGAAGGACTAAAGTCGCCAAAGGGTCAAACTAGTGACTAGGTCAACTAGTCAACCCTTCTCCTCCATCCATTCATTTCACCTCCTTCTTCCTTTTTGATACTTTCAAACTCTCTCAACATTCAAACCTTAAATCATCATCCAAATCCGTTCAAGCGAGCTTCAATCCAAACAAACTACATATTTGGAATCCTCTCTTCATCCTCTTCAATTTGATACCAACTTCATCTCATTTGGGTAACTTTCTAAAATCACTAATTTTATGTGTTCTTGAGATTTTTGAGTTATAAAGTTGTTAATTAGTGTCTATGGCTCATTGTGATGTCGTGTATGTAATTTGTATGCTCGATTCGTTGTTTTTGGTGTAACTAGTCCAATATGAAAATTACTTGCTAAATCCTTGATTTTGGATGATCAAATGTTGTTAGATTGTTAAAGTGCATGTTTTAAAAAGTGTTACTAGTATCATTAGCTTCGTTTTGATGTATAGGTTGATTAAGGAAACTCCAAGAACATGATTAATGATTTTGTGAACTTGGATTAGGGTTTGATGAGCTTTACATGAACTTTTGATGCGTCAAATGCTATGAGATATTGTTGTTAAGTGTTTTGTTGCAATGTGTGTTTGATTACCTTCGAAACGGCATAACATACATGTAAATTGGTTGCCCGAATCATAAAATGCGTTTTTGGAACTTGAACTTTGATTATGAATGTTTAATTGTGGTTTTTGGTTGTTATAAGTAGAAGTTTGATTGATGATATGTGTTTAGTTGCATTCCTCGTCAAAATACCTTTCCAACGATATAAGGTGCGAGTTCTAAGAGTTAGCGGTTTATGTTTTATGCACAAAAAGGTTTTGGATTGAGACTTGAACATTTGGGACTGGCCAGGCACCAGCGCCCGGCTTTTGCCGCGGCGCGGCCCCTTCCTGTCGCGGCGCGACATATAAGGGGGCCAGGTTCTGACCTCCTTGTCCCAAATGTGAAAAATGTTTGGCACGTTCTAGACCTCCGATTCACATGAAACTTGTTCTAACATGCTCATATATGATTAAAAACCTCAGAAAAATAGTTCGGGACCCGACCCGAACATGTTGACTTTTTCGTTGACTTTGACCTGACCAAGTTGACTTTTAATCAAACTTAACCAAATGGTTGTGCAATCGTTCTAACATGCTTTTATACTTGTATCTTGCATGAAACTTGACAATTTGCTTCACATGTTATATTAATCGAGTCGTATTGAGCCATAGGACTAATTGAACATCTTTGACCGTTTGTGCTTACCGATATTGATATAACCTATATGTTTAGGTCAAGACTAGCTTTGTCTTTGCACGCGTTTACTTGTTGAAGTACTTTATTAACTCTCGCGCTCAAGGTGAGATCATAGTCCCACCTTTTCAACAACTTTTATACTTTTAAATCGTGGGCTGAGAAAACATATACTTTGTTACATCTTGTACTACTTACTTTATGTTTTGAACACAAGTGTGAAAACAAACATTCCACGTGCGAGTTAGAACAAAAATGCCTCAATTCGATTATCATTAGTTACACTTGCAGGGTGTAAGCGAGAACTTATATTGTGTGGCCATACGGGTTTAACAAACCCTCATTCGGACGGTTCGCTACCGTTATGCGGATGAAATATATTTTTGTGTTTTAGTGTGGGTTCTAGCACTGTGAGATGGGGTAACGTTGGTTAAGTTTTGATAATTGAGTGCTCGCGTATAACAACACTTTTGGAATGCAAATGATTTGGATAATCTACGTTATGGAAATACAAAATCTTGTGGTTCAAAAACAACGTTTAATACTTACTAAACCTATGATTTCACCAACGTTTTCGTTGACAGATTCTTCTATGTTTTCTCAGGTTTTGAATGCTTAGTGATACATGCTTCCGCACTCTTTTGATACTTGCTTGGATGACGAGTATACATGCATTTTGGAGCATCTTTTGAACTTATTTAAACTGTGTCGCATAGTTTTCATTTGTACTTATAACGTTGTAACTTAACTTGTGGTCAATTATCTTTGTAAACTTTGAAACAATCTTTACACTTGAATGGATGCGACATATTTTGGGTCAAACGTCTGTTTTAAAGACTTATGACCAGGTAATGGGACCTACGTAGTCGACGCCGTCACTTGACGATTTGTCAGGGTCGCTACAAGTGGTATCAGAGCCTTGGTTGTAGGGATTTAGAGTTCATTTGTGTCCACCCCGAGTCATAGGGTACATAGGTGAATCTAGACTACAACCGGCATATAGACTGAAGTAGGAATTACTTGACTATTTGTGCATCTATACTCGAACTCTTCTATCATATCTAACTCGTATTCGATCTTGATCTTACGTTGATAAATTTTGTTGACGCGCCACCTTGACTTTATGAGGTAATGTTAAATGCACATGAGAATCAGGGTAATATAATTTCCGGGATTATATTACGGTGATTCATATGGACATTCCGACATTATGACATAAAGAATTTAAGGCGAGTCAAGGAAAATTTTCTCTACATCATCATTCCCTATCATGATTAGTATTATTGAGAATACTAATCAACGATATTCTTGTGTCTTGAAGGAACAATGCCTCCCCGTCGTGGGCCACGTAATGAAACTTCCGAACAAGCTTTTCAACGCATGATAGCCACCGCCATAGGTGCGGCTATGGCTAGTATCTCCTCCGACATCAATAACAACCACAACCACAACAACCATGGAGCCGGTAATTCAAACGAGGGTTGCTCCTACAAAACTTTCATGGGGTGCAAACCTCACACCTTCGATGGGACCGGAGGACCGGTTGTGCTCACCCGATGGTTTGAGCAAACAGAAGCCGTTTTTAGCATAAGCGGTTGTCGGGACCAAGACAAAGTCAAATATTCCACCCACACTTTTGCCGGTATCGCCCTCACATGGTGGAATACGTATGTGCTATCGGTGGGTATCGATGAAGCTCACACTCTCTCATGGGCTGACTTAAAGAAAAAGATGATCACCGAATACTTCCCGCGCGAAGAGACCCGTAAGCTCGAACACGAACTAAGAACTTTAAAAGCGGTCGGGAATGACCTAAAGGCATATAATCAACGATTTTCTGAGCTATCCTTGATGTGCCCAAACCTCGTCCCGAAATTTTAAGCTGTTGAAGGTGTTGACGAATCTTCTGGAAATAGATGCGGGTATTTCTTCTTCATCTGATCTTCACGCTCCCAGGTGAACTCGGGTCCTCTACGAGCATTCCATTGAACCTTAACAATTGGTATCTTGTTTTGCTTAAGTCTTTTAACCTCGCGATCCATTATTTCGACGGGTTCTTCGATGAATTGAAGTTTTTCGTTAATTTGGATTTCATCTAACGGAATAGTGAGATCTTCTTTAGCAAAACATTTCTTCAAATTCGAGACATGGAAAGTGTTATGTACAGCCGCGAGTTGTTGAGGTAACTCAAGTCGGTAAGCTACTGGTCCGACACGATCAATAATCTTGAATGGTCCAATATACCTTGGATTTAATTTCCCTCGTTTACCAAATCGAACAACGCCTTTCCAAGGTGCAACTTTAAGCATGACCATCTCTCCAATTTCAAATTCTATATCTTTTCTTTTAATGTCAGCGTAGCTCTTTTGTCGACTTTGGGCGGTTTTCAACCGTTGTTGAATTTGGATGATCTTCTCGGTAGTTTCTTGTATAATCTCCGGACCCGTAATCTGTCTATCCCCCACTTCACTCCAACAAATCGGAGACCTGCACTTTCTACCATAAAGTGCTTCAAACGGCGCCATCTCAATGCTTGAATGGTAGCTGTTGTTGTAGGAAAATTCTGCTAATGGTAGATGTCGATCCCAACTGTTTCCGAAATCAATAACACATGCTCGTAGCATGTCTTCAAGCGTTTGTATCGTCCTTTCGCTCTGCCCATCAGTTTGTGGATGATAGACAGTACTCATGTCTAGACGAGTTCCTAATGCTTGCTGTAATGTCTGCCAGAATCTTGAAATAAATCTGCCATCCCTATCAGAGATAATAGAGATTGGTATTCCATGTCTGGAGATGACTTCCTTCAAATACAGTCGTGCTAACTTCTCCATCTTATCATCTTCTCTTATTGGCAAGAAGTGTGCTGATTTGGTGAGACGGTCAACTATTACCCAAATAGTATCAAAACCACTTGCAGTCCTTGGAAATTTAGTGATGAAATCCATGCTAATGTTTTCCCATTTCCATTCCGGGATTTCGGGTTGTTGAAGTAGACCTGATGGTTTCTGATGCTCAGCTTTGACCTTAGAACACGTCAAACATTCTCCTACGTATTTAGCAACATCGGCTTTCATACCCGGCCACCAAAAATGTTTCTTGAGATCCTTGTACATCTTCCCCGTTCCAGGATGTATTGAGTATCTGGTTTTATGAGCTTCTCTAAGTACCATTTCTCTCATATCTCCAAATTTTGGTACCCAAATCCTTTCAGCCCTATACCGGGTTCCGTCTTCCCGAATATTAAGATGCTTCTCCGATCCTTTGGGTATTTCATCCTTTAAATTTCCCTCCTTTAAAACTCCTTGTTGCGCCTCCTTTATTTGAGTAGTAATGTTATTATGAATCATTATATTCATAGATTTTACTCGAAAGGGTTCTCTGTCCTTCCTGCTCAAGGCATCGGCTACCACATTTGCCTTCCCCGGGTGGTAACGAATCTCAAAGTCGTAATCATTCAATAATTCAATCCACCTACGCTGCCTCATATTCAGTTGTTTCTGATTAAATATGTGTTGAAGACTTTTGTGGTCGGTATATATAATACTTTTGACCCCATATAAGTAGTGCCTCCAAGTCTTTAATGCAAAAACAACCGCGCCTAATTCCAAATCATGCGTCGTATAATTTTGTTCGTGAATCTTCAATTGTCTAGACGCATAAGCAATCACCTTCGTTCGTTGCATTAATACACAACCGAGACCTTGCTTTGATGCGTCACAATAAATCACAAAATCATCATTCCCTTCAGGCAATGACAATATAGGTGCCGTAGTTAGCTTTTTCTTCAATAACTGAAACGCTTTCTCTTGTTCATCATTCCATTCAAATTTCTTCCCTTTATGCGTTAATGCAGTCAAGGGTTTTGCTATTCTGGAAAAGTCTTGGATGAACCTTCTGTAGTAACCAGCTAGTCCTAAAAACTGGCGTATGTGTTTCGGAGTTTTCGGGGTTTCCCACTTTTCAACAGTTTCTATCTTTGCCGGATCCACCTTAATACCTTCTTTGTTCACTATGTGACCGAGGAATTGAACTTCTTCCAACCAAAATGCACACTTTGAAAACTTAGCGTACAATTCTTCCTTCCTCAATACTTCTAACACCTTTCTCAAATGTTCACCGTGTTCTTGGTCATTCTTTGAGTAAATAAGTATGTCATCAATGAAAACAATGACAAACTTGTCAAGGTATGGTCCACACAATCGGTTCATAAGGTCCATGAACACAGCTGGTGCATTAGTTAAACCAAACGGCATGACCATAAACTCGTAATGACCGTAACGTGTTCTGAAAGCAGTCTTTGGAATATCATCTTCTTTCACCCGCATTTGATGATACCCGGAACGTAAGTCAATCTTTGAATAAACAGACGAGCCTTGTAGTTGATCAACTAAGTCATCGATTCTCGGTAGTGGGTAGCGGTTCTTGATGGTAAGTTTGTTCAACTCTCGGAAGTCGATACACAACCTGAATGTACCATCTTTCTTCTTGACAAACAAAACAGGAGCTCCCCACGGTGATGTGCTTGGTCGAATGAAACCACACTCTAAAAGTTCTTGTAATTGGCTTTGCAGTTCTTTCATCTCGCTGGGTTCGAGTCTGTAAGGAGCACGAGCTATTGGTGCAGCTCCTGGTACAAGATCTATTTGAAATTCAACAGATCGATGTGGGGGTAATCCCGGTAATTCTTTCGGAAATACATCGGGAAATTCTTTTGCAATGGGAACATCATTGATGCTCTTTTCTTCAGTTTGTACTTTCTCGACGTGTGCTAGAACAGCATAACAACCTTTTCTTATTAGTTTTTGTGCCTTCAAATTACTAATAAGATGTAGCTTCGTGTTGCCCTTTTCTCCGTACACCATTAAGGGTTTTTCTTTTTCTCGTATAATGCGAATTGCATTTTTGTAACAAACGATCTCCGCTTTCACTTCTTTCAACCAGTCCATACCGATTATCACATCAAAACTCCCTAACTCTACTGGTATCAAATCAATCTTAAATGTTTCGCTAACCAGTTTAATTTCTCGATTCCGACATATATTATCTGCTGAAATTAATTTACCATTTGCTAATTCGAGTAAAAATTTACTATCCAAAGGCGTCAATGGACAGCTTAATTTAGCACAAAAATCTCTACTCATATAGCTTCTGTCCGCACCCGAATCAAATAAAACGTAAGCAGATTTATTGTCAATAAGAAACGTACCCATAACAAGCTCCGGGTCTTCCTGTGCCTCTACCGCATTAATATTGAAAACTCTTCCACGGCCTTGTCCATTCGTGTTCTCCTGGTTCGGGCAATTTCTAATAATGTGGCCCGGTTTTCCACATTTATAACAAACTACATTGGCTTAACTTGCTCCGACACTACTTGCTCCGCCATTACTCGTTCCGACACCATTTGTTCCTTTCGTTCTATTAATCCCTGGTCCGTAGACCTCACACTTCGCCGCGCTATGACCATTTCTTTTACACTTGTTGCAAAATTTGGTGCAGAACCCCGAGTGATTCTTTTCACACCTTTGGCATAGCTGCTTCTGATTGTTGTTGTTGTTGCGGTTATTATTGTTGTTGGGATGATTGTTGTAGTTACTGTTGTTGTTGTTGTTGTTGTTGTTGTTGTTGTTGTTGGGCCATTTGTTGTAGTTGCGATTGATGTTGCGATTGTTGGGATAATTGTTGCGATTATTGTTGTAATTGCTGTTGTTGTTGTATTGGTGATTCTTATCACCGTTTTCCTCCCACTTTCTTTTGACTTGCTTCACATTGGCCTCTTCAGCAGTCTGTTCTTTAATTCTTTCTTCAATCTGGTTCACTAGTTTGTGAGCCATTCTACATGCCTGTTGTATGGAGGCGGGCTCGTGTGAACTTATATCTTCTTGGATTCTTTCCGGTAATCCTTTCACAAACGCGTCGATCTTCTCTTCCTCATCTTCGAATGCTCCCGGACACAATAGGCACAATTCTGTGAATCGTCTTTCGTACGTGGTAATATCAAATCCTTGGGTTCGTAACCCTCTAAGTTCTGTCTTGAGCTTATTGACCTCGGTTCTGGGACGGTACTTCTCGTTCATCAAGTGCTTGAATGCTGACCACGGTAGTGCGTAAGCATCATCTTGTCCCACTTGCTCTAGATAGGTATTCCACCATGTTAACGCAGAACCTGTGAAGGTATGCGTAGCGTACTTCACTTTGTCCTCTTCAGTACACTTACTTATGGCAAACACCAATTCGACCTTCTCGGTCCACCGTTTCAATCCGATCGGTCCTTCGGTTCCATCAAACTCCAAAGGTTTGCAGGCAGTGAATTCTTTGTAGGTGCATCCTACACGATTTCCTGTACTGCCAGATCCAAGGTTATTGTTGGTATGTAGCGCAGCCTGTACTGCGGCTATGTTTGAAGCTAGAAAAGTACGGAATTCCTCTTCATTCATATTCACGGTGTGTCGAGTAGTCGGTGCCATTTCCTTCAAAATAGTTAAATGGAACAAGTTAATCATACAGAATATTAAGAGTAGTTAATAGTATTTCGTAGCATAATATGAACTCATTTATAAAAGCTTTTTCTTCATATTAGCGTTTTATAAGTTTAAATTCGGGTAGTACCTACCCGTTAAGTTCATACTTAGTAGCTAATATACAATTCAACTACTACAATTCTATATGAAAAACTGATTATAATAATATTTCGCGTTCAAACTTTTATACAATATTTTACAAACTTACAATACCACTTATTTTACATAAAGCATGAAATATAGCACACAATAACTTTGATACAAGATAGTTGTGAAGACAATTCTAGCTAGTACACAAGTCGTTCAGCAAAGACAATAAAGACACGTAATTCATACGTCCAGAAACAAGTCATGCATTCTGGTTTTACTAGGACTACTTCCCATCCTTGGTCTTGTGCAACATAACCGTTATGGCCGTTGATAAGACAGCGTGTTGTAACGTCGTCAAAGGGACGAGGGTTACGTAATGTCCAACAGTCCCGTAATAATCTAAAAACCTCATTTCTCACCCCAATTACCGACTCCGTCACTTGTGGAAACGTTTTGTTTAATAGTTGTAGCCCGATGTTCTTGTTCTCACTTTGGTGAGAAGCGAACATTACTAATCCGTAAGCATAACATGCTTCTTTATGTTGCATGTTAGCCGCTTTTTCTAAATCACGAAGTCCAATATTCGTATATATTGAGTCAAAATAATTTCTTAACCCATTGCGTAAAATAGCATTTGGGTTCCCCGCAATATATGCGTCAAAGTAAACACATCGTAACTTATGGGTTTCCCAATGTGATATCCCCCATCCTTCAAACGAAAGTCTCTTATAAACCAAGACATTCTTGGAACGTTCTTCGAATGTCTTACAAACTGATCTCGCCTTAAATAGTTGTGCTGAGGAATTCTGGCCGACTCTAGACAAGATTTCATCAATCATGTCTCCGGGTAGGTCTCTTAAAATATTGGGTTGTCTATCCATTTTGTGTTTTTAAACTGTAAAATAGACAAGAGTTAGATTCATAAAAAAATACTTATTAATACAAGCAATTTTTACATATATCATAAAGCATAAGAACACTATATTACATATATTACACCACACGAATACAACTATCTTATTCCGACTCGCTCATTTCTTCTTCTTCAGTTTTGGTTCGTTTTGCCAAGTTTCTAGGGATATATGATGTTCCCCTAATATGAGCCGTCGTTGTCCACATTGGTTTAGAAAAACCTGGTGGTTTAGAGGTTCCCGGGTCATTGTTACAACTTAAGAACTTCGGGGGTTGACGATACATATAAAGTTCATCGGGGTTGGAATTAGATTTCTCTATTTTTATGCCCTTTCCCTTATTATTTTCTTTTGCCTTTTTAAATTCAGTTGGGGTAATTTCTATAACATCATCGGAATTCTCGTCGGAATCCGATTCATCGGAGAATTGGTAATCCTCCCAATATTTTGCTTCCTTGGCGGAAACACCATTGACCATAATTAACTTTGGTCGGTTGGTTGAGGATTTTCTTTTACTTAACCGTTTTATTATTTCCCCCACCGGTTCTATTTCTTTATCCGGTTCCGATTCTTCTTCCGGTTCCGATTCTTCTTCCGGTTCCGACTCTTCTTCCGGTTCCTCTTCGGGAACTTGTGAATCAGTCCACAAATCATTCCAATTTACATTTGACTCTTCATTATTATTAGGTGAGTCAATGGGACTTGTTCTAGAGGTAGACATCTATCACATAATATCAAACACGTTAAGAGATTAATATATCACATAATATTCATATGTTAAAAATATATAGTTTCCAACAAAAATGTTAAGCAATCATTTTTAAAGAAAACACGGTCGAAGTCCAGACTCACTAATGCATCCTAACAAACTCGATAAGACACACTAATGCAAATTTTCTGGTTCTCTAAGACCAACGCTCGGATACCAACTGAAATGTCCCGTTCTTATTGATTAAAAACGTTCCATATTAATTGATTTCGTTGCGAGGTTTTGACCTCTATATGAGACGTTTTTCAAAGACTGCATTCATTTTAAAACAAACCATAACCTTTATTTCATCAATAAAGGTTTAAAAAGCTTTACGTAGATTATCAAATAATGATAATCTAAAATATCCTGTTTACACACGACCATTACATAATGGTTTACAATACAAATATGTTACAACAAAATAAGTTTCTTGAATGCAGTTTTTACACAATATCATACAAGCATGGACTCCAAATCTCGTCCTTATTTAAGTATGCGACAGCGGAAGCTCTTAATAATCACCTGAGAATAAACATGCTTAAAACGTCAACAAAAATGTTGGTGAGTTATAGGTTTAACCTATATATATCAAATCGTAACAATAGACCACAAGATTTCATATTTCAATACACATCCCATACATAGAGATAAAAATCATTCATATGGTGAACACCTGGTAACCGACAATAACAAGATGCATATATAAGAATATCCCCATCATTCTGGGACACCCTTCGGATATGATATAAATTTCGAAGTACTAAAGCATCCGGTACTTTGGATGGGGTTTGTTAGGTCCAATAGATCTATCTTTAGGATTCGCGTCAATTAGGGTGTCTGTTCCCTAATTCTTAGATTACCAGACTTAATAAAAAGGGGCATATTCAATTTCGATAATTCAACCATAGAATGTAGTTTCACGTACTTGTGTCTATTTTGTAAATCATTTATAAAACCTGCATGTATTCTCATCCCAAAAATATTAGATTTTAAAAGTGGGACTATAACTCACTTTCACAGATTTTTACTTCGTCGGGAAGTAAGACTTGGCCACTGGTTGATTCACGAACCTATAATAATATATACATATATATCAAAGTATGTTCAAAATATATTTACAACACTTTTAATATATTTTGATGTTTTAAGTTTATTAAGTCAGCTGTCCTCGTTAGTAACCTACAAATAGTTGTCCACAGTTAGATGTACAGAAATAAATCGATAAATATTATCTTGAATCAATCCACGACCCAGTGTATACGTATCTCAGTATTGATCACAACTCAAACTATATATATTTTGGAATCAACCTCAACCCTGTATAGCTAACTCCAACATTCACATATAGAGTGTCTATGGTTGTTCCGAAATATATATAGATGTGTCGACATGATAGGTCGAAACATTGTATACGTGTCTATGGTATCTCAAGATTACATAATATACAATACAAGTTGATTAAGTTATGGTTGGAATAGATTTGTTACCAATTTTCACGTAGCTAAAATGAGAAAAATTATCCAATCTTGTTTTACCCATAACTTCTTCATTTTAAATCCGTTTTGAGTGAATCAAATTGCTATGGTTTCATATTGAACTCTATTTTATGAATCTAAACAGAAAAGTATAGGTTTATAGTCGTAAAAATAAGTTACAAGTCGTTTTTGTAAAGGTAGTCATTTCAGTCGAAAGAACGACGTCTAGATGACCATTTTAGAAAACATACTTCCACTTTGAGTTTAACCATAATTTTTGGATATAGTTTCATGTTCATAATAAAAATCATTTTCTCAGAATAATAACTTTTAAATCAAAGTTTAACATAGTTTTTAATTAACTAACCCAAAACAGCCCGCGGTGTTACTACGACGGCGTAAATCCGGTTTTACGGTGTTTTTCGTGTTTCCAGGTTTTAAATCATTAAGTTAGCATATCATATAGATATAGAACATGTGTTTAGTTTATTTTAAAATTCAAGTTAGAAGGATTAACTTTTGTTTGCGAACAAGTTTAGAATTAACTAAACTATGTTCTAGTGATTACAAGTTTAAACCTTCGAATAAGATAGCTTTATATGTATGAATCGAATGATGTTATGAACATCATTACTACCTTAATTTCCTTGGATAAACCTACTGGAAAAGAGAAAAATGGATCTAGCTTCAATGGATCCTTGGATGGCTCGAAGTTCTTGAAGCAGAATCATGACACGAAAACAAGTTCAAGTAAGATCATCACTGGAAATAAGATTGTTATAGTTATAGAAATTGAACCAAAGTTTGAATATGATTATTACCTTGTATTAGAATGATAACCTACTGTAAGAAACAAAGATTTCTTGAGGTTGGATGATCACCTTACAAGATTGGAAGTGAGCTAGCAAACTTGAAAGTATTCTTGATTTTATGTAACTAGAACTTGTAGAATATATGAAGAACACTTAGAACTTGAAGATAGAACTTGAGAGAGATCAATTAGATGAAGAAAATTGAAGAATGAAAGTGTTTGTAGGTGTTTTTGGTCGTTGGTGTATGGATTAGATATAAAGGATATGTAATTTTGTTTTCATGTAAATAAGTCATGAATGATTACTCATATTTTTGTAATTTTATGAGATATTTCATGCTAGTTGCCAAATGATGGTTCCCACATGTGTTAGGTGACTCACATGGGCTGCTAAGAGCTGATCATTGGAGTGTATATACCAATAGTACATACATCTAAAAGCTGTGTATTGTACGAGTACGAATACGGGTGCATACGAGTAGAATTGTTGATGAAACTGAACGAGGATGCAATTGTAAGCATTTTTGTTAAGTAGAAGTATTTTGATAAGTGTATTGAAGTCTTTCAAAAGTGTATAAATACATATTAAAACACTACATGTATATACATTTTAACTGAGTCGTTAAGTCATCGTTAGTCGTTACATGTAAGTGTTGTTTTGAAACCTTTAGGTTAACGATCTTGTTAAATGTTGTTAACCCAATGTTTATAATATCAAATGAGATTTTAAATTATTATATTATCATGATATTATCATGTATGAATATCTCTTAATATGATATATATACATTAAATGTCTTTACAACGATAATCGTTACATATATGTCTCGTTTAAAAATCATTAAGTTAGTAGTCTTGTTTTTACATATGTAGTTCATTATTAATATACTTAATGATATGTTTACTTATCATAATATCATGTTAACTATATATATAACCATATATATGTCATCATATAGTTTTTACAAGTTTTAACGTTCGTGAATCACCGGTCAACTTGGGTGGTCAATTGTCTATATGAAACATATTTCAATTAATCAAGTCTTAACAAGTTTGATTGCTTAACATGTTGGAAACACTTAATCATGTAAATATCAATCTCAATTAATATATATAAACATGGAAAAGTTTGGGTCACTACAACCATTATCTTCCTCATTGATTTCTCTGGCCATTAAATATAACTTTTTGCCAGATGAATAGCCAATCTACTTTTTATCACTTTCACTGTCTGAAGATGAAGATGTTTAATTGGTTTCATCCCAATCATGATGTTCTGCAACTAAAACCTTTTCTGGTTTCTTATCCTTTTTTCCAACCTGTGAGTTCTCCTTCAGCTGGGCCTTCATTGCTTTATACGTGTTCTTATACTTACCAGCTTTTGAAAAAGAGTTAGCGTATGTGGAAGGTTTTTTAGACATGCACTCAGATGCAAAGTGCCTTACCTTCCCACAATTGTAACACTCAGATTTCTGGTCCTCTACTGACTTGCTTGAATGCCTAGATTTCAGTTTCTTACTGATTTTGTATGGGTTGCTGGTCCTACTATAGTTGAATTTCTTGAAACGCATATCTAGTAAAGCCATACCCTTAGAAAATCCTTCCAAATCATCACCATCACTACTTTCCTCTAACTCAGTCACACTTTCATTATCTTCTGCCAACAGATTTTGAACCAGTAAGGCTTTTTTGTGCCTTCTTAGTAGCAGCAGTAACAAGGGCAGTATCATCTGACTTTGAAGATTTTGAGGTGGTGGGGGCGGACTTAAGATTTTCTTTTAGATTCAACTCAATTTTTGCCTCTGTCCTATCATGGTTTCAAAGAGTGCCATAAAGAGAGGAAATGTCAAAATTCTATAAGGCATGGGTTGTCCTAAGAGGGTCAGTGACAGGTTTCCACTTGACATGTAATTAGTTAATGAATTTGTTAACCTGTTCAAAGTCACTATAAGTAACTTTAAGGCAATCCAGGTCAGTTGCCAGAGAATTAAATTTGATAAAGGTTTGTTTCAAAGTCTCATTCTTGTAAGCAAATAAGAGCTCATATTCCCTTTTCAAGGCAATGATTTTTTTTTTTTTTTTTGCCTGACTTCATCTTGCTCAGCATAAGTGATGTCAAGATAGTCTAAAATAGATTTAGCAGTGGGTTTTCTCTTAATCATTTTAAACACATGATTAGGTAAAGTTATAGCTATAATAGTTTTAATTTTAGGGTCAAGTCCAATAGGATGTTTGACTTCATCATGCCATCTAGATGGAGGAAGAATGACCTCTCTTGCTTCAATAGCAGGAGAGTCTTCAATTTCAGGTATAACATCAATGGTATACATGTGAACATATGGGCCATTATTTGAAATGCCATACATGAGTGTGTCAATTGACACACGATGAAACATTAATCTATTGCACCAAGTTTTATATTCATCTTTATCAAACTTGGGTGGTTTATTTGAAGAACCATTTTCAAGATCGGCCGTATTGTTGTAAGCGGCCCATTTGAGAATTCAGATCCAAGATATCAAATTATCAAGACTGAAGCTCTGATACCAGTTGTTGGTCTCGATTTAACAACACGAAGTTTGTAGTTGGGGTGAAATACAATTCTTATTTGTTAATTAAATTAATTTAACAGTTTAAGCATATAATTAATAGTCAATTAAATCATAGTCATATGTAATTTTCAACGTTATTATTTTATTGAAATAATCTCAAAGAATCATGGTTATCCTTTGGCGAAATAAATAACCGGTTGATACAGATTATACCTAAATAGCTTTCGAACGAATGGACTCTATCAATTTAATACTCACACCACTAATTTAAACAATAGTGGATTCAACTATTTATAGGACCCCTAATAACCGTGTAATTGATCTATTGTCCACTAGTACAAAGGATGTTTGTACTCAGCCAAAAATTATGGCAGGAAGCACGTGACTCCCTTTCCTACTTTGGTACCTAATTGTAGGAACACCCATTTGGACATCCAAATTGAATAAACAAATGAAATGTTGGGTTCCCTAGGCGTTGACAAAGCATTAACCATGAACTTCACATGGGTTAAGCTTTTGCATTCCTTTATTGTCTTGTAAGGTCACTTGTCAGTCACCGACGTGTGTCCTTCTCTGTTCAACTTCTTCTTCAATGTCAGTTGAATAGTACCATTTGATGTAGACGACACAGGATACGATTATGCTTGTAATAGAGCATAATTTGTCTAAGTGTTGTGTGTTGCTCCAGTCTCTGTTGGTTCTTCTATTGCTGGTTTTATCTATTGCCGGTTCTTCATGTGACCTTCATGTTGGTTCAACATACATCATATGTTGGTCGTGAAGTAACCTTGAATCTTGAACTATATTGTGCTGATAGCGAAAGCAGCATATCAAACTACTTAAACACAAGTTGTTCATAAATAAACTTATGTTGGCCTGCACATTACAACTAGTGCTTACAATCATGTTTTGTCATAATTAAATCCTTAATTCTGTAGGGGGCTTTACAGGAACACTTAATTTGAAGCCAAAACACTTTCATTATGCATGAAACATCATTACAACATTAACTACACCTAAACATTTTCATACATTCATCTAAATATCAAAATAGTGTCATACATAAGACAACCACAACTGCTACCATACATAAAAACAACATATCATAAACTTCGAGGTTGGTCATGAAGACAACTAAGTCTTCTATGAGTTTCGAATCTTCAACATCATGATTTCGAGGGTCTAATTAAAGGGTTGCAAATGCATTTCCTATAATAGATCTTTCTAATGTTGGCAGATGAAATGTAAAAAGAATAGAAATGATTTAATACACACCAACATCTAACTGATTATAAGTCATTTAATACATGTAATAGAGCAATTAATAAAGCTAAATGCATATCATATGAATATTGCAAGTTGAATGTATATAATAAAAATTGACTTAATTAAGCCCTTGGTCCCTAAAGTTTTATCTTTTTTTCATCCTTGTCCCTAAAGTATATTTGTTTCATCCTAACCCTTAAATTTATGATATGGTTTCATTTAGGTCCCCAGTTAACGGATTGAGTTAACGGTAGTTAACCATGGGGACCTAAATGAAACCATATCATTACTTTAAGGGTTAGGATGAAATACAAATACTTTAGGGACAAGGATGAAACATAAATACTTTAGGGACCAATGGCGTAATTAAGTCAAGCTGGAAAGACATTTTAGGAAAATAAATAACAATTACTTTGTACTTAATTATATACGGGGATGTCAACCGTAAAGTTGCATGATTGGTATTTGGTCTGTTACGGGTTGTTAGCTCTTTGCTTCCTCAATAACTCCCACCTGGCCTGCCTTTTGAGTACTTTTTGTCAATGTCTTTCGACTCTATTATTTGAGGCAACAACAATCGTCTATTTATTGGTGATTTAACTGCCGCTTAGAACCTAGATTGAATCCTATACAGACTTAAAACCCATGGAAATTTGATTCTACCATTTTTATGGCGTCTTGTTTTTATTTTTTTAACTTATTTTATTATTTATATTTATATTGTTTTATTTTATTAATTTTTGTAACACCCCGTTTTCCTCGTGTATGATATATAGGTGTATCGTGTATGTACGACTAGTGTATGAAGGGTTTGCGACATGTTTGTGTGTTAAAGTTCATGTAAGCGAGAAATGATCAGACCACGTTTTGGGTCGCGGCGCGACAGAAGGAGCCGCGGTGCGGTGTTTAACTAGTTTCAAGATCAGATGGCTTGTAAAACGAACCCCAGACCTAGTGTATTGTTGCGGCGCGAGAAAAGGAGGCCGCAGCACGGCAATGCTGCTGAGCTGGTTCTGGATATCGCAATTTAAAAGAAAATATGAGGGCATTTTGGTCATTTTGCGTGTGTGCCAGATTGGGATCTTAAATCCCATCCACTCATTTCATTTCTTTCATTTCTTTTTTCCTTTTCTTCTTCATTTTCTCTCAAAACTTCAAAACCCCATTTGATTCAAAGTGAGATTTGGAAAGGAAGAAGCGGGATTCGATCAAAAGCTTAAGAGGCAACTTTGTTCTCCTCGTTCTTATCTACAAGTTGATACTAGCGGTAAGCTCTAACTCCGAATTTTGTTTTCATGTTCATCATCTAAATTTGAGGCTTTTGATTGTATGTTTATAAATGAAACCCCATTAGTTATTAATGGAAGATTAACACCAAGATTCGGGTTTATTGTTGATGTTGGCGGGTTTTGGGCTTGGTGAGCAAGTGTAAGCTTGTAAGACTTGCAAATGGGTGTAATCACTAGTATTTAGTGATTATTGAGGTGTTGGAAGCCTTTAGGGTTCATGTGTTTGACTAATTTTGAAATGGGTCAAAATTAGGGTTTAAGTGTCATTTTGGGCAAGATATGTGTTTAACACCTATGATTGGGTTTAATTGGCATATTAGGACCATTCTCACTAGTGTTAGTGATTATTGGTTAGTTTGGGCACGGTTTGTGCTTGGAAGTGCATTTGGGTCGAAATTGCACTAGTTATTAATTTGGGTCGATTTGTATATCCACCCTAATTGTGTTGTTGTATTTGTGATAATGGGGTAGGTACGTTCCATCGGCGAGTTGCGAATTATTTCGGTGGCATTCTTCAAGGCGACAAGGTGAGTGTTAATATCCTATGTGCATATGTATGTATAGGATGGGTGCGGGTCGGGTGAAGTGATTCTCGGCTATAGAGCTCACTTCACATATAGGTGGATATGATGGACTTATGTATAGGTCCAATTAGCACGGTTGTGCGTTTTGGTTGACCACCTTTGGCGAGGTGCACACTTTATGTGTACGTTATCACATGTGCTTGTGATGTGGATTATGTAACCCCAATGGCGAAGGGTTGATATTGAGTTGTGATGTGGATCACGTGTGGATGCGGATTCACGATGACGCGTGTAGTTCGGTCATCTTATTGAGGTAGTGATCTCGTGTGGTTGCGGATTTACTAAGGCTCATGTAGTTCGGCCTACCTCGATGTTGTTGTGTTATTGAAGATAGTAGTCTTGTGTGGATGCGGATTTACTAAGGCTCGTGTAGTTCGACCAATCTTCATGTGGTATTAGGTTAAGGGGTTAACCTTGGACGGTCTATGCTTTATTATACATTTGAATATTGTTGTGTTGTTTTGGTGTAGCTAACCCTCCGGGTGTAGCTTATTGGCGTGGTACATATCGTTGTTGATATACTTATATTGTTGGTGTTATTAGCTTGTTGTATAGCAATCGTACGGTATGCTTAGGTTAGCTTGCCATTATGCATAGACTCTGGTATGTGTTATTTGATTATTATTGTGTAGCGTGTCCATTTTATGCATATATATGTATGTAGTATATTCTCACTCACTAAGCATTAGCTTACCCTCTCGTTGTTTACATTTTTATAGATTTGCTTGGAGGCAGTGGCACGGGTAAGCGTGAGAACTAATGGACTCGCGTAGGTTGCTTTAGAAGACGTGCTTTTGTATTGATTAGGATTGGGTAGCGTATCCCCAATCACCATGCTCCGTTTTATTGAAAATTAAAATAGTCGGGTCGTTTGCCCGTTCAGATATTTAAACTATGTATTAAATGTTTTAAAAGTTTATTGAACTTATCATTTGTGTTAAAGATGTTTTGAAAACATAATTGGGACGTAAATATTAATGTATTAAAGAAAAAAAATTACGGGCCGGTTTAAATACGGGTTGGGTCGTTACAAGTGGTATCAGAGCATGGTCTAAGGGATTTAGGTGACTTGAGATAGGTGCCTAGACTTAGACTTTTGTGTGTGCTTATTTTCTGCGGGACTTGTAGGAGAACGGGTCGAACGGGGACTTGGTTAGTGCCTTAGTGTGTAGGTGAACTAACTAGAATTGTGGCTTGTGTTGTGATATTATTTTCTTGCGTATGTTTATATCGCGTAAAATTTTCGTTGTGTTGGTTATATCATCGAGTGAGGCGGTCCTTGTACTAACGAGTTGATACGGCGTGTGTGCGTAATAAGGACTTGCAAACCTTATTACGGGTGCAAATCGTGTCTAACAAGTGATGTACGATGAGTGTTTAGCAAGATGGGGCGGTGTTGTGCGTGTTGTTTTATACGTTCGTGGACTAATCGTTTTGGATTCTTTAGAATGACGACGTGAAACGAGATCGAGACGAATGATGATGAGTTAAACACTAGAGTTGCGGCCGCCGTTGCGGAGTAAATGGGTGCGTTTCAAGAAGAAATGGATAGGAAGTATTCCGAATTTTGGAGTAGTAGTGAAATGGAGTGTTGTCTTAAGAGCTTCATGAGGACTAAACCCCTGATGTATGACGGGAAACCGGATCCTTTGGTAAGCACAACTTGGATTTCAGATGTCAAAGGGTGTTTTTGTACTATTAATTGCCCTCCCGAGAAGAGGACAAGACTCGCTACTAGCTTGTTGTGGGGTAGGGCGAAGGATTGGTTGGATGGTAAGATTGATCTTGTTGGTGGTGAACCGTTTATGGCGTTATCTTGAGACGAGTTTAAGAAGGAATTCTTCGAGGAGTTCCGGACGCAAGCCGATTTGGTGGAATTGCGTGATGAGTTGCGAAATTTGTGACAAGGATCTACAGACTTGAATACTCTCAAGACGACCTTTATGGCGAAGGCTCGTTTTTGCCCGGAGTATATGGGAAATGATCGTATGTTGATTAAAGATTTCTATCGAACCTTGAATGATGACTTGAAGAACAAATTTAGCCGGGGTCACGCGAAGTCGTTTGCGGAGTTATTCATGGTGGCTAGGGGTTTCGAATCTTATTCGCGATCAAAGATTAGTGAACCTTCAAGTGAGAGAAGGGTTGTTTCACATGGTGCTCCAAGTAAGAGAACTAAGGGCGCAAGTGTGAGCACGGGTGGTATACGAACGAGTATGTCGGATTCTAGTGCGTCTAGGTGTTATAATTGTAGCGTGAGGGGTCACAAGTCTTGGGAATGTTCGGTGCCAAAGGGTGATGGCACGGTGTGCTTCAATTGCCAAGAAGAAGGACATCGTAAGTCGAAGTGTCCCGAGTTAGCAGGGATGGGTGTGGCGAGAAGACATTAAGGTACTTTTCATTTTAATAAATATATCCTTTGATTATTTATTAACATGTGCCGATTGAGTTCGGGTTTGTTAAATGCCCTGTGTTGTGCATAATATTGATATGGGTGACGTTCCTAATGTAGTGACCCGAACTTTTCCATGTTTATATATATTAAATGAAATTGATATTTATATGATTAAGTGTTTCCAACATGTTAAGCAATCAAACTTGTTAAGACTTGATTAATTGAAATAGGTTTCATATAGACAATTGACCACCCAAGTTGACCGGTGATTCACGAACGTTAAAACTTGTAAAAACTATATGATGACATATATATGATTATATATATAGTTAACATGATATTATGATAAGTAAGTATCTCATTAGGTATTTTAACAATGAGTTATATACATAAAATTGAGTTTATTGAATTAAGAAACTCGAAACGATATATATAACGATTATCGTTATAATAACGTCTTACTAAATACATATGAACCATATTAAGATATTGATACACTATGTTTAATCATGATAAATGATAAGTAAACATGTCATTAAGTTTATTAACAATGAACTACATATGTAAAAACAAAACTACTAACTTAATGATTTCGAAACGAGACATATATGTAACGATTATCGTTGTAACAACATTTAACTGTATATATATCATACTAAGATATATTAATATATCAAAATATCATGATAATGTAATAATTTAACATCTCTTTAGATATAATAAAAAATGGGTTAACAACATTTAACAAGATCGTTAACCTAAAGGTTTCAAAACAACATTTACATGTAACGACTAACAATGACTTAACGACTCAGTTAAAATTTATATACATGTAGTGTTTTAATATGTATTCATACACTTTTAAAATACTTCAAGACACTTATCAAAATACTTCTACTTAACAAAAATGCTTACAGTTACATCCTCGTTCAATTTCATCAACAATTCTACTCGTATGCACCCGTATTCATACTCGTACAATACACAGCTTTTAGATGTATGTACTATTGGTATATACACTCCAATGATCAGCTCTTAGCAGCCCATGTGAGTCACCTAACACATGTAGGAACCATCATTTGGCAACTAGCATGAAATATCTCATAAAATTACAAAAATATTAGTAATCATTCATGACTTATTTACAAGTAAACAAAATTACACATCCCTTATATCTAATCCATATACCAATGACCAAAAACACCTACAAACACTTTCGTTCTTCAATTTTATTCATCTAATTGATCTCCCTCAAGTTCTATCTTCAAGTTCTAAGTGTTCTTCATAAATTCTATAAGTTCTAGTTTCATAAAATCAAGAATACTTCCAAGTTTGCTAGCTTACTTCCAATCTTGTAAAGTGATCATCCAACCTCAAGAAATCTTTCTTATTTACAATAAGATATCTTCCTAATACAAGGTAATACTCATATTCAAACTTTGATTCAATTTCTATAACTTTAACAATCTTATTTCGAGTGGAAATCTTACTTGAACTTGTTTTCGTGTCATGATTTTGCTTCAAGAACTTTCAAGCCATCCAAGGATCCTTTGAAGCTATATCTATTTTTCTCATTTCCAGTAGATTTATCCACAAAACCTAAGGTAGTAATAATATTCATAACATCATTCAATTCATATATATAAAACTACCTTATTCGAAGGTTTAAACTTGTAATCACTAAAACATAGTTTAGTTAATTCTAAACTTGTTCGCAAACAAAAGTTAATCCTTCTAACTTGACTTTTAAAATCAACTAAACACATGTTCTATATCTATATGATATGCTAACTTAATGATTTAAAACCTGAAAAACACGAAAAACACCATAAAACCGGATATACGTCGTAGTAGTAACACCGCGGGCTGTTTTGGGTTAGTTAATTAAAAACTATGATAAACTTTGATTTAAAAGTTGTTCTTCTGAGAAAATGATTTTTCTTATGAACATGAAACTATATCCAAAAATCATAGTTAAACTCAAAGTGGAAGTACGTTTTCCAAAATAGTCATCTAGAAGTCGTTTTTTCGACTGAAATTACTACCTTTACAAAAATGACTTGTAACCTGTATTTTCGACTATAAACTTATACTTTTTCGGTTTAGATTCATAAACTTAAGATCAATATGAAACCATAGCAACTTGAAACACTCAAAACGGATTTAAAACGAAGAAGTTATGGGTAAAACAAGATTGGATATTTTTACTTGTTGTAGCTACGTGAAAATTGGTAACAAATCTATATTAATCATATCCTAGCTAACTTATATTGTATAATACATATATTCTAATATATTATGTAATCTTGGGATACCATAGACACGTATGCAAATGTTTTGACATATCATATCGACCCATCTATATATATTATTTGGAACAACCATAGACACTCTATATGCAGTAATGTTGGAGTTAGCTATACAGGGTTGAGGTTGATTCCAAAAATATATATACTTCGAGTTGTGATCTAGCCTGAGACGTGTATACACTGGGTCGTGGATTGGGTCAAGATAATATATATCAATTTATTTATGTACATCTAACTATGGACAACTAGTTGTAGGTTACTAACGAGGACAACTGACTGAAAACATTTAAAACATTAAAACGTATTAAAAATGTTGTAAATATATTTTGAACATACTTTGATATATATGTACATATTTGTTATAGGTTCGTGAATCGACCAGTGGCCAAGTCTTACTTCCCGACGAAGTAAAAATCTGTGAAAGTGAGTTATAGTCCCACTTTTAAAATCTAATATTTTTGGGATGAGAATACATGCAGTTTTATAAATGTTTTACAAAATAGACACAAGTACATGAAACTACTTTCTATTGTTGAATGATCGAAGCCGAATATGCCCCTTTTGCTTGGTAGCCTAAGAATTAGGGAACATCACTAATTTTGAGAATTAGTGCACGCCTAATTGACACGAATCTTAAAGATAGATCTATTGGGCCTAACAAACCCCATCCAAAGTACCGGATGCTTTAGTACTTCAAGTTTGATATCATGTTCGATGGATGTCCCGGAATGATGGGGATATTCTTATATGCATCTTGTTAATGTCGGTTACCAGGTGTTTACCATATGAATGATTTTTATCTCTATGTATGGGATGTATATTGAAATATGAAATCTTGTGGTCTATTATTACGATTTGATAAATATATAGGTTAAACCTATAACTCACCAACATTTTTGTTGACGTTTAAAGTATGTTTAATCTCAGGTGATTATTAAGAGCTTTCGCTGTTGCATGCTAATATATGGACAAGATTTGGAGTCATCATGCTTGTATAATATTGTTTAAAACTGCTTTCGAAATTTACTTTGTTGTAACATATTAATATTGTAAACCAATATGTATTGGTAGTGTGTAAGTGTGATATTTTTTAGATTATCATTTCTGATAATCTAGGTGGTGTCCTTTTAACCTTTTCGATAAAATAAAGGTTATGGTTTGTTTTTAAAAACGAATGCAGTCTTTGAAAAACGTCTCATATAGAGGTCAAAACCTCGCAACGAAATCAATTAATATGGAACGTTTATAATCAATATGAACGGGACATTTCAGTTGGTATCAGAGTGTTGGTCTTAGAGAACCAGAAATTTGCATTAATGTGTCTTATCGAGTTTGTTAGGATATATTAGTGAGTCTAGACTTCGACCGTGTTTTTTTTTAATAAGATTGCTTAACACTTTTGTTAAAAACTATATATTATTAACATGTAAATATTATGTGATATATTAACCTCTTAATGTGTTTGATATTGTGTGATAGATGTCTACCACTAGTAAAAATCCCATCGACTCACCTAATAATAATGAAGAGTCGAATATACTTTGGGAAGATTCACAAATTCCAGAAGAGGAACCGGAAGAGGAGGAACCGGAAAAAGAGGAACCGGAAGAGGAGGAACCGGAAGAAGAAGAGGTTTCGGAGAAAGAAATATTGATACCTACTGTAAATCGATTAAATAAAAGAAAATCCTCAACCAACGGACCAAAGTCAATAATGGTCAATGGTGTTTCCGCCGAGGAAGCAAAATATTGGGAAGATTACCAATTTTTCAATGAATCGGATCCCGATGAGGATTCCGATGATGTTATAGAAATTACCTCGACCCAATTTAATAAAGTAAAATAAAATAATAAGAGAAAAGGTATAAAAACAGAGAAACCTGATTTCAACCCCGATGAACTTTATATGTATAGGCAACGTCCGTATTTCCTAAATTGTAACAATAATCCGGGAACCTCTAAACCACCAGGTTTTTCTAAACCATTGTGGAAAATGACGGCTCGTATCAGAGGAACATCATATATCCCTAGAAAATTAGGAAAACGAACCAAGTCCGAAGAAGAAGAAACCAGTGATTCAGATTAGAGGGTTGTAATCATGTTGTGTATTATGTGTATTGTAGTGTGCTTGTACTTTTATGTTTTATGTAAAAATTGCTTGTATTGTTTGTTAATTATCTTTTACGAATCTAATCCTTGTCTATTTTACAGTATAAAAACAAAATGGACGTTAAGGGTAGACAACCGAATATTTTAGAAGACCTACCAGAGGATATGATTGAGGAAATCTTGTCTAGAGTCGGTCAGAATTCATCAGCACATTTAGTTATGGTGAAATTAACTTGTCAAACATTTGAAAGACTTTCCAAAAATGCCTTAGTTTATAAAAGGCTTTCCTTTGATAGGTGGGGTATATCACATTGGGGAGACTGTAAGTTACGCCGTGTTTTCTTTAAAGCGTTAAATGCGGGGAACCCAAATGCAATTTTTCGCTACGGGTTAAGAACCTATTTTGACTCAACATATCCCAACATAGGATTTCATGAATTGAAAGAGCTTCTAACATACAACATAAAGAAGCATGTTATGCTTACGGGTTAATAATGTTCGCTTCTCATCAAATTGAGAAAAAGAACATTGGGTTGCAACTTTTAAATAAAACATTCCCACAAGTGACAAACTCGGTAGTTGAGATGAGAAACAAGGTTTTTAGATTGTTACGGGGCTGTTGGGCATTACGAAACCCTCATCCTTTTGACGACATTACAACATGCTGCCTAGCCAATAGTCATAACGGTTACTTTCCACAAAACCAAGGATGGGAAGTCGTCTTAGTAAAACCAGAATGCATGACTTGTTTCTGGACTTATGAATTACGTGTCTTTATTTCTTTTGCTGAACAACTTGCGTATTAACTAGAATTGTCTTTATAGCTGCCGAGTAGCAATGTTATTATGTGCTATATTTCATCCTATATGTATAATAGCGGTATTGTAAGTTTGTAAATTATTGTATAAAGTTTGAACGCGAATTATTATTGTAATAAGTTTTTTTTCATATAGAATCGTAGTAGTTGAATTGTATAGTAGCTACTAAGTATGAATTTAACGGGTAGGTACTACCCGAATTAAAACTATAAAATGCTAATATGAAGAAAAAGCTTTTATAAATAAGTTCATATAATGCTACAAAATACTATTGACTACTCTTAAATTCTATATGATTAACTCAACTCTTTTGGCTATTTTTGAAGGAAATGGCACCGGCAACTCGTCAGAATTTGAACATGAGTGAGGAATACTTCCGTGTTTTCCTTACAGCAAACATAGCCGCAGTACAGGCTGCGATGCAAAATAACAATAACTCTGGATCTAGTAGTGGAACTAATTCCACAAGAAATCGTGTAGGATGCTCCTACAAAGAATTCACTGCCTACAAACCTTTGGAATTTGATGGAACCGAAGGGCCAATTGGAGAAACGGTGGACCGAGAAGGTCGAATCGGTGTTTGCCATAAGTAAGTGTACTGAAGAGGATAAAGTTAAGTACGCTACGTATACCTTCACAGGTACGGCGTTAACATGGTGGAATACCTATCTTGAGCAGGTAGGACAAGATGCTGCTTACGCACTACCATGGTCAGCATTCAAGCAATTGATGAACGAGCAATACCATCCTAGAAACGAGGTCAATAAACTCAAGGCAGAGCTTAGAGAGTTACAAACACAAGGGTTCGACATTACCACGTATGAACGACAATTCACAGAGTTGTGCCTATTGTGTCCAGGAACGTTCAAAGATGAAGAAGAGAAGATCGACGCGTTTGTAAAAGGGTTACTAGTAAGGATTCAAGAAGATGTGAGTTCACACGAGCCTGCTTCCATACAGAAGGCAAGTCGAATGGCTCATAAACTCATAAATCAGATTGAGGGGAGAATTAAAGAACAGGTGGCCGAAGAAGCCAACACGAAACAACTCAAGTGGAAGTGGGAGGAAAACAGTGAAAAGATTCACTAGTACAACAACGACAACAACAATTACAACCACAATCGCAACAACTATCCCAACAACCGCAACATAAATCGCAACAACAACAATCACAATCCCAACAACAACAACTATAACAAACGTCCCAACAACAACAATTACAATAATCCTCCCAACAACAATAACAACCACAACAATAACAATAATCAGAAACAGCAATGCCAAAGGTGTGAAGAGAATCACCCGGGGTTCTGCACAACATTTTGCAATAGGTGTAAAAGAAATGGTCATAGTGCGACAAAGTGTGAGGTCTACGGACCAATGTATAACAGAACTAAAGGAACAATTAATGCCGGAACGAGTAATGTTGGAACAAGTAGTGTCGGAGCAAGTACTGCCAACGTAGTATGTTATAAATGTGGAAAACTGGGTCACATAATTAAAAATTACCCGAATCAGGGAAATACTAATGGGCATAGCCGCGGAAGAATTTTCAATATTAATACGGCAGAAGCGCAGGAAGACCCGGAGCTTGTTACGGGTACGTTTCTCATTGACAATAAATCTGCTTATGTTTTATTTGATTCGGGTGCGGATAGAAGCTATATGAGTAGAGATTTTTGTGCTAAACTAAGTTGCTCACCGACGCCCTTGGATAATAAATTTTTACTCAAATTATCAAATGGTAAATTAATTACAGCGGATAATATATGTCGGAATCGAGAAATTAAACTGGTTAGCGAAACATTTAAGATTGACTTGATACCAGTAGAGTTAGGGAGTTTTGATGTGATAATCGGTATGGACTGGTTGAAAGAAGTGAAAGCAGAGATTGTTTGTTACAAAAATGCGATTCGTATTATACGAGAAAAAGGAAAACCCTTAATGGTGTACGGAGAAAAGAGCAACGCGAAGTTAAACCTTATTAGTAACCTGAAGGCACAAAAACTAATAAAAAAGGTTGCTATGCTGTGCTTTCACACGTTGAGAAAGTCAATTCCGAAGAAAAGAACATCAATGATGTTCCCGTAGCAAAAGATTTTCCCGATGTATTTCCGAAAGAATTACCGGGACTACCTCCACACCGATCCGTTGAATTTCAAATAGATCTTGTACCGGGAGCTGCACCAATAGCTCGTGCTCCATACAGACTCGTACCTAGCGAAATGAAGGAACTTCATAGCCAATTACAAGAACCTTTAGAGCGTGGTTTCATTCGACTAAGTACATCACTGTGGGGAGCTCCTGTTTTGTTTGTCAAGAAGAAGGATGGTACATTTAGGTTATGTATCGACTATCGAGAGTTGAACAAACTTACCATCAAGAACCACTACCCACTACCGAGAATCGATGACTTATTTGATCAACTACAAGGCTCGTCAGTTTATTCGAAGATTGATTTATGTTCTGGGTATCATCAAATGCGGGTGAAGGAGGATGATATTCCAAAAACTGCTTTCAGGATGCGTTACGTTCATTATGAGTTTATGGTTATGCCGTTTGGGTTGACTAACGCACCAGCTGTGTTCATGGACCTCATGAACCGAGTGTATGGGCCATATCTTGACAATTTTGTCATTGTTTTCGTCAATGACATACTTATTTACTTAAAGAATGATCAAGAGTACGAAGAACATTTGAGAAAAGTGCTAGAGTTGATTAAAGAAAAACTGTACGCTAAATTTTCAAAGTGTGCATTTTGGTTGGAAGAAGTTTAATTCCTCGGTCACATAGTGAACAAAGAAGGTATTCAAGTGGATCCAGCAAAGATTGAAACCGTTGAAAAGTGGGAAACCCCGAAAACTCCGAAGCACATACGCCAATTTTTAGGGCTGGCTGGTTATTACAGGAGATTCATCCAAGATTTTTCCAAAATAGCAAAACCCATGACTGCATTAACGCATAAAGGGAAGAAATTTGAATGGAAGGATGAACAAGAGAAAGCATTTCAATTATTGAAGAAAAAGTTAACTACGGCACCTATATTGTCATTACCTGAAGGGAATGATGATTTTGTGATATATTGTGACGCCTCAAAGCAAAGTCTCGGTTGTGTATTAATGCAACGAACGAAGGTAATTGCTTATGCGTCTAGACAATTGAAGATTCACGAGCAAAATTATACGACGCATGATTTGGAATTAGGCGCGGTTGTTTTTGCATTAAAGACTTGGAGGCACTACTTATATGGGGTCAAAAGTATTATATATACCGACCACAAAAGTCTTCAACACATATTTAATCAGAAACAACTGAACATGAGGCAGCGTAGGTGGATTGAATTATTGAATGATTGCGACTTTGAGATTCGTTACCACCCGGGGAAGGCAAATGTGGTAGCCGACGCCTTGAGCAGAAAGGACAGAGAACCCATTCGAGTAAAATTTATGAATATAATGATTCACAATAACCTTACTACTCAAATAAAGGAGGCGCAACAAGGAGTTTTAAAAGAGAGAAATTTAAATAATGAAATACCCAAAGGATCGGAGAAGCATCTTAATATTCGGGAAGACGGAACCCGGTATAGGGCTGAAAGAATTTGGGTACCAAAATTTGGAGATATGAGAGAAATGGTACTTAGAGAAGCTCATAAAACCAGATACTCAATACATCCTGGAACGGGGAAGATGTACAAGGATCTCAAGAAACATTTTTGGTGGCCAGGTATGAAAGCCGACGTTACTAAATACGTAGGGTCTACTTCAACAACCCGAAATCCCGAAATGGAAATGGGAAAATATTACCATGGATTTCATCACTAAATTGCCAAGGACTGCAAGTGATTTTGATACTATTTGGGTAATAGTTTATCGTCTCACCAAATCAGCATACTTCCTGCCAATAAAAGAAGACGACAAGATGGAGAAGTTAGCACGACTGTATTTGAAGGAAGTCATCTTCAGACATGGAATACCAATCTCTATTATCTCTGATAGGGATGGCAGATTTATTTCAAGATTCTGGCAGACATTACAGCAAGCATTAGGAACTCGTCTAGACATGAGTACTGCCTATCATCCACAAACTGATGGGTAGAGCGAAAGGACGATACAAACGCTTGAAGACATGCTACGAGCATGTGTTATTGATTTCGGAAACAGTTGGGATCGACATCTACCGTTAGCAGAATTTTCCTACAACAACAGCTACCATTCAAGCATTGAGATGGCGCCATTTGAAGCACTTTATGGTAGAAAGTGCAGGTCTCTGATTTATTGGAGTGAAGTGGGGGATAGACAGATTACGGGTCCGGAGATAATACAAGAAACTACCGAGACGATCATCCAAATTCAACAACGGTTGAAAACCGCCCAAAGTCGACAAAAGAGCTACGCTGACATTAAAAGAAAAGATATAGAATTTGAAATTAGAGAAATGGTCACGCTTAAAGTTGCACCTTGGAAAGGAGTTGTTCGATTTGGTAAACGAGGGAAATTAAATCCAAGGTATATTGGACCATTCAAGGTTATTGATCGTGTCGGACCAGTAGCTTACCGACTTGAGTTACCTCAACAACTCGCGGCTGTACATAACACTTTCCATGTCTCGAATTTGAAGAAATGTTTTGCTAAAGAAGATCTCACTATTCCGTTAGACGAAATCCAAATCAACAAAAAACTTCAATTCATCAAAGAACCCGTCGAAATAATGGATCGTGAGGTTAAAAGACTTAAGCAAAACAAGATACCAATTATTAAAGTTTGATGGAATGCTCGTAGAGGACCCGAGTTCACCTGGGAATGATAAGATCAGATGAAAAAGAAATACCCGCACTTATTTCCAGAAGATACGTCAACACCTCCAACTGCTTAAAATTTCGGGACTTAATTTATTTAACGGGTAGTTACTGTAGTGACCCAAACTTTTCCATGTTTATATATATATTAAATGAAATAGATATTTATATGATTAAGTGTTTCAACATGTTAAGCAATCAAACTTGTTCAGACTTGATTAATTGAAATAGGTTTCATATAGACAATTGACCACCCAAGTTGACCGATGATTCACGAACGTTAAAACTTGTAAAAACTATATGATGACATATATATGATTATATATATAGTTAACATGATATTATGATAAGTAAGTATCTCATTATGTATTTTAACAATGAGTTATATACATACAATTGAGTTTATTGAATTAAGAAACTCGAAACGATATATATAACGATTATCGTTATAACAACGTCTTACTAAATACATATGAATCATATTAAGATATTGATACACTATGTTTAATCATGATAAATGATAAGTAAACATATCATTAAGTGTATTAACAATGAACTACGTATGTAAAAACAAGACTACTAACTTAATGATTTTGAAACGAGACATATATGTAACGATTATCGTTGTAACAACATTTAACTGTATATATATTATACTAAGATATATTAATATATCATAATATCATGCTAATGTAATAATTTAACATCTCTTTAGATATAATAAACAATGGGTTAACAACATTTAACAAGATCGTTAACCTAAAGGTTTCAAAACAACATTTACATGTAACGACTAACGATGACTTAACGACTCAGTTAAAATGTATATACATGTAGTGTTTTAATATGTATTCATACACTTTTGAAAGACTTCAAGACACTTATCAAAATACTTCTACTTAACAAAAATGCTTACAGTTACATCCTCGTTCAGTTTCATCAACAATTCTACTCGTATGCACCCGTATTCATACTCGTACAATACACAGCTTTTAGATGTATGTACTATTGGTATATACACTCCAATGATCAGCTCTTAGCAGCCCATGTGAGTCACCTAACACATGTGGGAACCATCATTTGGCAACTAGCATGAAATATCTCATAAAATTACAAAAATATTAGTAATCATTCATGACTTATTTACAAGTAAACAAAATTACACATCCCTTATATCTAATCCATATACCAATGACCAAAAACACCTAAAAACACTTTCATTCTTCAATTTTCTTCATCTAATTGATCTCTCTCAAGTTCTATCTTCAAGTTCTAAGTGTTCTTCATAAATTCTATAATTTCTAGTTTCATAAAATCAAGAATACTTCCAAGTTTGCTAGCTTACTTCCAATCTTGTAAAGTGATCATCCAACCTCAAGAAATCTTTCTTATTTATAGTAAGATATCTTTATAATACAAGGTAATACTCATATTCAAACTTTGATTCAATTTCTATAACTTTAACAATCTTATTTCGAGTGGAAATCTTACTTGAACTTGTTTTCGTGTCATGATTTTGCTTCAAGAACTTTCAAGCCATCCAAGGATCCTTTGAAGCTAGATCTATTTTTCTAATTTTCAGTAGGTTTATCCACAAAACCTGAGGTTGTAATGATATTCATAACATCATTCGATTCATATATATAAAACTACCTTATTCGAAGGTTTAAACTTGTAATCACTAGAACATAGTTTAGTTAATTCTAAACTTGTTCACAAACAAAAGTTAATCCTTCTAACTTGACTTTTAAAATCAACTAGAAACATGTTCTATATCTATATGATATGCTAACTTAATGATTTAAAACCTGAAAAACATGAAAAACACCGTAAAACCGGATATATGCCGTCGTAGTAACACTGCGGGCTGTTTTGGGTTAGTTAATTAAAAACTATGATAAACTTTGATTTAAAAGTTATTCTTCTGAGAAAATGATTTTTCTTATGAACATGAAACTATATCCAAAAATCATAGTTAAACTCAAAGTGGAAGTATGTTTTCCAAAATGGTCATCTAGACGTCGTTTTTTGACTGAAATGACTACCTTTATAAAAACAAATTGTAACCTATATTTCTGACTATAAACTTATACTTTTTCGGTTTAGATTCATAAACTTAAGATCAATATGAAACCATAGCAATTTGAAACACTCAAAACGGATTTAAAACGAAGAAGTTATGGGTAAAACAAGATTGGATATTTTTACTTGTTGTAGCTACGTGAAAATTGGTAACAAATCTATATTAATCATATCTTAGCTAACTTATATTGTATAATACATATATTCTAATATATTATGTAATCTTGGGATACCATAGACACGTATGCAAATGTTTTGACATATCATATCGACCCATCTATATATATTATTTGGAACAACCATAGACACTCTATATGCAGTAATGTTGGAGTTAGCTATACAGGGTTGAGGTTGATTCCAAAAATATATATACTTTAAGTTGTGATCTAGCCTTAGACGTGTATACACTGGGTCGTGGATTGGGTCAAGATAATATATATCATTTTATTTCTGTACATCTAACTATGGACAACTAGTTGTAGGTTACTAACGAGGACAGCTGACTGAAAACATTTAAAACATTAAAACGTATTAAAAATGTTGCAAATATATTTTGAACATACTTTGATATATATGTACATATTTGTTATAGGTTCGTGAATCGACCAGTGGCCAAGTCTTACTTACCGACGAAGTAAAAATCTGTGAAAGTGAGTTATAGTCCCACTTTTAAAATCTAATATTTTTGGGATGAGAATACATGAAACTTTATAAATGTTTTACAAAATAGACACAAGTACATGAAACTACTTTCTATGGTTGAATGATTGAAGCCGAATATGCCCCTTTTGCTTGGTAGCCTAAGAATTAGGGAACATCACTAATTTTGAGAATTAGTGCACGCCTAATTGACGCGAATCCTAAATATAGAACTATTGGGCTTAACAAACCCCATCCAAAGTACCGGATGCTTTAGTACTTCGAGTTTTATATCATGTCCGATGGATGTCCCGGAATGATGGGGATATTCTTATATGCATCTTGTAAATGTCGGTTACCAAGTGTTCACCATATGAATGATTTTTATCTCTATGTATGGGATGTATATTGAAATATGAAATCTTGTGGTCTATTATTACGATTTGATAAATATATAGGTTAAACCTATAACTCAACAACATTTTTGTTGACGTTTAAAGTATGTTTAATCTCAGGTGATTATTAAGAGCTTTCGCTGTTGCATGCTAATATATGGACAAGATTTGGAGTCAGCATGCTTGTATAATATTGTTTAAAACTGCATTCGAAATTTACTTTGTTGTAACATATTAATATTGTAAACCAATATGTATTGGTAGTGTGTAAGTGTGATATTTTTTAGATTATCATTTCTGATAATCTAGGTGGTGTCCTTTTAACTTTTTCAATAAAATAAAGGTTATGGTTTGTTTTTAAAAACGAATGCAGTCTTTGAAAAACGTCTCATATAGAGGTCAAAACCTCGCAACGAAATCAATTAATATGGAACGTTTATATTCAATATGAACGGGACATTTCACCTAATGGAATTACCCTGCGGTGATGTTTTGATTTAATGGGCGAGGGGCGTAAGACTTGGTGCAACCAAGCATTCCTTAGTGTTGAGAAATGTTTTTACCAAACCATGGGTATGGGTTTTGGTGTTCGGTCATTAAGCGCGTGTTCGCTTTTGTGTTGAAGTCGATGAACCATGAGGTTCGATGGGTGGATAAAACCCTAAAGATCGAGTGTTTGATCTCGATGTATGTTGATAATGGAGTCTACGCGACGCGATGTTAGGTGCCTCTTTCATACCTACTAGCGTGGTATTCGACTCCGATGATATTGCGGTTACATTGTACTTTGGGTATCGGAGAGAAACCCTTAGGTACATGAGTGACTAGGTGGAAATTTGACAAGCTAGAGCAATCAGATGATTGCAAGATTAAAGTTTGTGTAATTGTGGTAAACTCTTCGTTCAAAGTGTTTAAGGATAGGTTAAAATCCTTTGTATGCTCGTGGATAGGGCAAGGTATTGTGAAGTGTATATCATGGGATACCTTTATCTCGATGATGTTGTTATGGAACAGAGTTCTAAGTGGGGGACTTGTACTCTCGCACGAAGGTGTTCTAGTGTATTGATATTGGACGATGCTCGAATGGATTCGGAGCTAGCGTTGAGACCTACGTTGGTCGATTGTGGTAAAAGTATGATTTAGAATAAATTGTACTTATGGTTTTGGATTTAAATTATCACCGAGGTGGTAATGTGGTGAATCTCATTTAGAGATAATGGACGTGTTTGACGAGCAAGTGAGATCCCTCGGTTAAGGGATGTGTGTGGTGAATTCTCTTATGGAGAATTATTGTTTTGTGCCTATGTGCGATATGGGCGGTTCTTGCTCGATTGTGTTGGCGCTGTGTACGCATACGTATGATGCGCATGTGAGTATGATGGATTTACTTGGGTGGGTTAGTCGCGGTGTTAAGACACCACCTGGTGGTTAGTGTTACGCGGTGTTAAGTACACTAATGGATATTTGTTTGGGATGGGTGGTTAGTGTAATCCGTCAGGATTCACTATGGTGTAGCAGTGCGTGATGTTACACTGCTCGTTGTGATCGAGGCCAAAAGAGCGTGTGTTGATGGTTAGTGTATTCCGTTAGGATTCGCTATGGTGTAGCAGTGCGCGATGTTACACTACACGTCGTATGAGGCCAAAAGAGCGTGGGTGATTGGTGGGTTATGGCCGTGACTCGGTCCGCTAACTTCATCATGGGAATAGGGTTATATCGGTAAGGTATAACGTATCGAGAAATGCGAGTACCGATGGGGAATGGGAGTACCATTCCTGTAGCGACCCGACAAAATCGTCATTGACGGCGCCGTCTACTTAGGTCCCATTACGTGGTCATAAGTCTTTAAAACAACGTTTGACCAAAAATATGTCTCATTCATTTCAAATGTAAAGATTGTTTCAAAGTTTACAAGATTAGTTCAACCACAAGTTACGTTACAACATTATAAGTACAATTGAAACATATGCGACACAATTTAAAAGTAGCCAAAAGACGATCCATGTATGCATATATACTCGACATCCAATGCAAGTATCAAAATAATGAGCGGAAGCATGTAACACATAACGTTCAAGGACCTGAGAAAAACATAGAAATCTGTCAACGAAAACGTTGGTGAAATCATAGGTTTAATTAAGTAAGTAAGTACAAATGAACCACAAGATTTATATCATTGAAATAATAGTAAACCATTCCAAAAATTGTTATCACGAGCATCCAATTATCAAGGCTTAACTTTCCTTCCATAGAACCCCATCACAATAGTGTTAGAACATACACTATTTCTCGAAAATATATTTCATCCGAATTAACGGTAGCGAACCGTCCGAATGAGGGTTTGTCAAACCCATATGGCCATACAACATAAGTTCTCGCTTACACCCAGCAAGTGTAACTAATGATATTCTAATTGAGGATTTTGTTCTAACTCGTATGTAGAATGTTTGTTTTCATACTTGTGTTCACTTTATAAAATGAAACGTTTATGTTTTCTCATCCCAAATGTAATTTTAAAAGAGTAAAAGTGGGACTATGATCTCACCTTGAGTGAACGAGTAAATAAAGTACTTCACAAAGTAACGTGTGCAAGAACGAGTGCTAGTCTTAACCTAAACAAGTAGGTTGTATCAATAACGGTAAACACGGTTGGTCAAAGTTGTTCAATTAGTCCTATGGCTCAATACGACTCGATTAATATAGCATGTGAATCAAATTGTTAAGTTTCATGCAAGAATCAAGTATACAAGAAGATTAGAATGGTTTAAACAAGTATTGGTTAAGTTTGGACAAAAGTCAACTTTGGTCAAGTCAAAGTCAACGAAAAAGTCAACACGTTCGGGTCGGGTCCCGAACTATTTTTCTAAGGTTTTTAATCATATATAAGCATGTTGGCCAAGTTTCATGTTAATCGGAGGTGCGTAGCATAGTTAGAATTAAACGAAAAAGTGAAAATTTAGACAGCCGGGTTTGGAGCGCCGCTCCATGTGTCTGTTCAGCAATCTGGGCAGTTTGAACACTTAAGCACGAATCCAACTTCAAACAACCATAACTAATGAACCGTAAATATTTAAAACACGTATCTTATATCGTTGGAAAGGTAATTTAACGAGGAACGCAACTAAACACCTTTCATCTATCAAATTCATCTTTTACATTAACCGATTTCTCGTCAAGTGATCATTAAAGGTCCATTTTCAAAGTTTCAAGGTCATAAATTGCATAAGATGCTTCGGGAACTTAATACACACATATAATACGCCGTTTCGTAGGTAATCACGCATACAATATTATCAAACACTTACAAATAACATTGCAAAGCATTCAATGCATTAAAAGTCCATTTTACTTCTATCAAACCCTAATTCAAAACCACAAATTTAACAATTATGTTTATGAAGCTTTTTCATGTCAACCTACATACCAAATTGAAGCTAGTGATGCTAGTAACACATTTAATACATGCACTTTTAACATCTAACAACATTTAAGCAACCAAATCTCAAAATCAAACACACCCATTTCAAGTTTAAGCTAGTTACATCAAAATGACAAGAACAAGCATATAAATCACATATTCATGTTAGACTTGAGCCATAGACACTAATTAACACACTTTAAAGTTTAAAAGATAAAGAACGAGAAATTTAGTGTTTTTAGAAAGTTACCAAAATGAGATGAAATTGGTATCAAGTTGTAGAGGATGAAGAGAGGATTCCAAATATGTAATTTGTTTGAATTGATGCTTGCTAGATCTTGAATAGATGATGAATTTGTGTTGAGTGAATTGAGAGAAAAAGTGAAAGTATGAGATGAGATGGGAGGTGAATGGTTGAGTGGAGGAGAAGAACTTTGACTAGTTGACCTAGTCAATTCTTTGCCCACTTGGCAAGTTTAGTCCCTCAAGTTTCAAAGTGGGTGCGTAAATTAACCGAACGAATTATTTAGAAATACACGAGAGTAAACGGAAGATGTTATAATCCAATAACGAAAATATTGAGAATGTTAGCTAATGGAGGATACGAATCTAGATACGAACGATATTATCAAAATAAAAAGACGGGCGCTAAAAATAATTTAACGGAAAAAAGCGGGATGTTACATTACCCACACCTTAAAAGAAATTTCGTCTCGAAATTTAGTTGGAAGTAGTAGTCGATGTCTCTTCCTCGAGACCTTGCGTTGTTAATTCTACGAATAAGTGAAGGTATGCCCTTGGGTATTCCCACGAACTCTGACAGTCTGGATTTTACGTTGTCTTAAGGTTTGGTTTTACGATCCATAATTTCAATCGGTTCTCCTATGAAGTGGAGATTGTCGTCAATGGTAAGCTCAACTAAAAGAATAACAAGTTCCTGTTCCGCAGGACACTTCTCAAAGTTTGATACCTGGAATGTAGGATAAACGGGAATTTAATTGAGTTGGGTGATCCAAACGGTATGTAGCGGTTCCAATACACCCCAAGATTTTAAAAGGATCAATATATCGCGGAGTTAACTTTCCACGTTCCCGAAACGGATTACACCTTTCCAAGGTACGATTTCTCAATATTAAGCGGTCACTCACTTGGAGTTCGAGAGGTTTACGTGTAACATCGGCATAGCCCTTTTGGCGACTACGGGCCGTCTTAAGCCCTTCTCGGACTTGAACGATCTTAACAGTTATTTCTTGCATGAGTTCGAATCCGGTGATTTGCTTGTCACATACTTCGGTCAAACGAATAGGAGAGCAACATTTGCGGTCATATAAGGTTTCGAAAAGTGCGGCGTTAATACACTAGTGGTAACTACTATTGTAAGAAGAATCGGCTAAAAGCAACAATACATGTTTGTAACGTGTCTTTCCAAGATTCGAATCGTACGTTTGCTTGGTCCGTCAGTTTGTGGATGATACGCGGTACTCATGTTTAAACGTGTTCTTAAGGCTTCTTGTAACACTAGAAGTGAAACGAGTATTTTGGTCCGAGATAATTGACAATGGTACACCGTGTTGGAATAGAATTCTTTAAGATATGTTTGAGCAGTTAGTTAGGGCTTGAATACGTTTGTTGGAACAAGTTTCTTATCGGCTTGAATACGTTTGCTCCAACACTACTTGCTCCACCATTACTCGTTCCGACACCATTCGTTCCTTTCGTTCTATTAACCCCTGGTCCGTAAACCTCACACTTCGCCGCGCTATGACCATTTCTTTTACACTTGTTGCAAAATTTGGTGCAGAACCCCGAGTGATACTTTTCACACCTTTGGCATAGCTGCTTCTCATTGTTGTTGTTGTTGCGGTTATTATTGTTGTTGGGATGATTGTTGTAGTTGCTGTTGTTGTTGTTGTTGTTGTTGTTATTGTTGGGTCGTTTGTTGTAGTTGCGATTGATGTTGCGATTGTTGGGATAATTGTTGCGATTATTGTTGTAATTGCTGTTGTTGTTGTATTGGTGATTCTTATCACCGTTTTCCTCCCACTTTCTTTTGACTTGCTTCACATTGGCCTCTTCAGCAGTCTGTTCTTTAATTCTTTCTTCAATCTGGTTCACTAGTTTGTGAGCCATTCTACATGCCTGTTGTATGGAGGCGGGCTCGTGTGAACTTATATCTTCTTGGATTCTTTCCGGTAATCCTTTCACAAACGCGTCGATCTTCTCTTCCTCATCTTCGAATGCTCCCTGACACAATAGGCACAATTCTGTGAATCGTCTTTCATACGTGGTAATATCAAATCCTTGGGTTCGTAACCCTCTAAGTTCTGTCTTGAGCTTATTGACCTCGGTTCTGGGACGGTACTTCTCGTTCATCAAGTGCTTGAATGCTGACCACGGTAGTGCGTACGCATCATCTTGTCCCACTTGCTCTAGATAGGTATTCCACCATGTTAACGCAGAACCTGTGAAGGTATGCGTAGCGTACTTCACTTTGTCCTCTTCAGTACACTTACTTATGGCAAACACCGATTCGACCTTCTCGGTCCACCGTTTCAATCCGATCGGTCCTTCGATTCCATCAAATTCCAAAGGTTTGCAGGCAGTGAATTCTTTGTAGGTGCATCCTACACGATTTTCTGTACTGCCAGATCCAAGGTTATTGTTGGTATGTAGCGCAGCCTGTACTGCGGCTATGTTTGAAGTTAGAAAAGTACGGAATTCCTCTTCATTCATATTCACGGTGTGTCGAGTAGTCGGTGCCATTTCCTTCAAAATAGTCAAATGGAACAAGTTAATCATACAGAATATTAAGAGTAGTTAATAGTATTTCGTAGCATAATATGAACTCATTTACAAAAGCTTTTTCTTCATATTATCGTTTTATAAGTTTAAATTCGGGTAGTACCTACCCGTTAAGTTCATACTTAGTAGCTAATATACAATTCAACTACTACAATTCTATATGAAAAACTGATTGTAATAATATTTCACGTTCAAACTTTTATACAATATTTTACAAACTTACAATACCGCTTATTTTACATAAAGCATGAAATATAGCACACAATAACTTTCATACAAGATAGTTGTGAAGATAATTCTAGCTATTACACAAGTCGTTCAGCAAAGGCAATAAAGACACGTAATTCATACGTCCAGAAACAAGTCATGCATTCTGGTTTTACTAGGACTACTTCCCATCCTTGGTCTTGTGGAACATAACTGTTATGGCCGTTGATAAGATAGCGTGTTGTAACGTCGTCAAAGGGACGAGGGTTACGTAATGTCCAACAGTCCCGTAACAATCTAAAAACCTCATTTCTTACCCCAATTACCGACTCCGTCACTTGTGGGAACGTTTTGTTTAATAGTTGTAGGCCGATGTTCTTGTTCTCACTTTGGTGAGAAGCGAACATTACTAATCCGTAAGCATAACATGCTTCTTTATGTTGCATGTTAGCCGCTTTTTCTAAATCACGAAGTCCTATATTCAGATATACTGAGTCAAAATAATTTCTTAACCCGTTGCGTAAAATAGCATTTGGGTTCCCCACAATATATACGTCAAAGTAAACACATCGTAACTTATGTATTTCCCAATGTGATATCCTCCATCTTTCGAACGAAAGCCTTTTATAAACCAAGGCATTCTTGGAACGTTCTTCGAATGTCTTACAAACTGATCTCGCCTTAAATAGTTGTGCCGAAGAATTCTGACCGACTCTAGACAAGATTTCATCAATCAGGTCTCCGGGTAGGTCTCTTAAAATATTGGGTTGTCTATCCATTTTGTGTTTTTATACTGTAAAATAGACAAGAGTTAGATTCATAAAAAAATACTTATTAATACAAGCAATTTTTACATATATCATAAAGCATAAGCACACTATATTACATATATTACACCACACGAATACAACTATCTTATTCCGACTCGCTTGTTTCTTCTTCTTCGGTTTTGGTTCATTTTGCCAAGTTTCTAGGGATATATGATGTTCCCCTAATACGAGCCGTCGTTTTCCACATTGGTTTAGAAAAACCTGGTGGTTTAGAGGTTCCCGGGTCATTGTTACAACTTAAGGACTTCGGGGGTTGACGATACATATAAAGTTCATCGGGGTTGGAATTAGATTTCTCTATTTTTATGCCCTTTCTCTTATTATTTTCTTTTGCCTTTTTAAATTCATTTGGGGTAATTTCTATAACATCATCAGAATTCTCGTCGGAATCCGATTCATCGGAGAATTGGTAATCCTCCCAATATTTTGCTTCCTTGGCGGAAACACGATTGACCATAATTAACCTTGGTCGGTTGGTTGAGGATTTTCTTTTACTTAACCGTTTTATTATTTCCCCCACCGGTTCTATTTCTTCATCCGGTTCCGATTCTTCTTCCGGTTCCGATTCTTCTTCCGGTTCCGACTCTTCTTCCGGTTCCTCTTCGGGAACTTGTGAATCAGTCCACGAATCATTCCAATTTACATTTGACTCTTCATTATTATTAGGTGAGTCAATGGGACTTGTTCTAGAGGTAGACATCTATCACATAATATCAAACGCGTTAAGAGATTAATATATCACATAATATTCACATGTTAAAAATATATAGTTTCCAACAAAATTTGTTAAGCAATCATTTTTCAAGTAAACACGGTCGAAGTCCAGACTCACTAATGCATCCTAACAAACTCGATAAGACACACTAATGCAAAATTCTGGTTCTCTAAGACCAACGCTCGGATACCAACTGAAATGTCCCGTTCTTATTGATTAAAAACGTTCCATATTAATTGATTTCGTTGCGAGGTTTTGACCTCTATATGAGACGTTTTTCAAAGACTGCATTCATTTTAAAACAAACCATAACCTTTATTTCATCAATAAAGGTTTAAAAAGCTTTACGTAGATTATCAAATAATGATAATCTAAAATATCCTGTTTACACACGACCATTACATAATGGTTTACAATACAAATATGTTACAACAAAATAAGTTTCTTGAATGCAGTTTTTACACAATATCATACAAGCATGGACTCCAAATCTCGTCCTTATTTAAGTATGCGACAGCGGAAACTCTTAATAATCACCTGAGAATAAACATGCTTAAAACGTCAACAAAAATGTTGGTGAGTTATAGGTTTAACCTATATATATCAAATCATAATAATAGACCACAAGATTTCATATTTCAATACAAATCCCATACATAAAGATAAAAATCACTCATATGGTGAACACCTGGTAACCGACATTAACAAGATGCATATATAAGAATATCTCCATCATTCCGGGACACCCTTCGGATATGATATAAATTTCGAAGTACTAAAGCATCCGGTACTTTGGATGGGGTTTGTTAGGCCCAATAGATCTATCTTTAGGATTCGCGTCAATTAGGGTGTCTGTTCCCTAATTCTTAGATTACCAGACTTAATAAAAAGGGGCATATTTGATTTCGATAATTCAACCATGGAATGTAGTTTCACGTACTTGTGTCTATTTTGTAAATCATTTATAAAACCTGCATGTATTCTCATCCCAAAAATATTAGATTTTAAAAGTGGGACTATAACTCACTTTCACAGATTTTTACTTCGTCGAGAAGTAAGACTTGGCCACTGTTGATTCACGAACCTATAACAATATATACATATATTAAGGTATGTTCAAAATATATTTACAACACTTTTAATATATTTTGATATTTTAAATTTATTAAGTCAGCTGTCCTCGTTAGTAACCTACAACTAGTTGACCACAGTTAGATGTACAGAAATAAATCGATAAATATTATCTTGAATCAATCCACGACCCAGTGTATACGTATCTCATTATTGATCACAACTCAAACTATATATATTTTGGAATCAACCTCAACCCTGTATAGCTAACTCCAACATTTACATATAGAGTGTCTTTGGTTGTTCCGAAATATATATAGATGTGTCGACATGATAGGTCGAAACATTGTATACGTGTCTATGGTATCTCAAGATTACATAATATACAATACAAGTTGATTAAGTTGTGGTTGGAATAGATTTGTTACCAATTTTCACGTAGCTAAAATGAGAAAAATTATCCAATCTTGTTTTACCCATAACTTCTTCATTTTAAATCCGTTTTGAGTGAATCAAATTGCTATGGTTTCATATTGAACTCTATTTTATGAATATAAACAGAAAAGTATAGGTTTATTATCGGAAAAATAAGTTACAAGTCGTTTTTGTAAAGGTAGTCATTTCAGTCGAAAGAACGACGTCTAGATGACCATTTTAGAAAACATACTTCCACTTTGAGTTTAACCATGATTTTTGGATATAGTTTCATGTTCATAATAAAAATAATTTTCTCAGAATAACAACTTTTAAATCAAAGTTTATCATAGTTTTTAATTAACTAACCCAAAACAGCCCGCGGTGTTACTACGACGGCGTAAATCCGGTTTTACGGTGTTTTTCATGTTTCCAGGTTTTAAATCATTAAGTTAGCATATCATATAGATATAGAACATGTGTATAGTTAATTTTAAAACTCAAGTTAGAAGGATTAACTTTTGTTTGCGAACAAGTTTAGAATTAACTAAACTATGTTCTAGTGATTACGAGTTTAAACCTTCGAATAAGATAGTTTTATATATATGAATCGAATGATGTTATGAACATCATTACTACCTCAAGTTTAGTAGGTAAACCTACTGGAAGTGACAAGTAATGATCTAGCTTTAAAGGATCTTGGATGGCTTGAAAGTTCTTGAAGTAGGATCATGACACAAAAACAAGTTCAAGTAAGATTTTTTATTCGAATTAAGATAGTTTATAGTTATAGAAATTGAATCAAAGTTTGAATATGAATATTACCTTGAATAAGAAAGATAACCTACTATATATAACAAAGGTTTCTTGATCTTATATGATTACTTGGAATGGATTAGAAAGCTTGGAAGTAAATTAGTAAACTTGAAGGGATTTTTGAAGTGTTCTTGAAGTGTTCTTCCTATGATGATTATAGCTTGATTCTTGAAGTGATTTTTGATGAAGATGATGATTAACTATTGGAAAAATACGTTCATAATAGTGTGTGTGTTGAGAGAGAATTAGAAAGAGAATTGGAAGTGAAATGGAGTGAATGATGAGTGGTAATTGGTGAGTGGTGAGTGGGGTTAAAAGGAGTTCTAGTTAGTTGACTAGCTCATGGTAGAAGTTAAAATTGATTAGTCATACATGACATAATCAAGAGTGGAATCCCATGCTAGTTTCTATTGGTATATACTCATAGTAAGTACGTTTTGAAGCTGTGTATAATACGGGTAAGAATACGACTAGAATTCTTGATGAAAGAAAAGAATGGAAAAGTAACTGTAACCATTTTTGTTAAGTATGAGTGTTTTGATATATGTCTTGAAGTCTTCCAAAAGTATTTTAATACATCTAAATACACTACATGTATATACATTTTAACTGAGTCGTTAAGTCATCGTTAGTCGTTACATGTAAGTGTTGTTTTGAAACCTTTAAGTTAACGATCTCAATTAATGTTGTTAACCCATTGTTTATTATATCTAATGAGATGTTAAATTATTATATTATCATGATATTATGATATATTAATATATCTTAATATGATATATATACATTTAAATGTCGTTACAACGATAATCGTTACATATATGTCTCGTTTCGAAATCCTTAAGTTAGTAGTCTTGTTTATATGTATATAACTCATTGTTAATATACTTATGGAGATACTTACTTATCATAATCTCATGTTAACCATATGTATATCCATATATATATCGTCATGTCATTTTTACAAGTTTTAACGTTCGTGAATCGCCGGTCAACTTGGGTGGTCAATTGTCTATATGAAACATATTTCAATTAATCAAGTCTTAACAAGTTTGATTGCTTAACATGTTGGAAACATTTAATCACGTAAATATCAATCTCAATTAATATATATAAACATGGAAAAGTTCGAGTCACTACAGTACCTACCCGTTAAATAAATTTCGTCCCGAAATTTTAAGCTGTTGAAGGTGTTGACGAATCTTCTGGAAATAGATGCGGGTATTTCTTCTTCATCTGATCTTCACGCTCCCAGGTGAACTCGGGTCCTCTACGAGCATTCCATCGAACCTTAACAATTGGTATCTTGTTTTGCTTAAGTCTTTTAACCTCACGATCCATTATTTCGACGGGTTCTTCGATGAATTGGAGTTTTTCGTTGATTTGAATTTCATCTAACGGAATAGTGAGATCTTCTTTAGCAAAACATTTCTTCAAATTCGAGACGTGGAAAGTGTTATGTACAGCCACGAGTTGTTGAGGTAACTCAAGTCGGTAAGCTACTGGTCCGACACGATAAATAATCTTGAATGGTCCAATATACCTTGGATTTAATTTCCCTCGTTTACCAAATCGAACAACGCCTTTCCAAGGTGCAACTTTAAGCATGACCATCTCTCCAATTTCAAATTCTATATCTTTTCTTTTAATGTCAGCGTAGCTCTTTTGTCGACTTTGGGCGGTTTTCAACCGTTGGTGAATTTGGAGGATCTTCTCGGTAGTTTCTTGTATAATCTCCGGACCCGTAATCTGTCTATCCCCCACTTCACTCCAACAAATCGGAGACCTGCACTTTCTACCATAAAGTGCTTCAAACGTCGCCATCTCAATGCTTGAATGGTAGCTATTGTTGTAGGAAAATTCTGCTAACGGTAGATGTCGATCCCAACTGTTTCCGAAATCAATAACACATGCTCGTAGCATGTCTTCAAGCGTTTGTATCATCCTTTCGCTCTGCCCATCAGTTTGTGGATGATAGGCAGTACTCATGTCTAGACGAGTTCCTAATGCTTGCTGTAATGTCTGCTAGAATCTTGAAATAAATCTGCCATCCCTATCAGAGATAATAGAGATTGGTATTCCATGTCTGGAGACGACTTCCTTCAAATACAGTCGTGCTAACTTCTCCATCTTGTCATCTTCTCTTATTGGCAGGAAGTGTGCTGATTTGGTGAGACGATCAACTATTACCCAAATAGTATCAAAACCACTTGCAGTCCTTGGCAATTTAGTGATGAAATCCATGGTAATGTTTTCCCATTTCCATTCTGGGATTTCGGGTTGTTGAAGTAGACCTGATGGTTTCTGATGCTCAGCTTTGACCTTAGAACACGTCAAACATTCTCCTACGTATTTAGCAACATCGGCTTTCATACTCGGCCACCAAAAATGTTTCTTGAGATCCTTGTACATCTTCCTCGTTCCAGGATGTATTGAGTATCTGGTTTTATGAGCTTCTCTAAGTACCATTTCTCTCATATCTCCAAATTTTGGTACCCAAATCCTTTCAGCCCTATACCGGGTTCCGTCTTCCCGAATATTAAGATGCTGCTCCGATCCTTTGGATATTTCATCCTTTAAATTTCCTTCTTTTAAAACTCCTTGTTGCGCCTCCTTTATTTGAGTAGTAAGGTTATTATGAATCATTATATTCATAGATTTTACTCGAATGGGTTCTCTGTCCTTCCTGCTCAACGCATCGGCTACCACATTTGCCTTCCCCGGGTGGTAACGAATCTCAAAGTCGTAATCATTCAACAATTCAATCCACCTACGCTGCCTCATATTCAGTTGTTTCTGATTAAATATGTGTTGAAGACTTTTGTGGTCGGTATATATAATACTTTTGACCCCATATAAGTAGTACCTCCAAGTCTTTAATGCAAAAACAACCGCGCCTAATTCCAAATCATGCGTCGTATAATTTTGCTCGTGAATCTTCAATTGTCTAGACGCATAAGCAATCACCTTCATTCGTTGCATTAATACACAACCGAGACCTTGCTTTGATGCATCACAATAAATCACAAAATCATCATTCCCTTCAGGCAATGACAATATAGGTGCCGTAGTTAGCTTTTTCTTCAATAACTGAAATGCTTTCTCTTGTTCATCCTTTCATTCAAATTTCTTCCCTTTATGCGTTAATGCAGTCAAGGGTTTTGCTATTCTGGAAAAGTCTTGGATGAACCTTCTGTAGTAACCAGCTAGTCCTAAAAACTGGCGTATGTGTTTCGGAGTTTTCGGGGTTTCCCACTTTTCAACAGTTTCTATCTTTGCCGGATCCACCTTAATACCTTCTTTGTTCACTATGTGACCGAGGAATTGAACTTCTTCCAACCAAAATGCACACTTTGAAAATTTAGCGTACAATTTTTCCTTCCTCAATACTTCTAACACCTTTCTCAAATGTTCACCGTGTTCTTGGTCATTCTTTGAGTAAATAAGTATGTCATCAATGAAAACAATGACAAACTTGTCAAGGTATGGTCCACACACTCGGTTCATAAGGTCCATGAACACAGCTATTAGTTAAACCAAATGGCATGACCATAAACTCGTAATGGCCGTAACGTGTTCTGAAAGCAGTCTTTGGAATATCATCTTCTTTCACCCGCATTTGATGATACCCGGAACGTAAGTCAATCTTTGAATAAACAGACGAGCCTTGTAGTTGATCAAATAAGTCGTCGATTCTCGGTAGTGGGTAGCGGTTCTTGATGGTAAGTTTGTTCAACTCTCGGTAGTCAATACACAACCTGAATGTACCATCTTTCTTCTTGACAAACAAAACAGGAACTCCCGACGGTGATGTGCTTGGTCGAATGAAACCACGCTCTAAAAGTTCTTGTAATTGGCTTTGCAGTTCTTTCATCTCGCTGGGTGCGAGTCTGTAAGGAGAACGAGCTATTGGTGCAGCTCCTGGTACAAGATCTATTTGAAATTCAACGGATCGCTGTGGGGGTAATCCCGGTAATTCTTTCGGAAATACATCGGGAAATTCTTTTGCTACGGGAACATCATTGATGCTCTTTTCTTCAGTTTGTACTTTATCGACGTGTGCTAGAACAGCATAGCAACCTTTTCTTATTAGTTTTTGTGCCTTCAAATTACTAATAAGATGTAGCTTCGTGTTGCCCTTTTCTCCGTACACCATTAAGGATTTTCCTTTTTCTCGTATAATGCGAATTGCATTTTTGTAACAAACGATCTCCGCTTTCACTTCTTTCAACCAGTCCATACCGATTATCACATCAAAACTCCCTAACTCTACTGGTATCAAATCAATCTTAAATGTTTCGCTAACCAGTTTAATTTCTCGATTCCGACATATATTATCTGCTGAAATTAATTTACCATTTGCTAATTCAAGTAAAAATTTGCTATCCAACGGCGTCAATGGACAACTTAATTTAGCACAAAAATCTCTACTCATATAGCTTCTATCCGCACCCGAATCAAATAAAACGTAAGCAGATTTATTGTCAATAAGAAACGTACCCGTAACAAGCTCCGGGTCTTCCTGTGCCTCTGCCGCATTAATATTGAAAACTCTTCCGCGGCCTTGTCCATTCGTGTTCTCCTGGTTCGGGCAATTTCTAATAATGTGGCCCGGTTTTCCACATTTATAACAAACTACATTGGCATAACTTGCTCCGACACTACTTACTCCGCCATTACTCGTTCCGACACCATTCGTTCCTTTCGTTCTATTAACCCCTGGTCCGCAGACCTCACACTTCACCGCGCTATGACAATTTCTTTTACACTTGTTGCAAAATTTGGTGCAGAACCCCGAGTGATACTTTTCACACCTTTGGCATAGCTGCTTCTGATTGTTGTTGTTGTTGCGGTTATTATTATTGTTGGGATGATTGTTGTAGTTGCTGTTGTTGTTGTTGTTGTTGTTGGGCCGTTTGTTGTAGTTGCGATTGATGTTGCGATTGTTGGGATAATTGTTGCGATTATTGTTGTAATTGCTGTTGTTGTTGTATTGGTGATTCTTATCACCGTTTTCCTCCCACTTTCTTTTGACTTGCTTCACATTGGCCTCTTCAGCAGTCTGTTCTTTAATTCTTTCTTCAATCTGGTTCACTAGTTTGTGAGCCATTCTACATGCCTGTTGTATGGAGGCGGGCTCGTGTGAACTTATATCTTCTTGGATTCTTTCCGGTAATCCTTTCACAAACGCGTCGATCTTCTCTTCCTCATCTTCGAATGCTCCCTGACACAATAGGCACAATTCTGTGAATCGTCTTTCGTACGTGGTAATATCAAATCCTTGGGTTCGTAACCCTCTAAGTTCTGTCTTGAGCTTATTGACCTCGGTTCTGGGACGGTACTTCTCGTTCATCAAGTGCTTGAATGCTGACCACGGTAGTGCGTACGCATCATCTTGTCCCACTTGCTCTAGATAGGTATTCCACCATGTTAACGCAGAACCTGTGAAGGTATGCGTAGCATACTTCACTTTGTCCTCTTCAGTACACTTACTTATGGCAAACACCGATTCGACCTTCTCGGTCCACCGTTTCAATCCGATCGGTCCTTCGATTCCATCAAATTCCAAAGGTTTGCAGGCAGTGAATTCTTTGTAGGTGCATCCTACACGATTTCCTGTACTGCCAGATCCAAGGTTATTGTTGGTATGTAGCGCAGCCTGTACTGCGGCTATGTTTGAAGCTAGAAAAGTACGGAATTCCTCTTCATTCATATTCACGGTGTGTCGAGTAGTCGGTGCCATTTCCTTCAAAATAGTCAAATGGAACAAGTTAATCATACAGAATATTAAGAGTAGTTAATAGTATTTCGTAGCATAATATGAACTCATTTATAAAAGCTTTTTCTTCATATTAGCGTTTTATAAGTTTAAATTCGGGTAGTACCTACCCGTTAAGTTCATACTTAGTAGCTAATATACAATTCAACTACTACAATTCTATATGAAAAACTGATTGTAATAATATTTCGCGTTCAAACTTTTATACAATATTTTACAAACTTACAATACCGCTTATTTTACATAAAGCATGAAATATAGCACACAATAACTTTGATACAAGATAGTTGTGAAGATAATTCTAGCTAGTACACAAGTCGTTCAGCAAAGGCAATAAAGACACGTAATTCATACGTCCAGAAACAAGTCATGCATTCTGGTTTTACTAGGACTACTTCCCATCCTTGGTCTTGTGGAACATAACCGTTATGGCCGTTGATAAGACAGCGTGTTGTAACGTCATCAAAGGGACGAGGGTTACGTAATGTCCAACAGTCCCGTAACAATCTAAAAACCTCATTTCTTACCCCAATTACCGACTCCGTCACTTGTGGGAACGTTTTGTTTAATAGTTGTAGGCCGATGTTCTTGTTTCACTTTGGTGAGAAGCGAACATTACTAATCCGTAAGCATAACATGCTTCTTTATGTTGCATGTTAGCCGCTTTTTCTAAATCACGAAGTCCTATATTCGGATATACTGAGTCAAAATAATTTCTTAACCCGTTGCGTAAAATAGCATTTGGGTTCCCCGCAATATATGCGTCAAAGTAAACACATCGTAACTTATGGATTTCCCAATGTGATATCCCCCATCTTTTGAACGAAAGCCTTTTATAAACCAAGGCATTCTTGGAACGTTCTTCGAATGTCTTACAAACTGATCTCGCCTTAAATAGTTGTGCCGAAGAATTCTGACCGACTCTAGACAAGATTTCATCAATCATGTCTCCGGGTAGGTCTCTTAAAATATTGGGTTGTCTATCCATTTTGTGTTTTTATACTGTAAAATAGACAAGAGTTAGATTCATAAAAAAAAAACTTATTAATACAAGCAATTTTTACATATATCATAAAGCATAAGCACACTATATTACATATATTACACCACACGAATACAACTATCTTATTCCGACTCGCTTGTTTCTTCTTCTTTGGTTTTGGTTTGTTTTGCCAAGTTTCTAGGGATATATGATGATCCCCTAATACGAGCCGTCGTTTTCCACATTGGTTTAGAAAAACCTGGTGGTTTAGAGGTTCCCGGGTCATTGTTACAACTTAAGGACTTCGGGGATTGACGATACATATAAAGTTCATCGGGGTTGGAATTAGATTTCTCTATTTTTATGCCCTTTCCCTTATTATTTTCTTTTGCCTTTTTAAATTCAGTTGGGGTAATTTCTATAACATCATCGGAATTCTCGTCGGAATCCGATTCATCGGAGAATTGGTAATCCTCCCAATATTTTGCTTCCTTGGCGGAAACACCATTGACCATAATTAACCTTGGTTGGTTGGTTGAGGATTTTCTTTTACTTAACCGTTTTATTATTTCCCCCACCGGTTCTATTTCTTCATCCGGTTCCGATTCTTCTTCCGGTTCCGATTCTTCTTCCGGTTCCGACTCTTCTTCCGGTTCCTCTTCAGGAACTTGTGAATCAGTCCACGAATCATTCCAATTTACATTTGACTCTTCATTATTATTAGGTGAGTCAATGGGACTTGTTCTAGAGGTAGACATCTATCACATAATATCAAACGCGTTAAGAGATTAATATATCACATAATATTCACATGTTAAAAATATATAGTTTCCAACAAAATTTGTTAAGCAATCATTTTTCAAGTAAACACAGTCGAAGTCCAGACTCACTAATGCATCCTAACAAACTCGATAAGACACACTAATACAAAATTCTGGTTCTCTAAGACCAACGCTCGGATACCAACTGAAATGTCCCGTTCTTATTGATTAAAAACGTTCCATATTAATTGATTTCGTTGCGAGGTTTTGACCTCTATATGAGACGTTTTTCAAAGACTGCATTGATTTTAAAACAAACCATAACCTTTATTTCATCAATAAAGGTTTAAAAAGCTTTACGTAGATTATCAAATAATGATAATCTAAAATATCCTGTTTACACACGACCATTACATAATGGTTTATAATACAAATATGTTACAACAAAATAAGTTTCTTGAATGCAGTTTTTACACAATATCATACAAGCATGGACTCCAAATCTCGTCCTTATTTAAGTATGCGACAGCGGAAACTCTTAATAATCACCTGAGAATAAACATGCTTAAAACGTCAACAAAAATGTTGGTGAGTTATAGGTTTAACCTATATATATCAAATCATAATAATAGACCACAAGATTTCATATTTCAATACAAATCCCATACATAGAGATAAAAATCATTCATATGGTGAACACCTGGTAACCGACATTAACAAGATGCATATATAAGAATATCCCCATCATTCCGGGACACCCTTCGGATATGATATAAATTTCGAAGTACTAAAGCATCCGGTACTTTGGATGGGGTTTGTTAGGCCCAATAGATCTATCTTTAGGATTCGCGTCAATTAGGGTGTCTGTTCCCTAATTCTTAAATTACCATACTTAATAAAAAGGGGCATATTTGATTTCGATAATTCAACCATAGAATGTAGTTTCACGTACTTGTGTCTATTTTGTAAATCATTTATAAAACCTGCATGTATTCTCATCCCAAAAATATTAGATTTTAAAAGTGGGACTATAACTCACTTTCACAGATTTTTACTTCGTCGAGAAGTAAGACTTGGCCACTGTTGATTCACGAACCTATAACAATATATACATATATTAAAGTATGTTCAAAATATATTTACAACACTTTTAATATATTTTGATGTTTTAAATTTATTAAGTCAGCTGTCCTCGTTAGTAACCTACAACTAGTTGTCCACAGTTAGATGTACAGAAATAAATCGATAAATATTATCTTGAATCAATCCACGACCCAGTGTATACGTATCTCAGTATTGATCACAACTCAAACTATATATATTTTGGAATCAACCTCAACCCTGTATAGCTAACTCCAACATTCACATATAGAGTGTCTATGGTTGTTCCGAAATATATATAGATGTGTCGACATGATAGGTCGAAACATTGTATACGTGTCTATGGTATCTCAAGATTACATAATATACAATACAAGTTGATTAAGTTATGGTTGGAATAGATTTGTTACCAATTTTCACGTAGCTAAAATGAGAAAAATTATCCAATCTTGTTTTACCCATAACTTCTTCATTTTAAATCCGTTTTGAGTGAATCAAATTGCTATGGTTTCATATTGAACTCTATTTTATGAATATAAACAGAAAAGTATAGGTTTATAGTCGGAAAAATAAGTTACAAGTCATTTTTGTAAAGGTAGTCATTTCAGTCGAAAGAACGACGTCTAGATGACCATTTTAGAAAACATACTTTCACTTTGAGTTTAACCGTGATTTTTGGATATAGTTTCATGTTCATAATAAAAATCATTTTATCAGAATAACAACTTTTAAATCAAAGTTTATCATAGTTTTTAATTAACTAACCCAAAACAGCCCGCGGTGTTACTACGACGGCGTAAATCCGATTTTACGGTGTTTTTCGTGTTTCCAGGTTTTAAATCATTAAGTTAGCATATCATATAGATATAGAACATGTGTGTAGTTAATTTTAAAACTCAATTTAGAAGGATTAACTTTTGTTTGCGAACAAGTTTAGAATTAACTAAACTATGTTCTAGTGATTACGAGTTTAAACCTTCGAATAAGATAGTTTTATATATATGAATCGAATGATGTTATGAACATCATTACTACCTCAAGTTTAGTAGGTAAACCTACTGGAAGTGACAAGAAATGATCTAGCTTTAATGGATCTTGGATGGCTTGAAAGTTCTTGAAGTAGGATCTTGACACAAAAACAAGTTCAAGTAAGATTTTTATTCGAATTAAGATAGTTTATAGTTATAGAAATTGAATCAAAGTTTGAATATGAATATTACCTTAAATAATAAAGATAACCTACTGTATATAACAAAGGTTTCTTGATCTTAGATGATTACTTGGAATGGATTAGAAAGCTTGGAAGTAAATTAGTAAACTTGAAGGGATTTTTGAAGTGTTCTTGAAGTGTTCTTCCTATGATGATTATAGCTTGATTCTTGAAGTGATTTTTGATGAAGATGATGATTAACTACTGAAAAAATACGTTCATAATAGTGTGTGTGTGTGTGTGTGTGTGTGTGTGTGTGTTGAGAGAGAATTAGAAAGAGAATTGGAAGTGAAATGGAGTGAATGATGAGTGGTAATTGGTGAGTGGTGAGTGGGGTTAAAAGGAGTTCTAGATAGTTGACTAGCTCATGGTAGAAGTTAAAATTGATTAGTCATACATGACATAATCAAGAGTGGAATCCCATGCTAGTTCCTATTGGTATATACTCATAGTAAGTACGTTTTGAAGCTGTGTATAATACGGGTAAGAATACGACTAGAATTCTTGATGAAAGAAAAGAATGGAAAAGTAACTGTAACCATTTTCGTTAAGTATGAGTGTTTTGATATATGTCTTTAAGTCTTCCAAAAGTATTTTAATAAATCTAAATACACTACATGTATATACATTTTAACTGAGTCGTTAAGTCATCGTTAGTCGTTACATGTAAATGTTGTTTTGAAACCTTTAAGTTAACGATCTCAATTAATGTTGTTAACCCATTGTTTATTATATCTAATGAGATGTTAAATTATTATATTATCATGATATTATGATATATTAATATATCTTAATATGATATATATACATTTAAATGTCGTTACAACGATAATCGTTACATATATGTCTCGTTTCAAAATCCTTAAGTTAGTAGTCTTGTTTATATGTATATAACTCATTGTTAATATACTTATGGAGATACTTACTTATCATAATCTCATGTTAACCATATGTATATCCATATATATATCGTCATGTTGTTTTTACAAGTTTTAACGTTCGTGAATCGCCGGTCAACTTGGGTGGTCAATTGTCTATATGAAACATATTTCAATTAATCAAGTCTTAACAAGTTTGATTGCTTAACATGTTGAAAACATTTAATCACATAAATATCAATCCCAATTAATATATATAAACATGGAAAAGTTCGGGTCACTACAAGAGAGAGAGTGCCTTTCAGGCGTTCACGTAGAAATATTTTCATATTTGAGTTCCATCTCGTGCTACACGAATTTAGCTAGTCAGGTTGGTGTGGATAATCATGTTCGAGGTTCGAACACGGAGATATTTAAGGACGAACGATACGGGGAAAGTCGGAAATGAATCTTCGGTAATAACCGGCGAGATCCAAGATTTAACGAATACATGTCGGAGTACTGAGGGTTTCCCGATTTCGTGTGACTTTGATTTTCACGAGATCTACTTTAATACCTTGACCACTAACAACATGGTTTAGAATTTGGACTTCGTATAACCAAAATTCTCACTTGGAGAATTCGGCATAGAGTTGCTCTTTTCTCAAGAGTTCGAGCGTAGGACGGAGACGTTGTTCGTTTTCTTCTTCGTTTGAATTGAATAGGTTAAGTCATCACCTTTGAATAAAATAATGGATTTGTCTAGAATAGTTTACATACGTGATTCACGAGATCTATGAATACGGACAGAGCCTTAGTTACTGAACGACACTAAAGAAATTCATATCTATCGCAACGAGTTCGGAAAGCGGTTTTGCACACATCTTCTCCCTTAACCCTTAATTGATGATAACCCGAATGGAGGTCAATTTTGGAATACACACGGAATCCTTATAATTGATCAAGAGGTCGTTGACACGGGGAAGAGGATATCGGTTCTTAACCAGAAATTATTTAGTTCACGATAATCGATAAATATTTGTGGGTAAACATTTTCTTTTTAACGGATGGTTCTGAGCTCCCTAGTTCTATAGGTATCAAGTCAATTTCAAATTCTTTACCCATTAAGTTTAACGTACACCCCCGATAAAATTTGTCGGCACTCAATAGTTTCCTGTTGGCCACTTCAATAGTATAAGTAGTATCTAGTGGGAGTGGTGGAGTGCTAAAAGAATGAGTCAAAGTCTTGGATACAAAACTCTTATCGGCACCCGAATCGAATGACATGAAACATAAGAGTTATTGAGAAAAAACGTACCCGTGGCTAGTTGTCATCCCGGGCATCCTAGGTGTTAATGTTAAAGGCTCATCCGCGCACATTGGGGTTTCCTTTCTTCTTTAGACACGCATTCCTAAAATGACCTGGTTGGCCACATTCGAAACAAACACCCGCTTTTGGAGCATTAGGCCCCTTTGAGCGACGGTAATGGTACTCTTACAAACATGGGCCACATGGCCACTTCCTTGACACTTGATGCAAAATGGCTTGCCACATTTTCCATAATGATGGTTGCGGCACTTGTTGCAAAAAGGTCGAGTTCCGGCATATTTTTCCTGCCACCGGGGGTGAAAGGCTTCTTGGTGGAGTCGTTGTGGTTGTGGTTTCTTGATGGAGAGGTTTCCCATTTTCTTTTGTTGTTACCCAGTTGGTCCTCGGCTGTTGGTGCCAGCGCTTCAATTTCATCCACCGTTTTTATAAATCGGCGGGCCATCGTCAGAGCCTCTTGTAGGTTGGCGGGTCTTGATGGCATTACCCTGTGTGGAATGCTCTTAGGGAGGCTATCCATGTAAAATTCAACTCCTTGGGGCCCGGGAGCCATGAGTTTTGGACAAATTGAGGCTAGTTCGGCAAACCGTTGATTATAAGCTTCGAGGTCATTTCGGGCCATTTTTAAATTTCTTGGCCCCTGTTCGAGCCTTCAAGTCTCTTCGCGGGGGAAGTATTTGGTGATCATTCTTTCTCTTAATTCGGTCCAAGAGAGTGTATGGGCTTCATCGGTACCCACCGATTGTACATACATGTTCCACCATGAGAGAGCAATACCGGCGAAAGTGAGGGTGGAAAACTTGACCTTATCTGGGTCCCGACAGCCGCTTATTCTAAAAACGACTTTCGTTTGCTCGAGCCACCGGGTGAGAGCAACCGGTCCCCCGGTTCCATCGAAAGTGGGAGGTTTGTACTCCATGAAGTTTTTGTAGGAGCACCCCTCGTTTGAATCACTGGCTCCATGATTGTTGTTGTTGTTGTTGTTGTTGGAGAAGTGACCGGCCACGACCGCACCCACGGCGGTGGCTGTCATTCGTTGAAGAGCTTGTTCTAGAGTTTCGGGAGGAGTATTGTGTTTACCTTGGTGAGCCATTGTTCCTTGAAAACACAAGAATATCGTTGATTAGTATCCTCAATAATACTAACCGTGATATGGAATTATGATAGAGAGAAGATTTTCTTTGACTCGCCTTAAATTCTTTATGTCATAATGTCAGAACGTTCATATGAGTCACCGTAACATAATCCAGGAAATTATATTACCATGATTCATATGTGCATTCGACATTATTCCATATAGTCAAGGTGGCGTGTCAATCAAATTAAACAACGTGAGATTTAGATGGAATAAGAGTTAGATGGTAATAGAAGAGTTTGAGTATAAATGCACAAGTAGTCAAGTAATTCCTACTTCTAGTCTATATGCCGGTTGTAGTCTAGACTCACTAATGTACCCTATGACTCGGGGTCGACACCAATGAACTCTAAATCCCTACAACCAACGCTCTGATACCATCTGTAGCGACCCAACAAAATCGTCATTGACGGCGCCATCTACTTAGGTCCCATTACGTGGTCATAAGTCTTTAAAACAACGTTTGACCAAAAATATGTCGCATTCATTTCAAATGTAAAGATTGTTTCAAAGTTTACAAGATTAGTTCAACCACAACTTACATTACAACGTTATAAGTACAATTGAAACCTATGTGACACAATTTAAAAGTAGCCAAAAGACGCTCCATGTATGCATATATACTCGACATCCAATGCAAGTATCAAAATAATGAGCGGAAGCATGTAACACATAATGTTCAAGGACCTAAGAAAAACATAGAAATCTGTCAACGAAAACGTTGGTGAAATCATAGGTTTAAGTAAGTAAGTAAGTACAAATGAACCACAAGATTTATATCATTGAAATAATAGTAAACTATTCCAAAAATTGTTATCACGAGCACACAATTATCAAGGCTTAACTTTCCTTCCATAGAACCCCATCACAATAGTGTTAGAACATACACCATTTCTCGAAAATATATTTCATCCAAAGTAACGGTAGCGAACCGTCCGAATGAGGGTTTGTCAAACCCATATGGCCATACAACATAAGTTCTCGCTTACACCCGGCAGTGTAACTAATGATAATCGAATTGAGGATTTTGTTCTAACTCGTATGTAGAATGTTTGTTTTCATACTTGTGTTCACTTTGTAAAATGAAACGTTTATGTTTTCTCATCCCAAATGTAAGTTTAAAAGAGTAAAAGTGGGACTATGATCTCACCTTGAGTGCACGAGTAAATAAAGTACTTCACAAAGTAACGTGTGCAAGAACGAGTGCTAGTCTTGACCTAAATAAGTAGGTTGTATCAATAACGGTAAACACGGTTGGTCAAAGTTGTTCAATTAGTCATATGGCTCATTACGACTCGATTAATATAGCATGTGAATCAAATTGTCAAGTTTCATGCAAGAATCAAGTATACAAGAAGATTAGAACGGTTTAAACAAGTATTGATTAAGTTTGGACAAAAGTCAACTTTGGTCAAGTCAAAGTCAACGAAAAAGTCAACACGTTCGGGTTGGGTCCCAAACTATTTTTTGAGGTTTTTAATCATATATAAGCATGTTGGCCAAGTTTCATGTTAATCAGAGGTGCATAGCATAGTTAGAATTAAACGAAAAAGTGAAAATTTGGACAGCCGAGTTTGGAGCGCCGCTCCATGTGTCTGTTCAGCAATCTGGGCAGTTTGAACACTTAAGCACGAATCCAACTTCAAACAACCATAACTAATGAACCGTAAACATTTAAAACACGTATCTTATATCGTTGGAAAGGTAATTTAACGAGGAACACAACTAAATACCTTTCATTAATCAAATTCATCTTTTACAATAATCAATTTCTCGTCAAGTGATCATTAAAGGTCCATTTTCAAAGTTTCAAGTTCATAAATTGCATAAGATGCTTTGGGAACTTAATACACACATATAATACGCCGTTTCGTAGGTAATCACGCATACAATACTGTCAAACACTTACAAATAACATTGCAAGTCCATTTTACTTCTATCAAACCCTAATTCAAAATCACAAATTTAACAATTATGTTTATGAAGCTTTTCCATGTCAACCTACATACCAAATTGAAGCTAGTGATGCTAGTAACACATTTAATACATGTACTTTTAATATCTAACAATATTTAAGCAACCAAATCTCAAAATCAAACACACCCATTTCAAGTTTAAGCTAGTTACATCAAAATGACAAGAACAAGCATATAAATCACATATTCATGTTAGACTTGAGCCATAGACACTAATTAACACACTTTTAAGTTTAAAAAATCAAGAACAAGAAATTTAGTGTTTTTAGAAAGTTACCCAAATGAGATGAAATTGGTATCAAGTTGTAGAGGATGAAGAGAGGATTCCAAATATGTTTAGTGTTAAGAAATTTAGTGTTTTTAGCCGTTTGCTTATGAGGTTGCGGTAGTCGCGTATTGGTCATATTGTGCACTACAAGGGATGTTTAGTGTTAAGTGTATTTCGTAAGAATTTGTTTTTGTTTAGTCTTCATTCGGTTTGGTTGTTGACCTTATGTTGGGACGTGGTTACTTTTTGCATTGTACTTGGTATGGTACGCTAGGAGTTGATATCTCGTTACGAGATTGGTTGAGTTTTTCCCGACGTGAGGGATTGAGCAAGTTTTAGTGCTTGGATTTGTGGATATTAATGAATCGCGGGTGACGATTTAGTGGTTAAAGTTGACTCTTTGAGAAGAATTGCCTAGAGGAGTTGGAAGAATACGTGGCAATTTCGCGTATTCCAGGTGATTGATATAGACTTCGGATGGTTTGTGTATTGCACGGCTCGGAATGCGTGCAAGTGTGGTTTTAGTTAGTGGATTAACCTTCGGGTTAATGAGTAAGGTGTAGGTTTGGATTGGTTAAGTGACTAGGATCACGAGGACGTGATCGAATCTAAGTGGGGGAGAGTTGTAACACCCCGTTTTCCCCGTGTATGATATATAGGTGTATCGTGTATGTACGACTAGTGTATGAAGGGTTTGCGACATGTTCGTGTGTTAAAGTTCATGTATGCGAAAAACGATCAGACCACGTTCTGGGTCGCGGCGCGACAATAGGAGCCGCGACGCGGCGTTTAACTAGTTTCAAGATCAGATGGCTTGTAATATGAACCCAGACCTAGTGTATTGTCGCGGCACGAGAAAAGGAGGTCGCGGCGCGGCGATGCTGCTGAGCTGGTTCCGGATATCGCAATTTAAAAGGAAATATGAGGGAATTTTGGTCATTTCGGGTGTGTGCCAGATTGGGATCTTAAATCTCATCCACTCATTTCATTTCTTTTTTCCTTTTCTTCTTCATTTTCTCTCAAAACTTCAAAACCCCATTTGATTCAAAGTGAGATTTGGAAAAGAAGAAGCGGGATTCGATCGAAAGCGTAAGAGGCAACATTGTTCTCCTCGTTCTTAGCTACAAGTTGATATTAGCAGTAAGCTCTAACTCTGAATTTCGTTTTCGTGTTCATCATCAAAATTTGGGGCTTTTGATTTTATGTTTATAAATGAAACCCCATTAGTTAATAATGGAAGATTAACACCAAGATTCGGGTTTATTGTTGATGTTGGCGGGTTTTGGGCTTGGTCAGCAAGTGTAAGCTTGTAAGACTTGCAAATGGGTGTAATCACTAGTATTTAGTGATTATTGAGGTGTAGGAAGCCTTTAGGGTTCATGTGCTTGACTAATTTTAAAATGGGTCAAAATTAGGGTTTAAGTGTCATTTTGGGCAAGATAGGTGCTTAACACCTATGATTGGGTTTAATTGGCGTATTAGGACCATTATCACTAGTGTTAGTGATTATTGGTTAGTTTGGGCGCGGTTTGTGCTTGGAAGTGCATTTTGGTCGAAATTGCACTAGTTGTCAATTTGGGTCGATTTGTATATCCACCCTAATTGTGTTGTTGTATTTGTGATAATGGGGTAGGTACGTTCCATCGGCGAGTTACGGATTATTTCGGTGGCATTCTTCAAGGCGAAAAGGTGAGTGTTAATATCCTATGTGCATATGTATGTGTAGGATGGGTGCGGGTCGGGTGAAGTGATTCTCGGCTATAGAGCTCACTTCACATATAAGTGGATATGATGGACTTGTGTATAGGTCCAATTGGCACGGTTATGCGTTTTGGTTAACCACCTTTGGCGAGGATCACACTTTGTGTGTACGTTATCACATGTGCTTGTGATATGGATTATGTAACCCCAATGGCGAAGGGTTGATATTGAGTTGTGATGTGGATCACGTGTGGATGCGGATTCACGATGACGCGTGTAGTTCGATCATCTTATTAAGGTAGTGATATCGTGTGGTTGCGGATTTACTAAGGCTCGTGTAGTTCGGCCTACCTCGATGTTGTTGTGTTATTGAAGATAGTAGTCTCGTGTGGATGCGGATTTACTAAGGCTCGTGTAGTTCGGCCAATCTTCATTTGGTATTAGGTTAAGGGGTTAACCTTGGGCGGTCTATGCTTTATTATACATTTGGATATTGTTGTGTTGTTGTGGTGTAGCTAACCCTCCGGGTGTAGCTTATTGGCGTGGTACATATCGTTGTTGATGTACTTATATTGTTGGTGTTATTAGCTTGTTGTATAGCGATCGTACGGTATGCTTAGGTTAGCTTGCCCTCATGCATGGACTCTGGTATGTGTTATTTGATTATTATTGTGTGGCGTGTCCATTTTATGCATATATATGTATGTAGTATATTCTCACTCACTAAGCGTTAGCTTACCCTCTCGTTGTTTACATTTTTATAGATTTGCTTGGAGGCAGTGGCACGGGTAAGCGTGGGAACTAGTGGACTCGCATAGGTTGCTTTAGAAGACGTGCTTTTGTATTGATTAGGATTGGGTAGCGTATCCCCAATCACCATGCTCGGTTTTGTTAGAAATTAAAATAGTCGGGTCGTGTTGCCTGTTCAGATATTTAAACTATGTATTAAATGTTTAGAAGTTTATTGAACTTATCATTTGTGTTAAAGATGTTTTGAAAACATAATTGGGACCTAAATATTAATGTATTAAAGAAAAAAAATTACGGGCCGGTTTAAATACGGGTTGGTTCGTTACAATTTTTTGGCCGGAGGCCCTCACGGAAGCAATCCCTCTACCCTGAGGTAGATAGATTGCTTCCTTGAGGACCTCCTGCCAAAAAATTAATAAAATAAAATAAATATAAATAAGATAAAATAGAATAAAAATAAAAACAAGACGCCATGAAAAATGGTAGAATCAAATTTCCATGGGGTTTTTAAGCATACCTGAGATTCAATCACAGCTCTAAACGGCAGGCAAATCGCCAATAAATAAACGCTTGTTGTTGCCTCAAATAATAGAGTCGAAAGACATTGACAAAAAGAACTAAAAACGCATGTCAGGTGGGAGCTATTGCGCAAGCAAAAAGCCAACCACCTGTAACAGACCAAACACCACTCATGCACCTTTACGGTTGACATCACCGTATATAAGTACAGATTAATTGTTATTTATTTCCCTAAAATGTTGTTCCCGCTCGACCTAATTAAGCCGTTGTTCTTTTTAGTTTTACCTTTTTTCATCGTTGCCCCTAAAGTATTTTTGTTTCATCTTTGTCCCTAAAGTATTTTTGTATAGTCCTTGTCCCTAAAGTATTTTTGTTTCATCCTAACCCTTAAAGTAATGATATGGTTTCATTTAGGTCCTCACGGTTAACTGTTGTTAACTCACTCCGTTAACTGGGGACCTAAATGAAACTACATCATAACTTTAAGGGTTAGAATGAAACAATACTACTCTAGGGGTAAAGATGAAAAAATGATAAAACTTTAAAAACCAAGGGTATAATTAAGTCAATAAAAATTTGATAAAAGTTTTCAAACCATTTTAACTAAATGAAATCTCGAAAATAATAACTAATCGAAATCTAACTCCAATCTCGGCAGGTAAAGTGAAGGACCTTTAAAGCCCCAATCGACTGCAAAAATCCCTAGAAAAAACCTCACCGGAAAAACACACACACAGATACAACAAGTCTGCAACTCAAATGGCATCATCAACTAGCGGCCTAACCTTCAAACTTCACCCACTCGTTATTGTCAACATCTCCGATCATCATACACGTGTCAAAATCCAGTCTCAACCACCCACCTCCAACTGTGGTGACTCTACCGCCCCTTCCACTTCATCTCCCCCTGTTGCTTCTAGGGTTTTTGGTTGCGTCATTGGCGTTCAACGTGGACGCACCGTTGAAATCTTCAATAGCTTCGAACTCCTTTACGATCCCAACACGCATTCACTCGATCGTTCCTTCCTTGAGAAGAAACAAGAACTCTGTCAGCTGCTATCTTTATCAATCAATTTATTATGTTTCGTATGAAATTGAATTCTAGGGTTTTGGTTTTAGGTTAAGCAAATACTTGATTGAGTTAGGGTTTGGGCTTTTGATTTTTTGAGCGATGTAATAAGTTGATTAATAGATAGATTAACCTATATGTTGTTTTGTATGTGGAACAGATAAGAAAGTATTTCCGAATTTTTATATACTTGGATGGTATTCTACTGGTGCTGATGCTGAAGAATCTGATATGCTTATACACAAAGCTGTGAGTACAATTTTATATAAATCTATCAACTATGCAATCATGGTTTTAAAAAAACGGCCAAGGCGTACGCCTTGAGGTGCGCCTCGGAACTTTTTTGGGAAATCCCGTTTTGAAACGTACGCCTCGATGGCCTTTAAAATTTGTTTTTTTGCTGAGGCTGTATGCCTCGCTGGCCTTTTTTTTGCTGAGGCGGTACGCCTCGATGCTTTTTTTTGATGAAGCGGTACACCTCGTACGCCTCGGTGGCCTTTATGTATTTTTTTAACACCGCCTCGAACGTACGCCTCGTGGCGAACCGAGGCATACGAGGCGCGTTTCCGTTTTTTTAAGCCTTGTATGCAATGTGTGAAGTATTATGGCACTTTATATGTTTGTTTTAGTGGCAATACACTGAGCCTTACATGTTTTATTTGCATGTATTAATACTTAAATTTTAAAGTACTTTCAAATGTATCTTCTCGTGCTGAATAATTTTGCAAACAAATGCATTAAAAAGTTTTTCAAGCTGGACTGCCATGTGATTAAGTGTATCATGGCTTTTAAGCTTTGTGATACTGAGAGCTGTTTAGAGCACAAACTGTGACCAATTTTGGTTCAGACAGTATTTTGTTTGTCAAATTGGCTAATGATGATGGTTATAATGTAACAGTTGATGGATATTAATGAAAGCCCTGTGTATGTTCTTTTGAATCCGTTGATCAATCATGCACAAAAGGATCTCCCAGTAACTATCTATGAAAGTGGTATGTTGCATTACACTATAGCATCTTAATCTTACTACTTATATGTATGATTATTCTCTACGTCTGCATTGGTGATAGTTTTGCGTTATATATTAGGTATAAGTTTATGACAGACCATATACCTTGGCTGACTATGCTGTTATGTAACAAACTCTCCCGAGAAATCATGCTCACAATGTTAAGTTCGTATTTACTTTCTTCGTGTCAGCTATCAGTTACGTCTGTCATATTTTACTTTTAAGTTACAATTAATGGTGTGTGGCTACCTCGGTACTTTTAGGCTATGGACTAATATTCATGTACATAGTTACTTTCATAATGAATGAAAGTGAAATTGACCCATTTGAAACATGATGAGTATTCAAAGAATGGTCTAAGGTACTGATTCTTTGGTAGTGTTATAGTGAACTTATAATGTCGTAGGTATTGGTCCAACATCCATAATTAGCCCATTTGAAAAATGAAGAATAGTCAATGACATCTGTTGTTTTGTAGCTGTTTGGGATTTATAAAATTTAAGTACTTATCTGCTAAAAAAAATTAGTGCGTTACAACTATACCTGGCAAAAGGTTGGGTCGGTTTGGGTAATGGGTCAAAACAACTTTGGGTTGAAATGGGTCATGGGTCAAACGGGTAAAAAATTTAAACGGGTCCAAACGGGTCAGGTTGGGTCGGTTTGGGTAATAAGTCGAAACGGCTAACGGGTCAAATAGGTCTAAATAGGTCATATACTTTTACATTTGATTTTTTTCATTTATTATATTGTTTTAGTTATTATTAATATATAATATATATAATATATTTATTATATATATAAGAAAATATTAATATACATAATATTTGATATAACCATTAATGCTTTCATAAATTATCGACGGATGAATCTTGTTATACTCGACCCGTTTAACCCATTCACAAGACCCATTAGACCCGTTCTCTATTTATTGAACTTAGGATTTAATACCCGTTTGACCCGTTCTTTTATATTTTGTATAAGACTCAATAGATTGAAATAAAAACTCATTGGACTTTTTTTTTAAGTTTTAGTTTACATTGTCACGCCAATTTTTTTCAAGACCCAATTAACCCAAAAGCTTGACCCATTTGGCCCAAATTTGAAAGAATGGGTCTCAATTGCCAGGTATAGTATCAACCTACCTATTTTTAAGTGGTTATTCTTCATGAACAAATATGATTAGAACGTACCATGTATGGATAGGTCACATAATAATTACCTTTTCACGTTCTCTGTTCTCTCCATATATTGTGATGTACACTTAAAATGACTACCATGCATCTAAAATTTGTGCTGATTTCAGTTGCTTATGTTTTTCTTACATACATGATTTTTTTTCTTTTAGTCTTTAAAAATGTCTTGAGTTCAGCTAGAATATGTCTAGCACATGTCTAACGTACGATGTATACTTTCAGACTTGATGACTCTGTATGTCCAACATTTAATTTATACTTGTATATGTCATTAGCATATGGGCATATTGCTAGCATCGTTTTTGATGCAAATGAAAGGTATAGATGTTGACTAACGTTTGCTCTTAAGCTTAGTACCAATAATTATTTTTGAATCCATTTTGAACATCTAACAAATTTATATATAAATACACATGACTTGGTGGGAAAATTTTGTTCCATGACATTGGAGCTCTAAATATATGTAGAGTAGCATGTATTATTATATACGCCAATATATAACGCCATAATATGGTGGCACAGTTTTATTGCTTGTTAAAAAAATACTAAAAATATAGCTTGTTGATTTTGAATTCTATATAGGAAGATAATCACTTGCAAATTGCAACTTGTTACTGATTTACTTAACCATATGGCAGCGGATAGTTCATGTCAAACAAAGTATTCATTAACAATTTATTATGTCATCAATTTTAAGGGAACTTCAACCTATCAAGTGTCAACAACAACATATGTCTAAGGTTCCATCGAGTTTTCCTTTGATATAATTAAATTAAATGATGATCAGAATGCACACACTCATTATCCTCTTTTTGACAATGCAAGTGAATGGAATCAAAACATAAGCCAGACTTACGAGCTATATATCATAGTTTATACAAGTGTCACCTTACAATAATGCATTGGTAGTTTTTAGAGAAGAAAGTAAATGGTATTTTTGAATATATATTTATTAGACGTATAACATGCTATGAACAACACTTTATGCATACTATTCTATAACTTGCACTGATACTTTAACTTTTTATTTGTTATTTATATGTGTTGATTACAACAACTTAAGAGATGCACGTCATTGATGGGGTTCCACAACTTATTTTTGTACGCTCAAGCTACACTATCGAGGTACGTCTCAAATTTTTAATTTTTCATATATTTTGAGTATTGTAACCTGAACAAATGGTTTCTTTATACATCTTTGTATACTGCTTTAGACAGTAGAGGCCGAAAGGATATCAGTTGACCATGTTGCACACCTTAAACCGTCTGATGGAGGTTCAGCTGCAACCCAATGTGAGTCGTGACATTCTCCTGGTCTTGATTGGATATACGAACTATGTCTTATGCAATCTATTGATCATTTTATTTATTATTTATATTTATATTATGTAGTGGCCGCTCACTTGACGGGCATTCATAGTGCCATCAAGATGCTCAATAGCAGAATCCGCGTGCTTCATCACTACCTTAATGCTATGCAAAAAGGTATCTTACATGTAAATGAAACGGTAGTTCATAAAATAGAGGAACATTGATATCACGAGGAAGTTTAAATATTTATGTATAAGGTTCCTCTTTTTGCTGATGAGCTTTTAATTCTTTTTACTCAAATGCAGGTGAAATTCCATATGAGAATTCATTGCTAAGACAGGTGTCTAGCCTCTTGAGGAGATTACCAGCCATAGAATCGGAGAAATTTCAAGATGAATTCTTGATGGTGAGAGGCTCTATCTGCTTGCTCTAAACATATAAAATATATCTGAATTCGTATCAAGGAATCAATGAAAGTCACTTTTATCCTTTTTTTTTTTTTTTTTTTCCTTCTGATGAGTGCATCATTCTTTGACTTCTTTTGCAGGAATACAATGACACCTTATTAATTAGTTACCTGGCCATGTTCACTGATTGCTCGAGGTATGCTTGTTTAACCTTTCAAATTCAACCCCGTTGTGTTGTTCACTGAATTGCATGATAACTGTAACCGTCAATAGATAAATTACAATGACAAATCAAAACATGATATGAAAGAGATAACACAGCTTTAATCGGCTTAGTTTTTCCGTTAGCTAATAATGTAGTACATTCTTTTTATTGAAGAGAAGAAAGTACATACTTTCATGCACAATTGCATGTATATGTCAAGTAACCAAGTGTATACAACTTAATAATTGTCATATTCTTCGTTTAGTATTGTACTGCTTATAATTCTACATCTTATATTGTCGAAATTATCTTCCTCTTGATTGGAGCCAATCTGACACTGTACGTTACCCTTTGTTTGCTGCAGCACAATGAACGACCTAGTCGATAAAATCAACATTGCATATGACAAGCATAGTCGAAGGGGTGGACGTACTTCCTTTATCTGAAACTTCTCGAATCAAAGACTGGATTTATGATTTATGAATTTTTGTCTCGTTTAGTAGAGTCATTCTAGCTCTAGTTATATGACAGTAACGGATTATATGCAAGTGAAAACTGGTGGATCATAGTCATTATAATTTAGGGGTCATTTTACTATATATGTAGTGTGGGCGTTGAGAAATTTCAGAAGATGAGACTCGGTGGATCATTGTTTTTTTTTTTGTTTTTGTTTTTTTTTAAACGGCGAAAAAAGAATTTATATTAAAACTTCATTAAAACAATGAAGCTAAACAACATTACAATACAAGAGGCTTAAAAGCCCAAACAACTGAAAGTACATTGGATCAAAATGAGGCTCCTAACATCATACAAACTAATCTGGATCCCGATAGTCCAAAAGAAAACATTGAAATGGGCTGAAGAGCCCAAACCATTCAATCCAAAACAACATAATAAGACCGGTTAACAAAATACATTGTGCACAACTTTGAAACGTGGCACTACCAAACACCCAAAAATGACGGTGACGATTCACCCATCGATGAAACCAACGCTTGTCAACAACCTCGAAAATCCGATGACGATGAAGCACCAGGACTAGAGGAACAGATCCAATACCTCGAAGATGTGATAAATCAATCAACCTGCATCCTTACAAATTGAAACCAGGGGAAACACCGATGCTTCTGATGAATTATGTCTCTATAAGTGATAGTTTCCATATCAATATTCTGATGGTAATCAAACATATTTGACATTTTGAATTGTTTTACAGAGCTCCCAGAAGTTTCTTGCAATGACAACTAATGGTGAAAACAAAGCTTCGCGAAACGGATCAACCAAGCACCTACATGTCACTGATCAAATAGCTCCAATCAAAGAAGAAGATTTCGGCATATCAAAAGCGCTCCACTTTCAGATTCTTCTAATTCTCATGAAAAATTAATCGATGCATTTGAACAAAATCTCAAGTCTGCTGTTGTTTGCTTTTTACCAAATTATTGGAAAGTAGGCATCACCCTGTTAGTGTATCTAGCTGCAGGTACACTTATCTTCAATCTGATCAGACACCAATTTTCAGTGAAGCGACCCGTTCATATCGATTATAAACGATTCACAATAGTTGATTACATTGCGAGGTACTTGACCTCTATATGATACATTTTACAAACATTGCATTCATTTTTAAAAGACAAACTTTCATTACATTGAAAGTTGACAGGTATGCATACCATTTCATAATATCTAAACTTTAAATGACCTAATCTATCATTTACTTAATAATAATCTTTATTGAACTCAACGAATTGAATGCAACGTCTTTTGAAATATGTCATGAATGACTCCAAGTAATGTATCTAAAATGAGCAAATGCACAGCGGAAGATTTCTTTAATACCTGAGAATAAACATGCTTTCAAGTGTCAACTAAAAGGTTGGTGAGTTCATTAGTTTATCGTAATCAATCATTTCCATAATTTTAATAGACCACAAGATTTTATTTATTCAATAATCATACACTCGCAAGTGTTTAAAATTCATTCGTATGATGAACACCTGGTAACCGACATTAACATAATGCATATAGAATATCCCCCGCATACTCGTAAGTATGCCATAAATATTGGCAATCGCAATCACCATTTAAATCGAAGTACTAAAGCATTCCAAATTCCAAAATGGGGTTTGTTAGGCCCATAGATATATCTTTAGGATTCGCGTCAATTAGGGGCCATTTCCCTAATTCTTAGGTTACCAGACTTGAAGGGGCGATATTCGGTATAGTAATCCAACCATAGAATGTAGTTTCAAGTACTTGTGTCTATTTCGTCAAACATTTATAAAACAGCGCATGTATTCCCAGTCCCAAAAATATATATTGCAAAAGCATTTAAAAAGGGAGCAAATGAAACTCACGATACGATATTTTGTAGTAAAAATATGCATACGACGATACTGCACAATGCAAGGTTGGCTCCGGATTCACGAACCTATATCATTTATATATATTAATACATATAATGGTAATCGAACAAATTTATATATTATTAGTGTATTAATTGTAATTTTAATTATGTGATTCATTAATAACCTAATTAATTACATTTATTAAAAAATATTAATATAGTTATGTTATATGTAGTAAATATGGTTTTACATAACTAATAGTTATTTGATAAAATAATATTGTTAATAATAAATAAATAAAATTGTTTCATCTTATAATAATAATAATAAAAATGATAATTTTTATAAAAAAATATTTTTAATAATAATACTACTAATAATAATAACTATAAAAAAATAATGATTTTATTAATAATAATAATACTAATATTTATATTTATATTAATAACTATAAGAATACTGATACTACTACTAATAATAATGATTTTACTAATAATGCTAATACTAATACTTATGATAATGATAAAACTAATAATGATGATAATAATAATAATAATAATAATAATAATAATAATAATAATAATAATAATAATAATAATAATATTAATAATAATAATATTAATAATAATATTAATAATATTAATAATAATACTAACACTTTTAGTTAATCATGACTTTACGTTCTTAACTATATCCTTATTTTATTTTAATTATAATCGAGCATATAATTAATCTTCTCGGTTGTAATTACCCTAACTATGGTCATAACCCTAACCATTTTTATCTTGATATTTCTTAACATGAATTATATTCCTTTTTATTTTTATCATAAACATAATATTAATTAATAGTAATAATAATAACTTAATAATAATAATAATAATAATAATAATAATAATAATAATAATAATAATAATAATAATTATTATTATTATTATTATTATTATTATTATTATTATTATTATTATTATTATTATTATTATTATTATTATTATTATTATTATGATAAAAATAGTAATAAAGATTATACCCTTCTCATCATCATATTAACAACATCATCGAATTCGGATTATCATCATCATTCGTAAACCGTTACTATCATAACCACGATCACGTCCATAACCGTCTAACATCATCATTTTCGATTTCATCATAATCATAATTATAATCATAATCACAATCATAATCATAATCATAATATAATCATAATCAAAATCAAACCATCATCATCATAATATCATACCCGTAACATCATCATCATCATCATCATCATCATCATAATCGAATCATAATCATAATTATAATTATAATCATATGAACTGTTCATCATCATCATATAACTCGTTATCATTATCATTAACATAATCATCATCTTCCTTATTACATCATCATCGTCATTCGCATCATGACCAACATCATTCGCATCATGACCAACATCATCATTCACGTAACCTTGTCTTCTCCATTCCATCATTCTTGTCGTTACTATCATGATCATACTATCGGCATCATCATCTCATCACTCCATAATCATCATGATCATTATATACCATGATCATAACAACATCTAATCCATCATCGTCATACATTAACATCACCACCGTAGCACTATTATTTAGCCTAGTTAAAAACAAATGACCAAAATTATTGAGTCCAAATAATATATAACCTAATCAAGATTCATGTACAAGCCCAATACTACCCTAAATCCTTTTTAATCTTCACGGCCCAACACAAGAAAAATATGGATTAGTATTTGTGTTAAATGGGCAGCACAGCCCGATTAATATTTAATTATACTCCGTAATAATTTATGCATCGTGATCGTGATGTTCCCAGTTGATACAAACCATTCACACCTCATGATCTCGTCATCATTACTTCATCATCCCTATTCGCATATCCAGCTGTAATATCTTAATCATCACCAACTTTGTATCATGATTAATAGCATCTTTGATATAGTTAAAGAAAGAAGGCACATGGGTATCGGTGGGGTAGTATAAAATCGAGTAGGAATCAAAGTACCGCAAGTGGGTTTTATTTATGTTAAACCTTGTCTGCCATAATGAAAAAGAGGCACACAAAAGTAGCTCAAGCATTGTTATTATCTTAAATCATAATCATCCTCATTTTTCACTATTATAGTATTAAAAACAGAAATTTTCACAGCTACTTGTGATGGAAAGGAAACGGAATCAGAATAATGGCGAGGAGCAGCAGTTGACGGGATGGCTGTAACATAGTGGCGGTTTATCATGGTGTACTTTAAGATGGGGTTTTGGGTTTACTTTCGAATAGAAAACAAAGAATCTATACAGCATCAAGTTTGATGGTTGGGTGATACAGGAGACAAAAGCATACGGGTGCAGCAATTAATGAATCATCATCATCTTATAGTTATAATTTAAACAGAAAACAAATAGAGCAGCAGGCAGCAGTACCGTAAAAAATCTCGTTCATCGTACTCGATTTTAAACTCTTCGAGCAGAAGATGGGTTGGCTTCCGGACAAACATGGCTGAAAAAAGCTGTCCACGTAGCTATGGACCACCTCCCGTGCTCACCGTTTGCTTGATAATATCAACCTGAATGTTTTGGGTTCTTGTTGAGCTTGTTGTAGAGACCCGTCCTAATCCATCCGGACGAAGTCCACATCGATTACAAACGAATCACAATAGTTGATTACATCGCGAGGTACTTGACCTCTATATGATACATTTTACAAACATTGCATTCGTTTTTAAAAGACAAACTTTCATTTCATTGAAAGTTGACGACATGCATACCATTTCATAATACATCCAACTATAATTGACTTAATAATAATCTTGATGAACTCAATGACTCGAATGCAACATCTTTTGAAATATGTCATGAATGATTCCAAGTAATATCTTTAAAATAAGCAATTGCACAGCGGAAGACTTCTTTCATACCTGAGAATAAACATACTTTAAAGTGTCAGCCAAAAGGTTGGTGAGTTCATTAGTTTATTATAAACAACTATTTCCATTAATTTAATAGACCACAAGATTTTCATTTTTCATTCCTCATAAACATACGTCCCATGCATAGAGACAAAAATATCATTCATATGGATTGAACACCTGGTAACCGACATTCACAATATGCATATAAGAATATCCCCATCATTCCGGGATCCTCCTTCGGACATGATATAAATTTCGAAGTACTAAAGCATCCGGTACTTTGGATGGGGCTTGTTGGACCCGATAGATCTATCTTTAGGATTCGCGTCAATTAGGGTGTCTGTTCCCTAATTCTTAGATTACCAGACTTAATAAAAAGGGGCATATTCGGTTTAATAATTCAACCATAGAATGTAGTTTCGATCACTTGTGTCCATTTCGTAAAACATTTATAAAAGCAGCACATGTATTCTCAGTCCCAAAAAAATATATATTGCAAAAGTATTTAAAAAGGGAATAATGAAACTCACATACTGTATTCTGTAGTAAAAATACATATGACGTCATTGAGCAAGTGTAGGGTTGACCTCGGATTCACAAACCTATATTCAGTTAGGTATATTAACACATGTTACGGTAATCGAACAAATTTATATATTATTAATGATTTAATTGTTATTTTAATTAGGTGTTTTATTAATAACCTAAATTAGTTATATTCATTAATATTTATTATAAAAGTATTAATAAAATTATGTTATATGTAGTAAATATGGTTTTATATATCTAATAGTTATTTGATAAAATAGTATTGATATTAGTATTAATAATAATAATAATAATAATAATATAAAATTAGTGATATTAATGTCAAAATAATAATAATGATAGTAAAAATAATAATTTTAATGAAAATGATAATTTTTCTAATAATGATAATAATAATAAAAATGATACTTTTAATAAGAACGATTGTTTTTAATAAAAATGATACTAATAATAATATTAATAATAATAACAATAACAATAACAATAACAATAACAATAATAATAATAATAATAATAATAATAATAATAATAATAATAATAATAATAATAATAATAATAATAATAATAATAATAATAATAATAATAATAATAATAATACCTTAAGAAGACAAGCTTTCTAGAAAAAGAAAAAAAATGCCAAAGCTCGGGCTCGAACCCGTGACCTCCCATTCAACAAACACCCACCATACCATTGAACCGTTAATCTATTCTTGTTTTAACTTGCTTGATTAATTACTTATTATGTTTGAAACTGTTAAATTTTCTTCTTAAATTAAAAACTCAAATCATCATCATTTTCTCCCATCTAAATCATAATCATAATCAT